>NW_026930231.1:0-420273 GCF_032062105.1 Saccostrea cuccullata
AACTTTGCACAATATTTCTGTTTTGCACTTGTGCCGAAGCGATTTTTGTGCAAAAATTAGAAATACTAGTATCGCAAATCTCCGTCACGTGATCAACACAGTCATGTGACATCACAAAAATGCTTTATTTTGATACCTGATTAAAGTATTATGTCACGTTGAATTCAATTTCAAACACGGATTACATATTGAAATTAAAATCTAGCTCAAGATAAAATTCATATTTTTAAGGCATTTTAAGCCTTCGGACAGCCTTATCATAACTGCGCATGGGGCAGATGATGATATGCATGCAGCAGTTAAGTGTTTCTTGCAGTGTAACTGTTAATTTAATTGGCATTAATTAAAACTTATCACATATTTATTGTGTCTTGCAGCATATGCATTCATTGACTATGAAGATCACAGAGATGCTGAGGTAAAAAAAAAAAGCTTAATGTTTTATAAATGTTCATATTTTTAAAAAAAAGGTAGATAATAATTTCAGAAATATAAAATTTAATCCCAACACAGAAGGATACTGTTCTTATTATTTAAGGAACTAGACTGGATGGAGCTTATTTTTTTTCATTACTTAGTGGGAGAATGAGAAATAAACAAAAAATGACATTAATGTGAATGTGAAGCATCTTGGGGCTGACTGAAAGAAATAGTTTTTGTATATTCTAATACAATACATTCCTGGCCATCACTAAAATCATGAGATAAAAAAATCAGTTAATATGAAAGGCTCATATAGCAAGTGAATTTTAAATGTTGCTCCACCAGCCATGTTTCTTTGATAAGACAGTGCTATTGGTTCACTGAAAGGAACTGATAACCTTATTGTTAGACTTGAAGATAAAATACAATCCCCAGAATTTTGGTGTAACAGAAAAATACTGGTACATGTTTTACATTTGTCCAATTCTCTAGGGAAGCAATCTCATGTTTTCAAAGGAAGATTTTTATGTCTACATAAGAGTTGAAAATTTGATCTCAAACTGGATAGATTCTTCAGTTAGGAATAATGTGCAGGGTAGCAAAATATACACAAAAAAATTATCAGTATTGTTTGTATAAGTGAAATTTATAGATCATCATTTTTTATGTAAAAGTTTTTTTTCTACAACATGATTTTGAATCGCACAAATAATATATATTTTTGGTGCATATCCTTGCACTATGCAAATTTGCACAACATTCTAGTTTTAAGTATCTTTTCCAAAATTTTTTAGTCAGCATGAAAACAAGATGTGAAAAGTTTTCTATTTAAAATAAAATTATCAGTTAAATTGATGGTTATGATTATATGTATATATTAATTTGAATATTCACAAAAAATTAGAAAATTTAGAAAGATGCGTAAAAATTTAAATTCACTGAATATTGTTTCTTACATGAAATAAATCTTAAGAATTAGTCTCAGTTAAAAATAAAGGTTAATTCATCCAAACTCTGATTTATTAAAGTATTTTTAACTAAGATTTTGTTCAGGAGTGTGAAAAAAAATTTATCAGAGTTCTAAACATGGAGTTGAAATATCCTATGTACATCTTGCAGCAAAAGCCACCATGCCCAATCCAATCCATTCCACCATCTTCGTGACCCCATTCCAAACCCGGGTGGCCACGAATCCAATCCCTTCCATCCATGAGTCCAATCATCAAAACTCTGTAAAAACAAAAGCCAAATTCTGAAATTCTGAAAAAATAGCTGCTGTCATGTGCTTCGACAACAAATTCTCTCACTGTCGACCATGACTTGCTGTGACCCAGGGTCCAAATTTTGCCACAGAGCCATTGTAAGCCAAACCATGTTGCCAATTTAACCAATTGCCATTGTAACCATTCTTTACCACAACTGACTACAGAGTTCAAGGGTATACTGTCAAAGTTAATAACCATCTGCTTATTATTTTGTTTTTATGTCAATGTTCTGGTACATGTTTGCATGTTTATTATTATGTACAGTGATGAGCAGGTATAATATTTTACTTTTCTCTTGGTATTTGTCCTCCTCTTTATGTTTTGAAGCATATCTGCTTAAACATGCTTTCAAATTTTTTGTAAAGTGTAAAATTAAAACTGTGTACTTGTCTGTTGTTTTTTCCTGATAAACATTTTTTTTAAGATTGTTTAATGTGAAGAATTTGTTTTGATTTAATCAGGATGCAGTTCGGTATGAGAATGGCAGAGAGATCTGTGGGTCCAGTATTATAGTAGAGAGAGCCAAAGGAGCACCAAGGAGGTCATTGGCCCCAAGAGTAGGTCCACTTTTGTATTTAAAAAAAAAGACTGGAATAGTATACTGTGAAAACACTAATTTTCGGGTGGGTGGGTTAATTTTTGTTGTTTTCAAGGTGTTAGGAGACCCACTAATTTATGACCACAAAAGAAAGGAATTTTTCTCATATAATACATGTACTACTGAAAAATTCTTGAACCACGGAATCAAATCCCCATGAACCAATATATTTTTCTCATACCACAAAAATTTGACCCCTTGAAAATATGTGATTTAACAGTATAAATCTAAAAAAGGAATGTTTTCTTAAAGGCATGAGTATTTAATGATTCAGTGTTTCACTTTATCTGTATGTTTTTAAAACTGCAAAAAAGGTGATCGAAATGAAATATATCAACTTTGTTTTAATGGTGATGGTAAGATGACTCTTGTGTGTGTTACAGAGTTCTGGCTATGATGACAGCTACAGGTCTGGACGAGGCTCTAGAGACTACCCTGACAGATATGACAGAAGAAGTGGTCCAAGAGGAGGACGATACAGGTCACCCTCACCACGACGTAGGAGGCAAGTCTACCATAGAATTTAATTTACATGACAAAACAACACATCTTGGCAACTTCAATAATCTGGATTGTTTCGATAAAAATAAAATGAAATATTTTGGGCATCAGTTGGGACATCATCGGAAACCCACGATTGATCTCGTCTTTACTTATTACCCGTGGGCAAACTCGCTGAAATATCGCCGTAAAGTATGCTAATTTGTTGTTTTTAGTAATCAATCAGAAAGTTGGAACTCTTCAATTTTGAAAAGTACTTTTATTACTTTGCTATTTATGGTAAATATTTTGACGCTTGTTAAAACGTGCAAAGTTTGATGTAAGACAATGAAAGTCAATTCGTACAGGTCACTGACATTAAAATCCATCAGATATTATACATGAGTACCTCTTCCTAACTGCAAAATGCACCGGTGAGTGGATGTATCAGCTGTGTTAACTACGGAATGAGTTTTTCATGTTTTTGGCAACGCCGAACATGCATATGTAACGTGAACTGGATTCGTTGTTTTGGCTTCGCGATCCTGTGGTGCGGCCAATCAAATGATCCATGCATATTTAATTACATAAGACGATTTTTCAGCGAGTTTGTCCACAGGTGATAAGTAAAGACGAGATCACCCATGTGTTTCCAACGATGCAGTCAGGAATGACAAAAAAGATGCATAATGAGAACATTTTTTTAACATTTAGGTCCAGATCTCGATCTCGAGACAGAAGGAGACGCAGCCGAAGTAGATCTCACAGCCGACAGCGACGAAGGAGGTCAAGCTCTGTCAGCCCCCGGCGATCCAGCAAACGATCAAGATCTAGGTCACCAAGCAAGTCAAGAAGTAGGTCACCACAGAGTAAATCGGGGAGTGGATCTCCACCAAGAAATGGGCAGCAGACCGACAAATCTCCATCAAGGAGTCCTGCTAACTGAATCAAATTTTATTTTATCATCATTGCTCATTTATAAACTTTGCATTTTAAACTTTAGTTAATGTATCTTTCCGTCAAGTGTTTTCTTTAGTGATCTGTTATTTTAAAAACCATCTACCTACTTGCTACAATGTTGACGTGCACTAGAAAATTATTTTAACAAATTTGTAAATTGATGGCAATGCAGTGCCATCCTGTATATTTTAATTATGTTTTAATTTTTGTTGGTGTGTGCACCAGATATATTTAAACAAGGGCTTTTCATTTGCTTTTGCTCTTACTTGAATTGTTTGTGCAGAAAAGTAAGAACAATGTAACAGAAAGTAATTATATTGTTATGAGTATGACATGATACTACTAGCTATTAATTTTATTTTAGTTGTTTGATATACAAAGTATTGTTTTGATTACTTTGATTGAAGATATTATTGTCAAGTATTATCATTGTCCTAGTAAATTTTGTACATAGGTTGTAAATTATCACCCACCCAAACTAACTGAAGAAATATAAATTAAAAAGAATAATTATTATAGATTGTTTTTGTTATGAGTTTACAATTCAAAATTCTTTTTTGAATTGAACATTTGAAGGTGCATTTGACAATTCCAATTTCTGCCAGAATAACTAAAGCCAGTAAAGGCATGCAAGGGCATAACATGGGTTCAATTTCAACATGGGGATACCTGTAAAAAATGTAAACAAGAACAATAGAACCTTTTCTACAACCATTAAATTTATTAACAGCGTTAAATTTACCATAAATTCATGCATTCTTATTCTCACAAATATATATTAGATTGTCTTTGCCTTCACTTTACTATCATAACTTTGGTTTATTTGATGTGTTTTCTGGATCTCCAGTTTCCCAATCGTATGCTGGTAAATTCTTGTGATCTACAAGAAATATGCAGTAAAATAAAGCTGTCTATTGAAATCAATATTATATTGAACAAAGACTAGAGATATGAAATTATTGTTTATTTATTTCTTGCAGACTAGCACGAGTTTATAAAATATACATCCATAGAACATGGGTGTCAGAAACAAATTGAAAGGGGGGGGGGGCTAATCAAAAGAGGGGGCTAAACCAACAAAAATAGGTAAATCCCAATTTTCAATGCCTATATGATGTGTATTTTTGCAAAAGAAGCGGGATGGGGGAAGGGCACTTAGCCCCCCGGTTCCAACGCCTATGAAGAATGGCTAACATTTGTGCTACATATGAACAATTTCTAAAACGATTTAAGATTTGATGAAGCAATAATAACAGCAGTCTTGATTTAAAGAGACACAGTGATGCACAAATATAGAAGTTTTGCATGACCCATGTAAATTTTGTTCAATACCTAAAAATATTAGGTTTCAGAAAATTACAGGATTCAGAACCTAAAAATTCTACTTTTAAGTAGAAAAATAAAAGTAAAATAATTTCAGTATGCCCCATAATTAAAATATTGCAAAATACCCTGGAACTTCTTCCTCCCTATGAAACGCGTGCGCATAAAAATGTTGAATAAGTTTCCATAGTTACCATGGTCTCAAGTATCCACGAATGAATGTAAGCAGACCAAAAATTTTGATGTAATCATTTTAAAGAGTTGTTAGAACATATTTCTAACCTTTGCATGCTCCAGTTGAATGTTTTTTAGAAGTTTGAGCTAAAAATAAAAGTGGCATGACCTTGACATACACGAAACAACGAAACAGTAGATACAGCCTTTGTTTCTCTGGCACTTAAATTGTTAATTGTCATATCTTAGCTATATACTCATAATTTTTATAAGTCTTTTTCTGCATGCTACAGATATCTTAAAAGAAAAACATGATTTTAACTCATTGTGTCCTTTTAAGTATTCATTTCTAGGGTTGATACAATGACCTTGTCAGCAAATATATTAATTTATCATTGAGTCAAAATGCTGGTTGACATCTTTTCATACTGATTAGTAGGCCATTAATTACTAAAGGATTTTTTCAGGCTTTTTTTCCCAAAACATGACAAGGAACATCACATGACAGGTGTGACTTGTCAGCAGGGTATGATCACTCCTCCATGACACCAGATCCCACCTTGTAATAATTTGGAGGTCAATGTTTACTCCACTCCTATTTTGTAATGTTTAGCTCGAATACTTCATTATCTCCCCAAGATAACTTTGAGCTGAAGGAACATTTCTTCATGTAAATATCAAATACTTTAGCTAGCTATTTAAATAGATTATCTTTATAATAGTAGCAGTACAATGTACTTAATTCAATGTACTACAAACTACTGAAGCTTTTAAATAATACCATGAGTTAGAAATAAAAATTCCTTCAAATTTAAAAAAAAATCTGCATGATATTATTATGTTAATCCTTTGTTCAATTTTCACAAACCTGGTATTTGAAAAGGTGAACTATATAAACTGGCAGCGCCATCTACTTTAAGAGATTCTCCAGAAATGAAAGCAGCAGCAGGTGAGAGAAGGAAGCAGACAGCTGCTGATACCTTAAAGATGTAATGTTAAAAATAAGCATCAACTGATTTTTTTTAAAAAGATATGTGTAAGCTTAAACTTTGTTATTATTAGCATTTGGAGATGATTTATTAGGGCCCCGCAAGGATTTGCGGGTGCCCTATAGTAATCACTCTGTCTGTCTGTCTGTCTGTCCGTCTGTCATTCTTCCGTCCACAAATTTTCTGTTTTTTCCTTTCAACTTTTTTTATGGTAGCCCAATTAAGTTCAAATTTGGTATGGTAGTTCAGTAGGCAAAAAGACATTTTAATGCTAAGTTTGTTTCTCTATGTCCTCTGGTTTGGAGCTGGGGTGGTGGGGTAGATTCCTTAACTTTATATAAGAATGAATTGGGAAAGAGAGATAACTTCTGAAAATGTTGTAAACTGAATACTGCAATGAATGAGCCCCTTGGGATTAATTAGCTTTCCTCCTGAAGAAAATCCAAAGCATTATCTTTATCTGTCACATTGAGATTAATTACCACCTCTGTCTGCAAATGAAGTTTGTTTTGAAGTTAAGTCCATTTGGAATGCTATGAACACTATGAAATGTGGATTGAAGTATAAATGTTTTTACTTTATTTTTGTTGAAATAGCCTACACGATGAGTTTTAATTTCATTGACTTTGAAAAAGAAGAAATAGATTAAAGAAGATATATTTTTTATTTTTATTTGTTTATTTTTTTTCTTTTTTTTTCTTCATGAAAATTCAAGAATATTATTAATTTTTAAGGCAGTTGGATAAAAACCTCGATCATTCTATCATTGCTGAAAAAGTTCTTATTATGAATTAAGAAGAAAATGATGAGAGAGAAGTACAATTAATCCCTTGGGATTAATTATCTAGCCTGCTGCAGAAAATTTAGAAGGCTTATCTTTATCTGTCACTTTAAGATTAATGAAAACCTTTGTCTGCAACTGCTGTTTGTTTTGAAGTTAAGGTCAAACCTTCATGATATGTATTTGCATTCATTGAAGGCTGGCATTTTATATTATAGTTTAGATTTAGATATACATTCAGTGTTGAGTTGTTCTTTACTGCCTTATGTAAAATAAATACAAGGATATTATTTACAGGTTTTTGGACATTCGGGAATTATCTTGAAATTTTAAGAATACAGTTGCTGTTTCTTATTCGTCATGTATTTCTTAAATCATTCCATAAGCTGCACCCTTATAATTCTACCTCATGGCGGGGCCCTTGCTGACTGGTCAGTTTTCTAGTTAGCACTTACCTCTGCAGGGGTCCCTAAACGTTTAGCAGGTATATGAGGAATGTACTGCCCCAATATATCAGTACTATAGTTAGCTGCTGCCGTCTTGGAGTAAACTACACCCTACATAAGAGATTATTATTAAATATATACAATGTACAACAAGTATTGTACTTGCTGTCTTTAGAAAAATTGTCACAGATGAGGTCCATTGTCCAATAACAATTCATTAAAGCATACAGTATACATGTATACACGTAATTCTTGTCCAAGGCAATATAACATTTTGAAGAAGCTGATAAATTATACACAATGATATTCAACCAGAAGTCTCTGTCGAGACTGTAGCTCTACTGGTTTATACTTAAAACAAAGGAAGAGAAAAGTAGCAGTTGGGACTTGAGACTTTAAATCAGCAATAAATAAACAAGAGGCCCACGGGCCTTATAGGTCACCTGAGCATTATGCAACAATTTTCCAGTTATTGAATTTGATTCATGTTTTAAGCCAGATGCTATATGACATTCACAATTTTGAAAGAGGCACCATTGATCATCATAACAATACACTTAGCAGTTGCTTAGCTTGGTTACTGAATACCCATATGCAGGGTAGGGGAACAAAAATGCATTCCAACTAACCAGTAGTGCCCCTAACCCTGTGACATAAACCCCTGACCCTAGGTCCACACATTACACAAATTTCAAAAAGGCACCCTTAATATCAAAAAATAAATAAATGTTTTATAATACAAAAGAGCAGATTTCAAACAATAAATTCATTATCAGTATATAAGTAGAGCCCCCATTCCTGACCCTGGGGCTATGAAATTCACAATTCTGCAAGATTAGGGCCCTTGCTCATCATAACTATAAAGGTAGTTCATCTGCTTTATACCCAGAGACAAAGAAAAAAAATTTCAAAGATTTAATGTATTTTCATTATATAATCAATTGAGCCCCGCCTCCCTAACACCAGAACCCCTGACCCTGGGGCCATAAAATTCATAATTTTAAAAGAGGCATTCTTGCTCATCATAACTATGTACTTAGTTTATTTAATTCCTAGGAGCAGAGAAGAAGATTTTCAAAGAATTCATGTATTTTCAATATATAATCAATAGAGCCCTGCCCTAACACCAGAAACCCTGACCCTGGGACCATAAAATTCACAATTTTGGTAAAAGCACTCTTGCTCATCATAACTATGCACTTAGTTAGTTTATTTAATACCTAGGAGCAGAGTAGAAGATTTTCAAAGAATTCATGTATTTTCACTATATAATCAATAGAGCCCCCCCCCCCCCTAACACCAGGACCCTTGACCCTGGGGCCATAAAATTCACAATTTTGGTAGAGGCACTCATGCTCATCATAACTATGCACTTAGTTAGTATATTTAATACCCAGGGGCAGAGAAGAAGATTTTCAAAGAATTCATGTATTTTCACTATATAATCAATAGAGCCCCCCCCCCTAACACCAGAACCCCTGACCCTGGGGCCATAAAATTCACAATTTTGGTAGAGGCACTCTTGCTCATCATAACTATGCACTTAGTTGGTTTATTTAATACCCAGGAGTAGAGAAAAAGATTTCCAAAGAAATAATGCATTTTCACTATATACTTATTTAGCCCCGCCCTAGCACTAGAACCCCTGACCCCAGGGCCATGAATTTCACAATTTTGGTAAAGGACTCAATGCTGATTACAATCATGCAAACAGTTTGACTGCTTGATGTCCAGAAGTAAAGAAGAAGATTTTTAAAGATTTTTTTTTAATTTTAGTGGTTTTGGCCCCACCCCTCAGGCCCCAGGGGGGCAGGGATCATGAAATTCACAATTTTTGTTTCCCTTCACCCATAGATGCTTTGTGCCAAATTTGGTGGAAATTGGTTCAGTGGTTGCAGAGAAGAAGCTGAAAATGTTCAAATGTTAACACACGACGGACGACGAACGACAAACGACGGACGACGAACGACGGACGACGACGGACGAAAACAGATAGCAATAGGTCACCTGAGTTTACTCAGGTGACCTAAAAATGATCCTTGCCACTCATCAAAATAAAAAACAATGCACAGAATTATGTATCTTAGTATAGTCTACTTGTGTGCCAAGTTATACTGAAATCAGACCAAAACTGCAGGAGGAGTAGCATTTTGAAAGAATTTCACAGAAATTTCTATTTTTAGTAACCATGGCAACATTGCTCATTGAAATCAAAAACTGATGCACAGAATTATGTATCTTAGTGTAGTCTACTTGTATGCCAAGTTATATCAAAATCAGACCAAAACTGTAGGAGGAGTAGCATTTTGAAAGAATTTCACAGAAATTTCTATTTTTAGTAACCACGGCAACACCGTTTATCGAAATCAAAAACCGATGCACAGAATTATGTATCTTAGTGTAGTCTACTTGTGTGCCAAGTTATACTGAAATCGGACCAAATCTGTAGGAGGAGTAGCATTTTGAAAGAATTTCAAAGAAATTTCTATTTTTAGTAACCAAGGCAACACCGTTCATCGAAATCAAAAACCGATGCACAGAATTATGTATCTTAGTGTAGTCTACTTGTGTGCCAAGTTATAATGAAATTGGACCAAAACTGTAGGAGGAGTAGCATTTTGAAAGAATTTCACAGAAATTTCTATTTTGTGTAACCAAGGCAACACCGTTTATCGAAATCAAAAACCGATGCACAGAATTATGTATCTTAGTGTAGTCTACTTGTGTGCCAAGTTATACTGAAATCGGACCAAATCTGTAGGAGGAGAAGCGTTTTGAAAGAATTTCAAAGAAATTTCTATTTTTAGTAACCACGGCAACACCGTTCATCGAAATCAAAAACCGATGCACAGAATTATGTATCTTAGTGTAGTCTACTTGTGTGCCAAGTAATATTGAAATTGGACCAAAACTGTAGGAGGAGTAGCATTTTGAAAGAATTTCAAAGAAATTTCTATTTTTAGTAACCACGGCAACACCGTTCATCGAAATCAAAAACCGATGCACAGAATTATGTATCTTAGTGTAGTCTACTTTTGTGCCAAGTAATATTGAAATCAGACCAAAACTGTAGGAGGAGTAGCATTTTGAAAGAATTTCACAGAAATTTCTATTTTTAGTAACCACGGCAACACCGTTCATCGAAATCAAAAACCGATGCACAAAATTATGTATCTTAGTGTAGTCTACTTGTGTGCCAAGTTATACTGAAATCGGACCAAAACTGTAGGAGGAGTAGCATTTTGAAAAATTGTTTACAGACAGACAGACAGACAGACAGACAGACGGACAGACAGACAGACGGACGGACGACGGACGCATTACTATCGCATAAGCTCTTCTGGTCTCTGACCAGTAGAGCTAAAAACAAATTGATTATTACTATTTTAACAGTAGTACTTACAGGAGCTACAGCGTTGACCCTGACCCCTGAGGCCGCCCACTCCAAGGACAAAGATTTTGTCAGATTGTCCACGGCTGATCGTGCTGCTCCTGTGTGACTTACAAATATCTGCACATTGTTAGCTTCACAGTAGTACATGAATAACATGTAAAACTCTAACATAGGTAATCAAAGATTACGAAGCTCTCTCAACGAATGTAATCAGTCTAAGTAATGCGAATCTCAAATCATATTATTATCTTAACAGTTAGTATTTATTCTGACAACAATATTCAAGCAAGTTCTGTTTAAATAGGTCTTAAAGTACATTGGGAATTGATGTGTTCCAAAAACTTTAACCTGGTCACTCCTTTGGAAAATGTAGGTCAGATCCAGCATCCAAGGCAAGTTTTGATTGTTCATCCTTAGATGCATCATCCATGCAAGTTTGGTCTAGGAAGGGCTTATAGTTACTTGGGAATGGACCTCCTCCTAAAACTTTAACCTGCATGGTCACTCATTTGGAAAATGTAGGTTAGATCCAGCTTCCGAAGCATGTCTGGTAGTGTTCATCCCTAGATTCATCATCCAAGCAAGTTTGGTCCGGGTAAGGCTAATAGTTACTTGGGAATGGACCTGCTCCAAAAACTTTAACCTGCTCACTCATCTGGAAAATGACTAGGGCAGATCCAGCATCCGTAGCAAGTCTGGTAGTGTCCACCCCTAGATGCATCATCTATGCAAGTTTGGTCCAGGTAGGGCTTATAGTTACTTGGGAATGGACCTGCTCCTAAAACTTTAACCAGGACACCAATGCTAACGCCGATACCGATGCCAGGGGTATAGCATATAAGCTCATCTCGACTTCGTCAAGGTGAGCTAAAAATAACTCTCTTAAAAAAAAAGAAGAAAAACGAGGAGTGACAAGCTAATTTATTGATAAAAAAAATACCATATACATCATGTACATGTACAGATACCTTAATGTAAATCTTACTTGTATATACACAAAATTTTCTCCAGTTAATGTGCATATGAAAGTCAACATCCATGCAAGCGTACTTTGATTGATTGATCAGGTCGAGACCACTAGATTTTCTGACCGTCGGCATAAATTTGCATGTAAATTAGCTATTTGCATGTTTACTTTACCTACTGCTGAATGAGCCGCAATGCATTGTGGGCTACTACAAGTACTCAGCTGTGTTGAAAATAAAGGACAACTTGAATTGTCCCTTGGAAACTTATTTTCGATTCTTTTTTGGAGATTTGTGAAAGAAATATTTAAAATGGTGTATAATCTTTCATTTCTATGCTCACATTCACAAAATTTCTTTATGAAGACTTATATCAACTTATAATACATCGGCCTAATCCATTGTTCAAACAGACATAGGTGCTATCGTGTCGGTAAAACATTAAATTTTTTCACGTGATATACGTGTACATAGTTTTAGCAGGTAGTATATAGGTCCTTGGTTTTAGACAGCAGGAGAAGATGACGTGCAATTATTATTTAACCCCTCAATATTATCAGAAAGTGTTTTATGTACATGCAAACGTCAAAGCGTTCGTACGGTATCCGAAGCAACTATTTATCATCTAAAACACCTCTAATATTAAATGTGAGCATGGAACAATGTCTTTAGAATATAATCTTTCGATTTCGGTCTTACAAAGTGATCAAGAAGCTCTACAGTTTTTCCGGTGACGAGTTAAATATTGTGCACTAGACCGACAAAAACCACGTGTCGCCATTGAATCGTAAACACGTAGTAGAGAACACCAAACACGTAACGAACGAATATCGGTTTAACGAACGGTAAACTTGTTTACTTTGTGATTACCTGTGTAACTGACGAAACGTACGGACGAATCACACGTATAGAATTAAAATTATTTGTCAATTTGATAAGTATGATCGCGTTGGTGTTCCATGTACCAGTATGATATAAATATATGCATATGTTCAGGTGTGTTTTTATTGATTCCTTTTAATAAACTTATAATAAATGAAAATTAATCCATATTATATTAAAGCATTGACAGACCAGAGGGGGGTTCCGTGGGTTTGAACCCCACCTATTTTTGTAGAGAGAGAGAGAGAGAGAGAGAGAGAATAGCTTTTCTGTAATATAGATATTTATACGTCTAATCATTTCAATAAATTTAATAAAAAAAAAATCGCTGTCCTTTCTGCTCGCTAGATCTGTAGATTTTCCGTATTTGCGCTTTCCTCCTTGTACCTTCACAACCCCGTCTAAGGGCCCCGAACATGCAAGGAGGATTTCAGCGAACTTTAGCCATAACATTTTTGGACCATCTTCAGAAGTAACTAACTTTTAGAAGTATGCATACTAATTATTTTTAATCAATATAGGAAAATGTTAAAATGTTTCTGTAGTATGCAGAAGGAGGGGGCTCACTTTTTTTGAAAATAATCTTTTGCTGCAGTTTTAAAAAATACAGTTGTATTTTGTTTTGGAAGCTCCCTCCACATCTTTTGATGCTGGAAAATAAACAGATTCAAGATTGAAAGTAATGTACCGAACAGAAAAGTGACACCAAGCCCTCTCTACCCCCTCCCAATTTTAAAAAGTGGTGTATAGTTTTTTTCTTTTGTTTTATATGTGTCTTTTTTTTTTTTTGCTTGTCAAATGTTTTTGGAGCCCCACCCCCTTCTTATCAATGAAACTACGGACTTGAGGTGGCATAGAATCACACCATGGCCACCTCAAGTCCGTAGCTTCATTTATAAGAAAGGGGGGACTCGAAAAACTATGATTAACAACTCTTAACTTTAAGTTCACGGTTGTAAATTATAGTTTACAGACGTGAATCTATGTTTATCAACAAAATCTATCGTTGACGTTCTCTTACATACAGATAAACTTAGATTAGCATTCGTAAACTATAGTTAACAACCGTTAAATTTAGTTTTACAGATGAAAACTATAGTTAACGAATTGTTAACTATAGTTTACGGTTTGTTAACTATAGTTTACAGTTGATAAATCTAGTTTATCAATTGTGAAACTAGCTCATTTTTGTGAATTTGGCGTGCCATACTTATAGGTTGTAACAATTATCACTACGACGCTTTGCAAGAACTGAGAACAATTTAACAATAGATGCAAGTTCCCATCTAGGGTGTTGATATAAGGAACCCGACATAGATATAATAACCCTAAATTGGTTGTTCATATCTTAATAGGAAGTGAAGAAATATGTATTAGCCCTGAAACTGCCTAAATATTTCTTCAGTGGTGGATCCAGAATTTCAAAACGGGGGGGGGGGGGGGTGGCAGTATAAGACTTGGAAGTCTTGGGGCTGCATTAAACCCCAGTGGGTCCAGGACACAGCCCTGGTAGCGAAGCCCCGGGAAACTGAGGAACTCTATAACAAATTAGAGGTGTTTTCCTGTTGGTTTGAAGATAATGCAAAACAAAATTAAAACATAGGTAATCAGAGATTACAGAGCTCACCTCAACGAATGTTGTCTTTAAGTAAGGCAAAGTCACACAATTAACCAACTAAAAGTATACATTCCAAAAATGAAAATATTTTTAAAAGCAATTTTGATCTGATACTTTGAAATAGACCTACATAAAAAATTTAAACTACTTCTTCTTCATGAAAATGTAATGAAAATCCAGCATCTGAAGCAAATTTGAGAGTTTTCATCTCTTGATGCAGCATTTGTGAAAGTTTGGTTTATACAATGTTATATAAGCCTTATAGTTTTTGGTAATAGACCTGCAACCATAACTTTTACCTTGTCTATTATCTGAAAAATGTATGTCCAATTCAGCATCCGAAGCAAGTCCATTAGTGTGCATCCTTAGATGTATCATCCATGCAAGTTTGCTCATTATAGGGCTCATAGTTTATTGGAAATGAAACATGCATTAAAACTAACATTTTCACTCATCCACAAAAAGTAGGTCAGATTCAGCTTCCGAAGCAAGCCTGGAAGTATGCATCCTTAGATGTATCATCTATGCAAGACTGGTCATTAAAGAACTCATAGTTCCTTGGAAATGAAACCTGCACCAAAAACTTTTAACTATTCACTCAACTGGAAAATGTAGGTCAGATTCAGCATCCGAAGCAAGCCTGGTAGTGTGCATCCTTAGACGTATCATCCATGCAAGTTTGGTCAACATAGGGCTTAAAGTTACTTGCAAATGAAACCTGCACCAAAAACATTAACCTGTTCGCTCAACTGGAAAATGTAGGTCAGATTCAGCATCCGAAGCAAGCCCGGTAGTATGCATCCTTAGATGTATCATCCATGCAAGTTTGGTCAACATAGGGCTTATAGTTACTTGGAAATGAAACCTGCACCAAAAACTTTAACCTGTTCACTCAACTGGAAAATGTAGGTCAGATTCAGCATCCGAAGCAAGCCCGGTAGTATGCATCCTTAGATGTATCATCCATGCAAGTTTGGTCAACATAGGGCTTATAGTTACTTGGAAATGAAACCTGCACCAAAAACTTTAACCTGTTCACTCAACCGGAAATTGTAGGTCAGATTCAGCATCCGAAGCAATCCCGGTAGTATGCATCCTTAGATGTATCATCCATGCAAGTTTGGTCAACATAGGGCTTATAGTTACTTGGAAATGAAACCTACACCAAAAACTTTAACCTGTTCACTCAACCGGAAAATGTAGGTCAGATTCAGCATCCGAAGCAAGCCCGGTAGTATGCATCCTTAGATGTATCATCCATGCAAGTTTGGTCAACATAGGTCTTATAGTTACTTGGAAATGAAACCTGCACCAAAAACTTTAACCTGTTCACTCAACCGGAAAATGTTGGTCAGATTCAGCATCCGAAGCAATCCCGGTAGTATGCATCCTTAGATGTATCATCCATGCAAGTTTGGTCAACATAGGCCTGATAGTTACTTGGAAATGAAACCCACACCAAAAACTGCACCAAAAATGTTAACCTGCTCCAAAAACATTAACCTGGTAATTCCTTTGCTGAAATTGCAGCATCTGAAACTTTGTCTGGTACAATAAAACACACTAAAACCATTTTCCATGCATGTCTAATCAGTATAGGACACAGAAGTAATTAAAAAGAAAACTGCTCCAAAAAACTTAACCTTAACCTGGGACGCCGACGCCGACACCGACGCCGACGGTATCACATAAGCTCCCCCCCAACTTCGTTGAGGTGAGCTAAAAAAAATAACATGTTATGGAACTTAAATTTGTGGCATTTTTTCTGGCCAGTTAAGTCCACCCATTCTTTGCAGAAAACATGCGTATTTGACAACAGTCAGCAAAGAACTAAAATATGAGCCCAGCCCACGATCCAAAAAAATAAAACATGTTTTTTGATCTTCAGAAACAGGTCTGTCATTATGTATTTGCATATTTTGGATCAGAGGTTGTGCTCTATATGAAATATTGAAAAAAATGCTTCAACTTTAGGTCATTTTCAAAGGAATTTACAGGATAAGAGGAAAATGACGCAAAGTATGACGTCATAATGCATTGACTAGATGGGAAATTACATCATGATTATTAGATACATGGTCACCAACAATCCAAGTGATAAATACTGCATTTGCAGCCTAAACTGAGCGGTTCTGATTTTTCAGAAATTCTCATTACCAAATAATTAAGGCCCAAAGTGGCTCTTGCTCTTAACTGCAATCAGGCTAACACTGTACGGGGATAAACTTTTGCAAGAACTTTATGCAGAAATTTCAATTTTTAAGAACCCTAGCAACACCTTTAATCACAGTAAGAAAACTTGAAAAATTCTTTTTCAGTGTATTCTACATGTGTGCCAAGTTATATTGAAATGGATAAAACTGTAGGGGGAATAGCGTTTCACACAAATTTCAATTTTCAAAATTTTGGCAACTTAGTTTACTTGTTTACACACAAACAGATGGACAACAGTCACCAATATGAAATACTGTCACATAAATCCTTCTGGTCAAGTAGATCAATAGCGCTAAACAACAGCACATGAACTATATAAAATAAATAATGCATTTTGAAGAGCAGTTATTTGACATATTTAAATCCCCTCTAACCAGGAAGTATAAACACCTGGCAGGTAAATAATACAGATGTGCCACATGATCAGTGTGTGTATACAGACTGCACTTGGAGATCGATCAAGGACGGCTGCCATAACGAAAGTGAGGTAAAAAAGTTTTAAGTATTTCTGTCCATATGAAAACAATTCTGAAAGTTACTAAAAATTCAGTACTGCAGGCTTTAATTATGCAAACAAATTTTCCTTCCTACAATGAACCTTGTATAATTAATATAAGGACTTGTTTACGTTACGTACATGAATATATCTGCCTAAAGGTCTCAGGCAAAATGTGGTTTTTAAAAGAGTCCAAAAAAATACACGTTGCTCTCAAATGTAAAGCAACTTATTCTTAATTAATTTTTTTATGCTTTAGTCACATAATCTAATGATGGACCCCCGTACCAGTGCCCAGGACGTGATGCGATGTGACCTGTGTGAGACCGCTGTGGTACAGATGCACTGTGATACATGTCTTGTCAACCTGTGCACAGCTTGTGTAGGAAAACACATGATATCTGATCAATCAATCAATCACAAAGTTGTCACTATTCAGACCAGAAAATCCACTCTCCTATACCCTGTATGTACATCTCATGCAAAAGAACAATGTGAAATGTACTGTAAACAATGTGACATTCCTGTCTGTCTTAGCTGTCTGGCATCTAAACATCATTTAGGGCATGAATTATCTAAAATAGTGCAAGTTGTTGGTGAGAAGAAAGATATGATTACAAAAGAAAGAAATGAATTAAATGATACAATTTACCCAATCTACAAGGACATTGCCTCTGATGTACAAAACAGAATGAGTCAGTTACAAAAGGAATATGGTGATCTCTCAACAGCCATAACAAAACACGGAGAGGACTGGCACAGAGAAATTGACAAACTTGTCAAGAAACTTAAAGCTGAAGTTGATGAAATGAAAAACACACAGTTACAAACTCTACAGAAACATCTGGATGAAATAAATAAGACAATGTCTGACATCAAGGAAGAAATTGATTCGATGGAAACTGCAATAGACACCAATGACTTGTCAAAACTATTAAATGTATCATCCAATGTACACACATACGGATATCTTCCTCACAAAATTATACCACCTTTACCTAAATTCATTCCAAGAAAAATGCATCAAGAAGAACTAAGTAAAATGTTTGGAGCATTATCATCAAGTTCTTTAACATCAGATGAACATGGCTACAGCATGAAGACAACACAGAAATCACCAGAAGCTGGATCCTCTCCTCCAGTCAAACAGCTGCTTGATGAACCAAAGACTGTCACCACCATACACACTGGGTATACAAATTACTTAGACAATGTGGCCTGTCTGAGTGATGAAGAAATCTGGACAAGGGGAAATGACAACACCATGAAACTCTTCAGCATCAATCAGGGATCACTACTCAAGTCAATCAGAATCAAGTCAGGGAACGAACCATCTAGTATAGTAGTGACAAAAAGTGGAGATCTAGTTTATACTGATTTTTATGATAGAACTGTGAACATTGTGAAGAATGAGAAGATAGAGGAGGTGATCAGACTACAGAAATGGAGACCTAAAGGTGTCTGTAGTACCTCCTCTGGTGACCTCCTGGTTATCATGGATTATAAAAAACAATCTAAAGTTGTCCGTTACTCTGGCTCCACAGAGAAACAAACCATTCAGTTTGATGATAAAGGTAAACCTATTTATACAGTTGATACTAGATATATAACTGAGAACAGGAATCTAGATATTTGTGTGTCTGATGATGGAGCTAAAGCAGTAGTGGTGGTCAATCAGGCCGGGAAACTGAGATTTAGGTACACTGGACATACTCCTGCTCCAAAGAATGAACCATTCAGTCCACGAGGAATCACTACAGACAGTCAGACTCACATCCTTACAGCTGATGAATACAATCATTGTGTCCACATCATAGACCAGGATGGACAGTTCCTCCGTTACATAGACTGTGGACTGAGTGTTCCCTATGGACTTTGTATAGATACAAATGACAATATGTTTGTTGCTCAATTGTTGAAGAAACAAGTGAAGAAAATCACATATCTGAAGTGAAATCTTTGACCATTTACAGTAAATCATGACAGTTATTTATCTTAAAATTATAATAATCATACAAAGGCACTTTTATGTATTTATTATGATTAATGTATGTAAATATGCTACAATGTCTTTTGCATTTGCTATATATAAATGTAAATATGATGTTTGATGAGTGGAATGTCAAGGAAAAATATAGTCTAAATTATAACGTTGTCAAAATTTCCACTGTAAATCAAAGCATGTAGCATTCTACATCTATCTGGATATAAACTACCCTGATTCCAATGCAAATTGTGTCACTTCTGTTTGACACAAACAACAAACTATCCTACTTACACACACAAAAGCAATAACTGCATCCTTATCTACTCCATTGCAATGTAAGAATTGTTCTACAATGTGTTTGCAAAGGGGATGATTAAGAGTTAAAAAGAACAAGGTTTACTTAAGGCCAATTTTGGCTCTGTGAATTTCAAGAACATAGCAATTTTCACAAAGCTCATTTTTCTATCGCTGGATTTGCAGAAGAAACTTTTTTTAAAGGAATGCAAGTACTAAGTCTCATCTTTATACTGATGTTAGTTATGGGATATTGTGACTTGGTCAGTTAATTGGTATATGGGCAGGGCTATTTTATGGATAGTGAATATAGCTCCTTGTTGTTAATAAATGTATTGCATAAATATCTAATAGAAAACACGATCATCACAGATGACTGAGATGAGATGCAGTATAAAGTTCTGACCCCCTCCAATTTTTTGTATTTGTTATTTGTATACATAACCTACCTCTACTTGGTCATCACAGATGAGATGCAGTATAAAGTTCTGGATTTCCTTTTTGTGCTTTGTCTGGATCATGGTAAAGAGGTTACAGAACACCATGACCTGGATATAACCGAGGATTGCTACACGGGAATGCCAGGACTTCAGCCCCATCACCTAAAGAAATCAAGGACATAATTAGGAATAAAGCTTCCATTATTCTAATCAATATGACCCTTAAGATCCTAGCCACTTCATCAAATCTTCAACAGTATATCTTCTAACCATGGCGAGAGTCTAATTACTTTATACCAGAAACTTAAAATATGGATTCTACGTTTTTTGTAACTGAGAAGTTCCTACGATAATTACTGTGTTTTAGATAATATCCATTGGACAGGATATGCAATTTAAATTCAATTTCAGATTCATATCTTGTTTTAGCCCTGTTTCTGTTGTACTCACTTCTCTGATGGTCTCCAGACACACCGTGACATTGTTCTCCTGAATCAGAGCCTGAGAGAAGCAGGCCAGGGCCATAGAACAGTCAGTCTTCAGTTCCTCATCCTTAGTCTCACTCTCTAACGTGCAAATCTGAGGGAAAATCAAATGAATCTCAATATCAAAAAGTCATTTTAAACCTAAAGAATTTTTCTGTATATTTTTCATCACTCTGGTTAAATACATGTACATGTGGGATCATGTCATATTTTGAGAATATTTACGAATTTAACAAGAGATCAGACTTGCATATTCTGCAATCCTAAAAAAAAATACTTACAACTGGAAGAAAAAGGAAAAGCTCTGGTGTAGTTGAGGTAAACATTCTACCTAGTCCATCAGATATCCACTTCAGCACTGCAACAAAAAATGATGAATAAGTCCACCCATCATAATTCTTTTCATGTTTTATAAATGAAACCATAATCTTTGTTAATTTACATGTATATTCAGACAGGTGTAAGCCCCCTCACCTGTTTTACACAGCCTTATGGTTGTCTTCCTCTCTTCATCCTCGTCATCTTCCACCTCCATCTTCTCTGACAAGGAAGACATCTCTCTGTGGTTCTCCTCATCTGTGAAAAATTCAAATACAACATCTTTAAAGACTTCTACCACCTCCTTGTGCTCATCAAAATACAGACTAGAAGTGTTTGTGTTTACTGATCCCTCCATATGGCAGCTTATAGCCAGGGTTGAATTCCCTCAAATGCATATCAAACTCAAAAAGTCAAGGTCAAAAGGTCATCATGTTACAAGGAATACACTTGTGAAATATGAAAGCCTTAATTCTACATTGTAACTATGCAAAAGTTATGACCAAGGATTAAAGTTTTTAAAAAGCGGGTCAAATACTTAAGTCAAGGTCAAAAATATTTATACCAGCAGAAAGGTCTTGTTACAATAAATACACATGAAGTGTGAAAGCCCTAGCTCCAACTGTTGAAGTTATGGCCAAGGTTAAAGTGTGGTATTTTTTTGTTAAACTCCAAGGTCAAAGTCAAAAGGTCAAATTGGTGGTACCTGAAGAAAGATCATGTCACAAGAAATACACCTGTGAAATATGAAAGCCATAGCCCCATCCACTCAATTGTTATGGGCTGGGTTAAAGTTGACAACAGACAGACAGAAAAACAGACAAACAGAACAAATCCAATATACCCTCGGGATCTTTTGATCCTAAGGCATATACCCCAAGTATCTTTCGATTCCAGGGCATATAAAGTTATAAATGCAAAATATGATTACAGTTTTTCAGACCATTACAAGTTCAATCTTTATGAAATCAGAATCAGAACCTACCCTTTGAGCTGCCATTATTTCCATTGTCTGATAGCACCAGGTCTTTGAGTGGTTCCAGTTGTGGAATCACTTTCTGGACAAAGTCCACTCTGTGTGGAGATTTAGTGGAGGAACCTGCAGTGATGCTGTAGTCATACAACATGATGTTGGACAGCAGGCTGTAACAGAAAAATAACTCTAAAAAGTTTTCCATCAAAAATTTCACTTACAAATTGAAAAAAATGATGTACAGTAAAACTTGTATAATCCACTAATCAGACAGCACTGCTTCCATGGACATTTATCTGATTAATCAACTTCCTTGGTTATATATTTAAATCAAACTATATCAAGACCATACCTTCCAATCCTGTCCCTGACATTCTTATACCTATGGGAGAGGTACGGAGTCAGGAATTCTAACAGACGATGGAGGAGTTCTGGAACTCTCCATTCCTGTTGTACTAATGCATTCTGCACAGCAAAAAGACGACTACAAAATATGAAAGGAAATCAATCAGTCTCTTAGTTTCAAAAACATCATTCTAGGTTTTTTTTTCAAGCAGTTGGGGGGAGGGAAATCACTTGAGGATCATTTATGAACATTTTATCACTCATCAACTCTGCAGAACTTGTGTTAAAAAAAGTTAACTGAATGGTTATCCAATGAATTCCCCTTTGAATTTTTAAATAACATGCATATCTCTGATATCTCTCCATCAGTAATTTTACCTGGAGTCTTCAAAAGAAGAGGATCCCTCCCTGATTGGTTTATCCATGAGCATCTCAAACAATCGATACAGTCTCCTGGGATCTCGACTCTCGGACACCACAGTGAAGAACGTCCCCCCAGTCCTTCAGGGTCTCACTGGTGATGTTATCTAGGGAGGTTCTCAGAATGGGGATAACCCAGTCCCAAAGGGCATTCACCTATAACAAAATTCCAGAAATTTTACATGCAAATTAATTCTGTACTTAAGTTTGCCTTAGCAAGGTGACTTCTTCACGTGATCGGTCAGCATGGACGTGTAATTGTCGGCTCAGTAAAGTTGGTCGATTTAAGGTGGATGTAGGTCAAAATTTTCTACAAATCTTGTCCAGGGATTGTATTTATGTGTGTTCTCTGTGATTATCTGTGAATATTTGTGTTACATTCAGACTTTAGCGGCAAAAACAGAAAAATGTCTTCGAACGCTGGTAAAGCTAAAGGTGGACGCGTAAACAACTCACGGAACAAAAGAACTGAACAGAGTTCACCCGAGGAATCGGCAGAAAGATCAATAGCTGAAGAAAAGGAAAAAGTTGAGTCTATAGAAAATGGTCTTAAAAATGTACAGAAAACGTTGCAGGGTATAAGTAAAAAGTTACCAAAATATGAACATGTAGAGAGTGAAATAACAAGGATTACGTCATTGATCGAAGATCATGAAACTGGGTTAACAACTTCTTTGAAGTATGTCGCAGAACAATCTGAAAGTAACAGTGATGAACTATATTTTGTGAGGTCAGAGAATGCACAATTACGCAGAGAGCTTGACCTAATGCGTGCTATGATGATA
The DNA here is from genome assembly GCF_032062105.1 of Saccostrea cuccullata. Classification (NCBI taxonomy): domain Eukaryota; kingdom Metazoa; phylum Mollusca; class Bivalvia; order Ostreida; family Ostreidae; genus Saccostrea; species Saccostrea cuccullata. Next base: position 23,056 of record NW_026930231.1, read on the forward strand.
CATATGGACCGCAGAATGCAGAACATGGAGTCAGAAATTACAGACTTGAGATCGCGATCAATGCGTGACAATATTATGATTCATAATTTAGCATACGCATCGGATGAAAAGCTGGATCAACAGGTTCCTAACATTTTGAAGGAATATCTTGGGGTTGAGGTGAAGTTTGTCCGAATACACAGAAATAGCGTAAGAGGAACGATTAATTCAAGGCCAGTATCCATCACTGGTAAATTGGTGGACGGCAGGAAAAAGGATGAACTTCTCCGCGCTCAAAAACAGAAAAAGGCAGAAAAAGTGGAACTACCATTCTACATTACAGCCCAAGAGCCAGCGTCAACTCTGGAGGAGCGTAAGCGTTTATACGAAATTTCCGACTCCTTCAGAAAACAACATATAACATGTAAAATTGAAAAGGGGCGTGTGGTTATGCCGAATGGACAACGATATGTCGACCCTATTCCAAAGCTGGAAATATCAGATGCGCTTAAGATCGGTCCGGAGGAAACAGCGAAACTGGATAATGTGAACATCGTATACACAGAACCGACCAGGGTAAAGAATTCCGAGATTTTTGCCACGGGAAGAAAAATTCACGCGATAGAGGAGGTGAATGAACTTTATAAAAAAGTGAGCATTGATCCTGTTTCGGCGGAGGCAGATCATCGCATCTTAGTTTATAGATTTATAGACAACTTAGGAAAGTTACAGGAAAGCTACTGGGATGGAGGTGAACATTGGGCAGGTCGCCGCCTGTTGAAGTACATGCAATCTAACGAAATAGTTAACGTCGGAATTGTGGTTACGAGATGGAATGGTCGTACCTTCCTTGGGCATGAACGTTTTCGTATTATGGAAGAGCATGTCAGTGATATTGCAAATCAAGTGGATGTGGACTAGGTATACACTGTATATTAGTGCTCCATTCTGTATAGGGCTTAAACCGAGCCACCAATTCGGAACTTTTAAATCCGTTTTTTTTTTCGGAACTATACAGTATGTTTGCATGGTTCTGTAGTTAGTATCCTTTCTTTACATCCAGTGACATAGTGAGGTAAACATTAACTGGGAAATATATGACAATGCTACAATTTTTTAAATATTTGACCTTTAATTTTCCTTAAATTTCGACCAATTTAAAGTGCACAAAATTTTCAATGAATCTTTTCTATACGTGGGTATTCTATTTACTTTACTTTTCTAATTCTTTGTGCAGTGCAGCTGTATACGCGTACAATAATGAGGGAATTGACACAATTTGCAGAATTTTGATACTTAAAATAAACATATATCCATATGTCAGAAATTAAAATAATATCTGTCAACTGTCAAGGTTTAAATGATGCAATGAAAAGAAAAGATGTCTTTCACTACTTTCGACAAAAAAAATGTAGTATTCTGTGTCTTATTGACACTCATTTTATAGAAGAAAACGAACAAATCATTAGAAATGAGTGGGGATATGAAGCTTATTTTAGTTCCTATATGTCGAATTCAAGAGGAGTTGCAATTTTTTTCAACAATAATTTCTCATTCAAGGTTCATGATCAGTTTTTAGATACCTCTGGTAACTACTTGGCATTAGAGATTACTATAGAAGGAAAAAAAATTACATTGATAACTATATATGGACCAAATGATGACTGTCCAACATTTTTTGAAAATATAGCCAATATGATTTCTAGACTAAATAATGAGGTCATTATTGCTGGAGATTTCAATTTAGTTTTAGATCCAGCTAAGGACTATTCTAATTATTTGCATGTGAATAACCCTAGGGCAAGACAAGTAGTACTTGAGATAATGAACACATATAATTTAGTGGACATATACAGAGAATATCATGTTGATGACAAAAGATTTACATGGAGGAAATCTAATCCCTTAAAACAGGCAAGGCTAGACTTCATACTTCTTTCCAACTCTCTTCTAAATAGTGTAAAAAAATGTGACATCTTAGGAAGCTATAGATCAGATCACTCAGCAGTGGTTTTACATCTTAAAATTAATGAAATAAAGCATGGGAAAGGTTTATGGAAATTCAACAATTCTCTTTTGAAGGATCCTGACTATATTGAACTGATAAACAATCATATTAATGTAATTAAAAAACAATACGCTGTTCCAATATACGTAGAAAATTCTATAGATGAAATACCAAACTCTGAAATTCATTTAATTATTAACGATCAGTTATTTCTTGAGACGCTATTAATGGAATTAAGAGCTAAAACAATATCTTATGGAAGTTATGTTAAAAAAAAGAATGTACAGAGAGAGAAAGTTTTAATCCAGGATATATCGAAACTGGAAGAGGAATATGCGTCTTCTATAGAAAAATTAACTGAGAAAAAAAGAGAATTAGAACAAATAAGACAACATAAATTAATGGGAAATGTGATAAGGTCTAGAGCCAGATGGATCAGTGATGGTGAAAAACCAACAAATTATTTTCTAAATCTTGAGAATAGAAATTTTACAAACAAAGTAATTCCTAAACTTATTAAAACAGAAAATAATGAACAAGTGGAGATAACAGAACAATGTAAAATTCTCTTAGAAGTGGAAAATTTTTATAAAAGATTATACATGCCTCAAGAAGAGGATCATAATTTAAATCTTAGAGAGTCTTTAGAAGAGTATAATGTCCCAAAGTTAAATGAACATGAAAGTTTTCTATTAGAAGGAAAGATTTCTTATAGAGAGGCATCAAATGTGTTAAAACAAATGTCTAATAATAAAAGCCCGGGTAGTGATGGATTTACTGCAGAATTTTTTAAAGTATTTTGGAAAAATCTGGGTCATTTTATTGTTCGATCATTAAACTTTGGTTATGAAAATGGGGAACTCTCCTCCACACAAAAACAGGGAATAATTACATGTATACCCAAAGAGGGCAAAAGTAAATTTCAGCTTAGTAACTGGAGACCAATATCATTGTTGAATGTGATTTATAAAATTGGATCAGGTTGTATAGCACAAAGAATAAAACAAGTTTTACCTAAAATAATAAGTTCAGATCAGACAGGATTCATACCTGGGAGATACATTGGAGAAAATACGCGGCTTATATACGATCTGATGGATTATACTGAATTAAAGCAAATCCCTGGAATGTTAGTTATGATAGACTTTGAAAAAGCTTTTGACACAGTGTCATGGAAATTTATAGAAAAAACCCTAAATTTTTTCAATTTTGGACAATCTTTTTGTAAATGGATAAAAACTTTTCAATGTAATTCAAATTCATGTGTGACCCAGGCTGGTTTTTTATCCAATTTTTTCAAATTAGGACGTGGCTGTCGACAAGGGGACCCAATTTCACCATATATATTTCTCCTTTGTGCAGAGATATTATCAATAAAGATTAAAAACAATAAAGATATTAAGGGAATTGAAATAGGAAATACTGAATTTTTAATGTCACAGTATGCTGATGACACAATGATAATTTTAGATGGGTCAGAAAAATCACTTCAGGCTTTAATAAAGGAAATAATAGAATTTTATAATATGTCAGGACTAAGGATAAATCGGTCAAAAACCCAAGTGGTATGGATAGGTAGTAAGAAATACTCTAATGACAGAGTTTGTCCAGAGATGGAATTTATCTGGACAACCAATTTCAAACTTCTTGGAATTTATTATGATGTAGATCTTGCAAAGATTACTAGATTAAATTATGACAAAAAACTTGTTAAAATCAAATCAATTATAGATCAGTGGAATAAAAGAAACTTAACACCGATTGGGAGGATAACTCTAATCAAATCACTTCTTGTATCTCAACTTAACCATTTATTTATATCCTTACCAACCCCACAAATTAATTTTCTGAAAAACTTGAGCAATATACTTTTCAATTTTCTATGGAAATCAAATGTTGATAAAATTAAAAGAAATGTTGTTACACAGCAATATAAACATGGTGGTTTAAAAATGATTGATATTGGCTGTTATATAAAAGCTTTGAAATCAACATGGATAAGGAGAATTATTAATGACAAAAACTCCAAATGGAAAATTTTGCTTGAAAATATAATTGATACTAACAAACTAATAAATACAGGATCAGTATGTTTATCAAACTTTAATAAGTGTTTACACAATCAGTTTTGGAAGGATACATTCAATGCTTTTCGGGAAATCCAAGATAATTCTGAAATTACAGACTGGAATGAATATGTTAACCAACCTTTATGGTTGAATAAAAATTTCAAAATTGGAAAACAATCTGTCTTTTATAAATTGTGGTATGAAAATGGTATTACTCATGTGTTAGATCTCCTAGATGAACATAACAATTTTCTATCATTAGAGGATCTACAAAATAAATTTAAAATTAAAATAAATTATGTGACATATAATGGTATTAGACAGACAATACTAGCAGACTTAAAGAAATACAATTTTTATAGAAATGGATTAATGCAAAGACCAATGATTCCTTTTAATATTAAAATATTTATCAATACCAGGAAAGGATCAAAACCTATGTATGATATTTTAAATAAGCCAGTTATCAAACCTTCTGGTAAAAATAAGTGGGCTAGATATTTTGAAATAACTGATATACAATGGAAAACAATTTATAATCTTCCATTCCTCGTGACACGGGATTGTAAATTACAATGGTTTCAATACAGAATTAATCATCATATTCTAACTACAAATAGTCTCATGTATAAAATAGGTAAATCTGATACCAAGTATTGTACTTTTTGTGAAGATGAAGAGGAAACAATTTATCATTTAATCTGGGAATGTAATGTTGTTCAGCAATTCTTAAAAAAATTCATACGTTTATGTCAAGCCAAAGACATTGAATTGAATCTCAATGCAAAATCATTTATTTTTGGTGAAAATGACAAAAATGAAAATTCAGAATACTTCAACACTATGTTGATATTAATGAAGCATTATATTTATAAAGTTCGTTGTCAGAATACCTGTCCATCTATCCAAGGTCTTTTAAATTTATTTAATACATATTTTAAAACTTTAAAACACACCATAATAGAGGATAAAAAACTGACAGATTTTAATACTTTCTGGCAGAAATGGGTTGTTATACTTTAATTAATTTACCTTCTCTGTAATTATTATCATCAGTTCTTTTTTCAATTTTTTAGAAAAATCCCTCAAAACTGCACTGCACTAGTCTTTCTTTAGCTTCCTCCTTTTTCTCTCTTCTTTTTTTCTTTTTTTTTTTTTATTTCATATGGTAAGCTTAAAGAAAACTGATTATGTTTTAGGGCATAATATGTAATGCTTAGCTGCCTCTCCCCCCTCTCTCTCTCTTTCTCTCTCTCTCTCTTCATAAACTTTTACACTAATTTTGTATGTTCCAACCATAATTAGTCCTGTTTGATTTTGAGTGTACATATTTCCATACAGAAGTTTGAATGTTTGTAATATGTGTAAAAGTTTCAAGTTTCAATAAAAAAAAAAAAAAAAAAAAAAAGTTTGCCTTAGCACATACAGTGTTTGTATTCAGTTTTTTCGACACACACACACTCTGATATTTATGCCATATCAATGATTAATCATTACACATAATTTATGACTTGAAAGAGGACTCTGTGTTCTACCTTCTCGTAAGGCCAGTGTTTGGAGCCACGTATGACCCCTGCTAGGATCTCCATCCCACACCTCTGTTTACTTTCATGGTGTTCATGGCTCCTGTCTGACAGCAGCTCCACGATGTGGGATCTGAAGTGGGGGAGGAACGTGTCACCGTAATTCCTAAACAGACCCTGAAACACAACACCGAAATTAAAGGATACAAAGAATTCTTTGAATAGAAAATTCTACAGCACAGTCATCTTTGCTATCAATGATTTGCGATCCTCTCATGTTCATTTCCTTCTAATCAATTTTTTTCCCTTCTTTCATTGATGTATTTTATCAACTTTTTCAAAATGCAAAAAAAATTGTTAAAGAAAATGTGTCAATCTCCAGGACCTACCTTGAATAGAGTTAAATGTTTGTTCCTGAATTTATCTCGTCCTTTATGTTCCTCTAAACTAAGCACTCCTATAAACTTTTTCACAAACTCAGAGTCACTCAATTTCACATAAATAGGTTTTTCTATATCTAACAGTTCTGATTCTAGACGATCTAGTTTTGGCTGCTCTGAATACTGGGCATAAATTTTCATTTCTCTGCAACAGATTCAAAGTAAACAGTCATTATCAATTTCATCTCATTAATATTCAGTAGTCAAAATCATACAACAGAGTGTTACTACAGTTAAGTCATTGGAATAAGCAGCAAATTAAAATATACGAATCGATAGAAACAAATTTTGATTGAGCTATATTCCTTTCATTCAGATGGAAATAAGAACACAGTAAAATTAACCTTGAAATTCATAACGGGAAAATTTTAATGATCATGATCAATTAATTATTATCTAAATTGATAATAAATTACTTTGTGTTGTAATTAAAATCATACTTTGGCCAGCAGTAGTAACCCCAGTGAGTTTTATCCACGAACTCCATGGCCTCCCACTTCTCCTGATTGTCTGGTAGTCGGCCGGAGTCGTACATGATCCAGTTATTATCTGGACGGTTCCCAGGGAGGAAGGTCCCCGCCGGAGGTGGTGGGGCAGTCCGGTAGGGGTCCACCACCACCTTCTTGTGTTTTCTCTTCTGTTGCTTCAGAATGGCTGATACAGAGGCCATTGAAAGCTGGAGATAAAATAAGAACTATGACATGAAGGGAAGAGCAGTCTTCAAGGGAAAACAATCTGCTTATAGACCTTGTATCTGAATTTGGGGGGTCTCTGCTGTGTATTAATCATTTCTTTTATGGAGATCAAATATTTGATAATTTAGTACCCATTATCCATGAATAAACAATATCAACAAATATTAATCATAGGATTTATCTTTCAAAAGGAAATATGGCCTATGGAATTAGGACCCTTGCCTTGCCTTGTTACTCCATGATAACTAATTTAATTCAACAAAATATTTTGTTTTAATATCATTTTACCTTTCTGATGTACAAGGAGTCATGTATGAGGTTAGACACAAAGAGTTCCACAGCTACAGGAGGTGTAGGTACATCATGTCTCAGTAACAGTGTCAGCAGTTCTACAGCGTACTGACTGAACTTCCACATCCTAAGTCATACAAATAGTAAAATAAGTTAGATTTAATTTGTTAACTGATGTTTATCAAGAAAAAAAATATCGAAAAAGTGAAATACACCCTTGTAAATTTTTAAATAAAACTAACACTAACTTCTGAAATCACAAATGCAAGCACTTACAATGTTCCACCTTTAACTAATGCCACAAGGTCTTCCACGATTTTTACATACATCCTGCCAAATAAAAAGATCACATAAAAAAAGCAAATTCTTCAAATCAATTAATATATAGCATTTCATAACAATGCCACATGATTCAGACAAACCTGTTGTTGGACTCATTGCACTCTATCTGGAACTCCTCCCCCCGTTGGTCTGCCCCCTCAGTCAGTGTGTTGGGGCTGGATACAGGTACACCAGAGGACAGTAACTTCTGGGCAGCTTCCAAACAGCTGGAGGTTACCTTCAGAGATAAATCATACGTATTAAGTATAAAATGTAATAATTCTATCAATCAACAGGGAAAAGCGGGGGCATCCTCACATCATAAATTTTACATGGATATGTGCATGATACCGATCGTATAAAAATACACTGATACTCTGCATTAACTACAAGAAGATGCAGAGAAGTTAGCACAGACATCCTTGCACAGAAAAGTACGTTAAAAAAACTTACTTTGATTTCAATTCCTGGACTTTCCAGATTCTTGCTGACTTTAGCTATGATGTCGTCGACGACCCGTAAAATTGACGGTTTCTCAGATTGCTGGGCCTGGACAATGGCTGGCCATAACTGACCAATCACCTCCCAGCTCCTCTTGGTGGCCAGACATCTCTTACCACTGCCAAGGACCACATACAACACTCCCTATAAAGTAAAGGGACTCTTCATTTACTGTACACAAACCACATATAGCTTTTGACTGTTGAAATTATTACTGATATAATTTTTGTCAAAAGAAATTGAGTTAATACATTTCAAACAGGAATTGGCTTTTTCTTCCTAGCTAGAATATTGGTCAATGCAGTATAAACTGTATTCCCTTATAGTTAAAAAAAACATCAAAATTCTAAAACACTATTATATGAGAGGCACATCCACAAGTCTTACTTTGAACTGATTTTGGGGAGGATCTTACCTTGAACTGTTTTTCGGGTGTGTCTTTCTGTATGAGGCTGTCTGATATCTTACCTTGAACTGTTTTTCGGGCGTGTCTTTCTGTATGAGGCTGTCTGATATCTTACCTTGACCTGTTTTTCGGGCGTGTCTGTCTGTATGAGGCTGTCTGATATCTTACCTTGACCTGTTTTTCGGGCGTGTCTGTCTGTATGAGGCTGTCTGATATCTTACCTTGACCTGTTTTTCGGGCGTGTCTGTCTGTATGAGGCTGTCTGATATCTTACCTTGACCTGTTTTTCGGGCGTGTCTGTCTGTATGAGGCTGTCTGATATCTTACCTTGACCTGTTTTTCGGGCGTGTCTGTCTGTATGAGGCTGTCTGATATCTTACCTTGACCTGTTTTTCGGGCGTGTCTGTCTGTATGAGGCTGTCTGATATCTTACCTTGACCTGTTTTTCGGGCGTGTCTGTCTGTATGAGGCTGTCTGATATCTTACCTTGAACTGTTTTTCGGGCGTGTCTGTCTGTATGAGGCTGTCTGATATCTTACCTTGACCTGTTTTTCGGGCGTGTCTGTCTGTATGAGGCTGTCTGATATCTTACCTTGACCTGTTTTTCGGGCGTGTCTGTCTGTATGAGGCTGTCTGATATCTTACCTTGACCTGTTTTGGGGTGTGACTTACCTTGAACTGTTTTTCGGGCGTGTCTTTCTGTATGAGGCTGTCTGATATCTTACCTTGACCTGTTTTGGGGTGTGACTTACCTTGACCTGTTTTTCGGGTGTGTCTTTCTGTATGAGGCTGTCTGATATCTTACCTTGACCTGTTTTGGGGTGTGACTTACCTTGAACTGTTTTTCGGGTGAGTTACTTTGACCTGTTTTTCGGGCGTGTCTTACCTTGAACTGTTTTTCGGGCGTGTCTTTCTGTATGAGGCTGTCTGAGATCCTGTCCAGCAGACACCGGTAGCAGTAGGGAAAGTTCAGAAAACACTGCATCAGCACCGCCTGTCCCTTCTTCCTCACCTGTCAACAGAATAACAATCAATGAGCTCAAATTACTGGGCCATACATTTCTGTATGGATTTCACTAAAATATCAATAGCCATTAAACATACTGTGGTTTCATAATTTCTCACTGAACTTCTTTTTCTGGTATTTTAATGTTTGGGCCAGACCCAATTGTAAGAAATCAGTACAACTAACTACATGTATGTTAGACCCTGACAAGGTATATGTATATGTAGTTATCAACAAATTTCTTTATCATTGAAAAAAGCCTTTTTCCCAAAATCTGATCTCCACAAAAACTGATGAAACCACAGCAAAGTGAATGAGAGCCTTCAATGTACATCACTATAGATCACCCACCTCAGCATATTTACTGACAGCTAGATTGTAAAGGTCACATAGAATGTCCTGATGATGATCTGTATAGCCAGAGAGTCCATATAACATCCTCATCTGTACAAATACATACATACAATGAGGTATAAGTTTTGCTAGCTGCAACCATGTAGTCCTCTCCATAATATTTCTTTTTTATTGGGGGTGGAGATAAAAAATTGCATTTTTTTTCATTGGGGCGGGAATAAAAATTTGGAGACAGCTACATTATTGTACCTAATGTCATTCAAAATCAAAATTTGAATCTTCTCATTTAGACTGTACAAGATCAAAGGTAACATGTCATTCGGTACCTTTTAACAAATTGATTTAATGACAATAATTTAGATAGACTTTAGGAGAAGAGAATTCCTACCTCTTGTTGTAGAACAACTCTATCTACCAGTAAGGCTCGGATGTGTTTCCTTCTATCCCGCATCTACAGAAAAGTAATAAAACTACAGTACATATATATACAGATACATAAATGTACATGAATTAGTTCATTGCTAACAGATTTTTTTTCTGTTTTACACGTGCATTGTACAAGGATTTAATCAATTTATGTAGTATCTATAGGTTTCACTGTTACTTTTCTTTACCAATAATTCACGTATCAAAATTTTAAAAACAATTTAATCAAATAAGACACCTTATCTTCTAAGGCATCTTTTACAGAATGTAAACTCTTCCATCGAGCATCAAAGTCCTGTTTACTAGCACCATAGAAAAACAAGATGGTTTCATAGATCTGTAAAAGAAAAACAAGAATATTCAGCACAGAAAAAAAGAGTTACATTGTTATTATGGAACAATTCATGGATATTTCATTAAGAAAACTGACAGCCAGATATACAAAAGGAAATTAATCAACTACTCACTCAAAAGTTAGACAAGAATAAGTTGTCCAAATGACCTCAGGCCAAGGTCATAAGCATTGGATCATAGACAATGTATGTACATGTATTATAAATTAAGGTACCAAGGGTACAAACACTACCAAGCTTTGAACAAGAAGGTCTGGGCAGATGCATGGACAGACATATATTCCCTGTTTAATTTTTTGATTAAAAATAAATGTCTGAATAGTAATGGACACTAGTACCTTGATCAGTTTGGACAAGCTCTTTGTGTCATCCTCTGTGCACTCCATTAGGTAGTCTGGTAAGAGAAGTTCAGTTTTTATTGGAGAAAAAAAGAACATTTATTTGCTCATTTAAAATTAAACTGACTTTTAAAGATCCGAGATCCATACTTACTAAGCAAATGTTTCATGGCTTTTACGACCTCCAGTCTTAAGTTAGCACCTTTATACTGAATTTCTAACAAAAAATAAATAAAAACAATTGATTACGAGGAGATACATTGTACTCAAATGGAACAAAAACAAGAAATGTTTGATGCAATCAAGATGTTGAACACTGGATAAATGTTTTGTAAACTGTTAACAAAGGCTTACCTATTAACTCTTTCACAGATGAAACATGAAATCGATCCAATGGAACTTGTGTTTTAACATTCAGACTGGACCTAAAAAATACACGTAAACACAAACAAACTTTCATTTATACATGTGTATACTCAAAAAGAAAGATCACTGAATAAAAATTGTAAAAGAAAATAAATTAACACTTAATTTTAAGACTTACAGATCAACAGATGTTGATTTCCAGGCAGGAAGTGCTGCCCCCGCTCCTAGTAGGCACTCCAGTATAATGCTTAGTCTCTGTAACAACTCCTCCCTGTTAAATCAAGAAATATAAATAAAATTAAATCCATTAATTAATTTTTTTAAAACAAATCTTATACAATGCACAAATCTTTGAGAAAAGCCCCAAGAATGAGCATCTACTGTGAAAAAAATGACATTCCTAGATGCTGAATGGACAATGATTCTGAGGTAATTCTCACTTGTCAATCTGATTTGATGATGATAATGACATAATTTTCTCTAATTCTGGTTGTAGTATATGGTCCATCAGAGACTGTGCAAATTCTATTTCATCAGCTGAGGGGATGTGCCATTTCATGCCTAAGTCGTCCATATCACCAGGTATAGCCCAATCCTGTATAAACAATGAACTCAGTTGTCAGAGAGAATAACAAGGTCATATCCCTAATACAGATTGTATATGTCATCAAAGATATCAACATACTTATATTTACTTACAACAGTGCCCATTTGCATAAAATTTCAAATGAGATAAATATCAAGTTTTCACATATTTTCAATTATTCCCCAACCATTATCCTGCTTTGTGCATATTCCTTTAACAATTTAAATATTTTTTTCTTGCTGCAACATTTTAAATTAATGGCAGTAACTAAACAACAACTTTAAAACAGAGAAGTCTTTTACACAACTGAATAATAGACTGTCTTGGAAACGAATGAAGATGGCTCTCCCTGATTAGTCCACTTACATTAATAGCCAGGTACTCTGACACTGGTCTGTCAAATGACCCTGCCACACTCCTATAATCCAGTGGGAAGTGGAGAGTTAAGGCCCTTAGTGTGTACCTCATCAGCTGACAGGAGAGTTCGTAACCCTGGACACACTTCAGGTGAAGGGTCATCTGTAGAACTTCTAACAGCTGATCTTTGTAAGGCAGTAGGGCTTCACCATTACATCGGACAAGCTACAAGTGTAGAGAAACATTTTAGCTTTTTCCATGTGTAAATTACATGTAAAACGAACTGTAACAATGTTCAAAAATTATTTTTGACCAAACAAATAACAAGAATTATTTTTTCACAGATTTATCTATTGCCAATAACCATGAAATGGCTTCTGACCTGTGACAGCATGAGGAGATTCCACAAAAATCCATCATCAAGATGTTCTTCTGTTTTGTATTCCTCATCTACAAAAAAAAAAAATAATTACTTTAAATGAGTCATTTCTTAATATTTCATCATGGAAACAGTAATGCTTCTTCATCTATTAGAAAATGTCTCTTGCAGGTAAAACAAAAATTTTGAGTAATCATAAACACATTGAAAACCTTCAGTATCAAAGAACATTGTTTTTGGGGACCACTTTTGGCCCCTTTCAGTACTGGAGTAATATCATACACACTGTAGTTTATAATCAAACAATTTTAATCATTAGTGTATAAAATATACATCAACTTCAAAACAAGCACTCGTCCCTTCTATTAGAACTTATGTAACTTACGCTCAGTCATTAGATCTTTGATCTTTTTACAAAATGGAGGTAAAAACTTTTCTACTGCTCTTTTTGGATTTGCCTGTAAAATAAATTAATAACAATTGATCCCTAAAAATTACTGCACAAATTAAAATATACATAAGTACATATAAATTAACAAGTACATTAATGCATTTCACATTTAAGAATAAGACATTCACTGTACTTTACTAGTTTTAGTTTAAGGTTTAGTTAGCTGAGTCTTCATAGAATACCTTAGCCGCTGCCCTGCAGAGATTTGCAGCAAATCTTCCCCCAACATTGGTTTCATACACACTGGTGGTGATAAAGTTATATAAGCGTGACAGAGCCGACTGTAACAAAGAAGAGACATTACTTATCATTCATTAAAACCATAATTTTCATACTATTCTTTCCCCTTCCCTACAGAAAAAAGTTTACGTTTGAGTATGCTTTACTTCGATTAACTATAAGCATTATTCCTTTACATATAAGAGTGGAATTTTACCTCGTATATTGGTGTAGAACACTGGAGCAGCACTGAGGTGAAAGTAGAGGACAGTGCCACCTCCATCATGGTTTGTTCTGGGTTAAGTCGAGTCGGATCACCGTGGGTGTGCTCCTGGGTACTGTTCTCAATCAGAGCAAATACTCTAATAAAATAACCAAGGATATTAAATTTGCAGAATTTTTTGTGGACATAATTGTAACATTCTAGAGATTTTTGAAATGTAGAGGGGCAGTAAATAATGACAAACCTGTCCAGGAAAAGCAGTACAAAGTCCTCAAACTGAGCCGTGGCTGAACATAACTCTTTCTCCTCCTGTAATTTAAAAGATCAATAAAGATTTTTAACATTTTGATTTATAAGTAATAGTGTTGTCACGATGATCGATTTATAATCGATGATCGGTCGGAAAGGCTGTCAATTTTAGACAATCGATTGGAGATTTTAACAATCGATTAATCGGTATATTTCAGCACATATCTTTTTAACAGTTTCCTCACTTTTATTTCAAGAACAGGCTCTTGTTATCAAAATATATATATCTTCCAAGAGTTGTCCTTTCCTATTTTAAAATGCATGTACTTAAAATGTGTTTAAAATAAATCAAAAGATAATGATATTTGTATTTCTAAAATGAAGAAACTAAACTACATATGTTGTATAAATGAAATATATTAGTTTTCAGTATTTGGGGGATTAACTTGTCATTTCATTCAGAATCACAAGGATTTGCAATATTAAATGTCTTATAATAGTTAAAAAAATTAATATTCCATATACATTTTAGATGATCATGTAAATTAAAGCCTGATCTGTCAATGCTAACTTTCCCCAGGCCAAGTAATTCCTAATCAAGCAAAAATCTGTATTACTGAAATTGTTTATCAAACTGCATATATACTGTTAGAATTTCGATCTGTACAATGCACCTTAACTTACATTATTTAACAATAAAATTCTAAATTTTATAAAATCTAATGCCTATTTTATGCAAAGGGTTACCGATTCGATTATTGGCCGATGATCAGTTGGTTAGGGTCAACCGATGCTACCGATTAATCGATTCTGATTTTCAACCGATTTGACAACACTAATAAGTAATTACATGTTCATTTGAAGGTTACTGGTAGCAAGATTAGATTTGTTTATTTTTAAAAAGCTATTCCTTAAACTATCAGTATCTTATTGAAATAAATACACACTCAATAACAAAAGAAACATGTTCAAGCTCAGAAGTTTAGTTCTAAATGAATGTGAAGACAGGTCAGATTTCATTATCAGTTGCAAGATGAGGAAACAAATAAATCTTCTATTTTCTGCTTTGACTGTGTGTGTGATGTTGAATACTATACATACATCAGAGAGATCATCCCTGATGAAGACAGCTTCTGAGCAGTCAACAATGGGAACCTGGGCCACAAAGGTAGAAATCATCTGGAAGGTGACAAGGCACTTCTTGAAGTCATTGGGGTCGATTCCTGGAAGAGCGAGGTTCAGAAGAGGGAGGACGTGAGAACGGCCCTCAGGGTACCACCTCCTGGCGCTCAGCATTGGGCGGGACACCGCCACCACACAGTTCATACAGGCGATCAGGCGGTGGGGCTCTATCAGATTCTCCATGGCTGGGTACATCCTATCAGTGGACAGAAAAGCATTTTCTATTTTAACAATTCAAAAGAAAATTTGCCAAACCAATAATATCCAAAACAATCATGCATTAGTTAATCAATAAATTTATGGTTCTCTGCTTTTTAAATTATATACTTTGAATTCTTGGGCTATCTAAGAAATCAGTGAACCACATTTTAAATATGAATCTGGCATGGAAAATAAAAAATATGTCCATTTTCATCAGGTAGTGCTAATAAGTAATTTAAATCTTGGATAAAACGACTTCAACATTAATGTACACATAAAGATGAAAAATGTAATATGACGTCATACTTCTCTAATAAATCTGGAATGATAAGCTCAGGCCTCATGTTGGAGAGGTGTCTCAGTGCCACAGCTGAATCGTGACTGCCGTATTTACTGAACATCGATACGGACACCACGGGCTGCATGCTCTTAACAAATCTGGTGATCTCGGAATCCTTCAGCTTATGGTCCGCGGGAATCTCTGTTAGCCACTCCTTCTTCTTGTATCTTTCTCTGAATAAATATTGTAAAGATATTGTAAACTGGGATGGTTTCACATTGTTGTATTTTTATCCAATTTAAAATTAATTCCTATCACTATACTCTTTTGCAGAGCTATGTGCCCTTTATTAAATAATGATTGAAATATGGGCTAAAAGAAAACTTGTCGGGAAAAAAAAATCTTGGAATTAGTATACTTTTCAGAAAAGATACCTGTGTATTCTCTTTACCACCAGTTTTGGAAAATTCATTAAAAGACCACTCAGCTTTATCTGAAAAATGAACAAATTTTTATTAGAAGGACACTTTTCCCCACTTTTATAGAAAATAGATCTTTAACTTTCTGCAGGATGAACTTACGTTCCACTTTCCAAGATTTGATGGATGAAAAAATGACTGCAGAGCCTTGAAGAAGCTGTCAATGTGATCCTGAACTAAACTACCACTGGGTCCACCCTGCAATGAACAGTCATACAATTATTCAAAATACTCTCCTTCTAAAGAGGAAAGGGAGACAAATTCTGAATTATTGGGGGAAAACCTTACCATCATGGACACTATCCAGGTCACAGTGGCACCAATGTCATACGTATTGTTGGAGCGGCCTACTTGTACTTTCTGCATACCCACTGGCAGATTGAAACTCCTCATGAAACGATTAAAAACCTAGAAACAAATATTAGATATTGTACAATCTTATTGATTTCCAAAAATAGACAGAAAGTAATCGTTATGTTATGATAGGATTCTAAAAAGCTAAAAAGCTTACCATGGAAACATGTGGGGACCAGTCAATATAGCCGATGGTGTCATGTGCCAATCGTGCAAACAACCTTACCAAACCCTAGAACAGAATGTTCACCATAATTTTAAAAATTGTACAACAGAAAACTTTTTTGTATTGCAATCAGATTTTTTTATTTCAGAGGGAAAGACCTATGCTTTCTATTTAGAGGAATTTTCCAGTACATTGAGTATATCAAGCCTAACAAAATACCAGTCCAAATACTGAATTTCAAGGAAACTCACTGTCAAGTGTTATTCACTTTTGGAAAATAACTGTATTCAGGAAAATTTTTGCCCCTTTACCAATTCAGTAGTGGGCAAATTTAAAACAGCGAGAATACAGGGAAGATTTCATAATCTTTTAAACACAACTGTCTCTGGGCACATTCAAAATGGGGCAAACTTGCTGGCAAGGGAGAAAGACTCAGAGAGGGCAGAAATAATTCTGTATTTCTCCTAAATTTAATCTATGTACAGTACTTCTCCTTAAGGTAAGCAATAACTTACTGCCTCCCATGTTGGTGCATTCTGGTAGGAGTGCCACATGTTTAGAAACTCGTCCAGCCACAACCTGCAAGTAAGTTTACATGTAGAGCTGGCATCTTTTAAATTCATCTTAACTTTATCTAAAGAAAAATTTCATTATGTCTACATTAAAAATTTAATTACATGTATGTCTACAATAGATCAAAAGTCAAGGGTCATACAAATGACAGTTTTCCATAATGAAGATCAGTTTATCTTACCATTTTTATTCATATTTTATTCCCAACCTTTTTAGATTAATTTGGGAAATTTTCCTATCTTCCTGAGATTTGAGAGTATATTTGAAGAAAAAAAGGGACTTTGTCATGTTTTAATTCACAGAGGTGTAACGTGATTTTCATTTGCTCTGTTTAATTAGACATAAAAAGATTTAAAATGTGCATTGCTTTTTTCCAAAAGCTTTCAATGCTGACATTAAGGTTTTAGAAATCTTATTTACATGTATCATATGATACTATTACACAGGAACATTTATTTACATTGTTATTTACATAGTGAAAGCATTCCGGTTGTATACAAGGTGATTCAACTCACTTGAATCCTTTATCATGGTTTTCAGGAAGTAGATCGGTTGGCAAGAAATATTCGAAGTAGTGAATGGCCTTAATATTGGTCACGTCAAATGGACAGAGCAGCGGTCGCCATTCATCCAGCATTTCCTGAGTGGCTGAGAGTGGGAAATAGCTAAAAATAAACCAGGGTGTTAATTCATAATAGATGTACCTATAGATTATTTCTACATGTATACAATTTTAATCACATAAATTGGAATAACTGCCATCCATCAATCATTAATTTTCAAATTACCAATAGAAATCATGGAACATATGAACTCTTAGCAAAAAGTTTAGTACCGTGTAATAGCCTCATGATCCTTAATTTTTCTTGTTTAAGTAAAATTAATAATTCTTTTAATGAGCAAACATTTTTTTTAACACTCTACTAAAAAAATTCAGAAATAATTTTGTTAATGAATAATGAAAAATAATGGCTTAAACAAATTTTGATGATTTAATAATATCCAGTGTTGGATTTTAATGAAGGTAAACTTACGTCCTACAGTAGTTAACAAGGTTCTTCAAATCGTGCTCCATATTGCTAAAAGAACAAGAGGCCCACGGGCCTTATAGGTCACCTGAGTATTGTGCAACAACTTTCAAACAATTAAATTTGGTTCATGTTTTAAACAAGAGGCCATGGAATTCACAATTTTGAAAGAGGTACCATTGCTTATAATAATTATAGACTTAGCATGCTTACTCTATTTACTTAATACCCAGAGGTAGATCAGAGTAACATTAAGAGAAAATGCACTTCCACTTTATAACCAGTTGTACACCTCATCCCAAAGGAACCACTGATCCTGGGGCCACATATTTCAAAATTTTGCAAATTTTATGATAAAATGGTTGATTAACACCAAAGAGCAAATTTCAAAGCATTAATTTATTTTCAGACTTTCTACCCCCCCCCCTTCACCCCCACCCAGGGAAGGGGCGGGGGGCATAAAAAATAACCATTTTGCTAGGTGCATTTTTCTTCATCATGAATATATATATTTGGATCATTGGCATAAAACACAGGAGCAAAGGAAAGAATTTCAAAGAATAAATGCATTTTCACTATATAACCAATAGAGCCCCGCCCTAACACCGGAACCCCTGACCCTGGGGTAATAAAATTCACAATTTTGGATGAGGCACTCTTGATCAACATAACTATTTAATTACATAGTTTATTTAATACCCAGAAGCAGAGAAGAAGATTTCCAAAGAATAAATGCATTTTCACTATATAATCAATAGGGCCCCGCCCTAACACCTAAACCCCTAACCCTGGGGTCACAAAATTCACAATTTTGAAAGAGGCACTCTTGCTCATCATAACTATGTGCTTGGTTAGTTTATTTAATACCTAGGAGCAGAGAAGAAGATTTCCAAAGAATAAATGCATTTTCACTATATAATCAATAGGGCCCCACCCTAACACCTAAACCCCTGACCCTGGGACCTCCGACCATAAAATTCACAATTTTGGAAGAGGTACTCTTGCTCATCATAGCTATGTACTTAGTTAGTTTATTTAATACCCAGAAGTAGTCAAAGAATAAATGCATTTTCACTATATAACCAATAGAGCCCCGCCCTAACACCTAAACCCCTGACCCTGGGGCCATAAAATTCACAATTTTGGAAGAGGCACTCTTGTTCATCATAACTATGTGCTTAGTTAGTTTATTTAATACCCAGAAGTAGAGAAGAAGATTTTCAAAGAATAAATGCATTTTCACTATATGACCAATAGAGCCCCGCCCTAACACCAGAACCCCTGACCCTGGGGTCATAAAATTCACAATTTTGGAAGAGGCACTCTTGCTCATCATAACTATGTGCTTGGTTAGTTTATTTAATACCCAGGAGCAGAGAAGAAGATTTTCAAAGAATAAATGCATTTTCACTATATAATCTATATAGCCCCGCCCTAACACTAGAACCCCTGACCCTGGGGCCATGAATTTCACAATTTAAGTAGAGGACTCAATGCTCATTACATTCATGCCAACAGTTTGCCTGCTTGATGTCCAGGAGTAAAGAAGAAGATTTTTAAAGATTGCACTAATTTTAGTGGTTTTTGCCCCACCCCCCAGGCCCCAGGGGGGCAGGGACCATGAAATTCACAATTTTTGTTCCCCTTCACCCATAGATGCTGTATACCAAATTTGGTTGAAATTGGTTTAGTGGTTTCAGAGAAGAAGCTGAAAATGTTCAAATGTTAACACACGACGCACGACGCACGACGCACGACACACGACACACGACGACGGACGAAAACGGATAGCAATAGGTCACCTGAGTTACTCAGGTGACCTAAAAATTAAAAAAACAGTTCAGTGTGGAAATCATATTGTACATTGATATTTCCTTGTTAAAATTTTCTCATTCATTTATCACTGAAGCAATTGTCTTTCACAGAAAAATATAACTTACTGTGGAAATAACTGCAATCCATGATGTTCATATGGGGAGTAAGCTACATTTTCTACCAGCTGATAAATAGGTTTCCATGGCAATTCTAAATCTTCACGTGTCAACAGTTTTTGTTTCCTGTAAAATATAATTCATTAAACAATATTATTTACAATGTAGCAATATACATATGCATAAACTCGATAATTACTTTATAGTCAAGTGAAAACAGTAATACAAAATCTGCAAGTTATAAAATATACTTTGAAGTTTGTAATCTAAACCCCCCCCCCCCAAAAAAAAAACAAACTTAAAAAACATTCATGTCGGTTCAAAGTACTGCAAAAAGCTTCTCTTTATTCCATATTTGATAAACCATGCAAGACATCCATAAAGGGGGATAATATTTGTAGTTGTGATTCAATGTTGTTTAAACATTGCATCATCTTTAAACTCACTTCAACAAGGCAACAAGCTGGGTTGCAAACTTAGGAACCAATGAAAGCTCGAGGTCAGGAATGGTTGTCAATTCAAACAACAGCTTGATGAACAGAATATGATCCTCCTTGGAGAATTTCATTCCATACAAACGGATGTATCTGAAACAAGTAAAATTTACAATATTAGACATGGACCAACACCTTATGATATTAAATAAAGGGCATTCCACTTGTGATAAAAAAAATTAGAGCACATATGTTGCAAAGCTGTTAAAACACCGATTGCACAGAGCATCCACTTAATCATTGATTACTTCGGCTTGAACTAGATAGATGTTAAACGTTTACATGTATGATGAAACATTTAAAGCAACTACTGTTGTTTTGCTGGTTAAGTTCGTTTGTCAATAATGACCTAATTAGGAAGAATAATCTAACTGATTCTCAGTTACAGTTGCTGAATTGGAACCAATGTAGTTGCAATGTAGCAAATTGAAATGGATCCACTCCAAAAAGTTTTGAAGAAACCATAACAACTGCCTTAAAGAGCAAGTTTGGATTATTGTTAGACTGAAATAAGTTTTGAAGAAACTCCAAAGAAAAAAAATTCAAGCATTTATCTTAGAAGAATCATTACTTGATAGAATCGAGTCAGTCATGGCCGAGAAATTATAATGAAAACAAAGGTTTAAGCGAGGATGGGTTCAAATTGACATCCTCCCATGTGTTTTTATGGTATAACATATATAATTTAAAATATATAATGATTGATTTAAACGCAGAAGCAGGCCCCTGTGGTCTGTAGAACAATATCATTTTACCTATAGTTCAGTATGTTCTTTCAAAAGACCAGCATAGTTTTGCATACGCTGACTACTGAAGTGGGTTCTATTTGTTAAATGCCTTTAAAAAAAGATTTGTACCCTTCATGGTGCTTGAATAGCTAAACAATTTTCTTAATTTCTTCAATTATAAAAAAAATTATCTCTAAATCTTGTAGCAAACAGGATGAACCAAACACTATTTTTACTGTCATTCGTCATTGCATCAAATGTCAAACTGCACTGACTACTATCATTTTCGTTCACTTTACAACTTTGATACTACCTGGTCAGCTGTCCAACCCAAAAAGTAGCTCCTACTTTCACGTCTCTCAGCAGAACGGCCTTTGCCAGATTTCCTTTGATTTCTGCTAAGGCTGCATTAGATTCATCGTCTATATTCTCTGCATACGGTAAAAACTTATTGTAGATTTTATCCTTTTGAGGCTTGAAGCCTAAGGCCTCCTCTCTGGTCTCCATCTTATGAAATAATCCCAAATTTGCTAATTCAACATGACATTGCTCTACGAAAGTCTCTATATTCTATGTCACGTACAAAAATTGTTTCGCTAATCTTGATTGGTCAATAACCATTTTTCGACCAATCAACGAATCCCTTTTATTTTTCATTCGGAAGAGCAATCGGATTTTGTTCGGCAACATTCGACAGCTTTCGGAACCAAGGGCAGAGAACCAGCATTGACATCAACTTTCACTTTGACAACGGTTTGTTTTCTGCTAGGAAAATGGCTTTCCAGAGGTCAATTTCCGTTGATTTTGAATTATGTGGAAATGTTCAAGGTTTGATATTTTTTGTATAATCCAACAATTCATCAAATAGTAAAAAAAAAAAAAAAAAAAAAAAGAGATGCAGAAAAAGTTGGATTTTTTTTTTTATTTTTCTCTCTTTTCTTGGAACAAAATGTGATTTTTTTATTTGCATTTTTTGTTTGTTTTATATGTATATTTACATCTTTTTCTATTTTATTTTACTTTTTTTCTAGGTGTTGCAATGAAACCTGTAAGTAAAATATGATTTATAGAATAAGTGAATATTTTTGCTGGAAGTGTAAGATGTGTAAGATATTCTACTGATTGAAACTTGTATTTAGTAAAGATGGTCTCTTCAAATGAAAAAATTATATTCTTGATAGAAAATTTTAATTGATTTATTATACAGAGTTCAAAACATAAAGAAACCAGAATAAAAGTTAAAAATTTTCGTTTGATTTCTTCTTTAACATTATAAAATCCATGTTAACTCCATTTTCTCTCATACCCATGTTCATGCACATTCTAATGCCTTCTTAATTGTATGATTGCACATTTTATTATTTGACAGTACACCTATGCAGCAGCTAACAAACTGGGAGTGGTTGGGAACATGATGAATACAGAGAAGGGGACCATCAGAGGAACACTACAGGGGAACAGGGGTCAAGTGGAGAGCATGTCAGTATTCATTTCACTTATACCATTATTACATCTACCATAATTACATTAACCATTATTACATTACCGTTATTACACTTAGTACTATTATTACACCTACCATAAATTAATTACGTTAACCATTATTACATGTGGTCTACATATACCATGATTACTTACCTACTTATGCCTGCTACCCCTTTTGGGGCATAGGCTGCCATTCTTTTGACGTCTGCCTCCAAACCTCTCCATCAGGTGTTCTTTGGCCTCCCTCTCTTACGTTTTCCTTGGGGGTTCCAGGATAGGGTTTGCCTTGTGATGTTTTTATGTGGCTTGTGTAGAGTATGCCGTATCCACCTCCACCTTCTCTGCATTATTTCTGCTTTTATAGGGGCTTGGTTTGTTCTTAATTGGCACAGATTGGTGTTTCTTATTTATTATAATTATTTTGTCGGGCCATCTAACCTGGAAGATGCGTCTCAGACAAGAGTTGACAAATGTCTGTATTCTGTTTATTGTGGCAACAGTCATCCTCTATGTCTCGGAACCAAAGAGAAGCACAGCCTTGACATTTCTGTTAAAAAGCCTAACTTTGGTGCATGTTGTTATTCCATTGGTCTTCCAGATGTTTCCAAGTTGCAAGAATGCTACTCTGGTCTTTCCTTTTCTTGCTTTGATGTCAGCTTCTGTTCCAATATCATGATTACATTTACCATTATAATTACACTTATCAATTATTACATTTATTGTTTTAAAATTTACCCAGGGTCTTCCCTGACAATTGGATAGTGGGAGTGCAGCATAAAAAAGTAGAAAGGAGTCTGGGGTTCATCTTCTAACAGGGGGAATTGTTTAATTCGTTGCTTAACTCGTTGAAGGAGAATACGAGAATAAATTAGGGGATATTACATCATTATAGCCAGGGAAATTACCCCTGCCCACGGGTGTAAGGGACAACCCTGCTGACCATAATAACACATACCATTATAACATTTACCATTACATGTATTACAATGTACATTATACAATTATTTAATGCCTGAGCAGTCAATAGACCAGAATATTTTTCCCGAGATGCAGGGAACAGCTCAGTGTGTTCTATTGCCCGAGGCCAGCGGCCGAGGGCAATAGAACACACTGAGCTGTTCCCTGCACCGAGGGAAAAATTTTCCTGGTCTATTGACTGCTCACTAGGCATTAAATAATTGTTTTATTACCTAATCTTATTTTCCGTATTATAAGTGTTCACAATTGTATATTCAGAACAGAAGGTTCCCGTACCATATTGTAAAATGTATACCTAGATATGGTGCATCTGTAATATTAATTAAAGATTGATTGTATAGATATTGTTTACATTCCTCTCGAAAATTTTTCGCTCTTATGGAGACACCACCATTTCCAGGTGGAGAGGGACCTTTTTCGTGCCAGCAGAGAACCTACTGATACACGGGATCTCGGTTTATAGGTCTCACCGAAGGATCAGTCTCAACGTCGGTGTATTAATTAAAGTAACTCTGATTAAATAAAATACCCGAACATTGAAATCATACAATTTTTAAAACCAATGTCGAAAGATGTTTACCATGTCTGTGCATTGTTACAAACAACTAAATTCAAAACCCGGATCGCTTTTTTTTTCGAAATGCGCTACCGGTCAATAGAACGCGCAGTCTATTGACCGGTCAATAGAACGCACTTCTATTGACCGGTCAATAGATCGGTTTGAAAAGAGAAGAAGAAAAACTGAAAACACATACAGAATAGTATACAATTATTTAATGCCTGATCAGTCAAATAGACCAGAAAAATTCCGAGGTGCAAGGGAACAGCTCAGAGTGTTCTTTTGCCCAAGGCCAGCGGCCGAGGGCAATAGAACACCCTTGAGCTAAATGTTGAAACTTAAGGAATTCGTTTTATTTAGTCGAAATACGATTATAAATGTTCACTTGAACTTGATAGTAAATTACCTGTAAAATTCGATTGAAAACGTGAAATTACTTTATTTACATATACTTCCGATCTCTATAAAAATAAAACGTCGATGGTCGGAACTGAAAATTCCGGATTTTGTTGACTTTCTATCTCTCGAACCCTTCGATCTCTCGAACTTTTATCGCGGTCCCTTGAACTTTGAGAGATCGAGAGTCACCTGTAACTCTTTTTGTAACAATTTATATCATATCAAACCCGAACTGGTATTCACAAAATAATACCGCGATACGTATTGTGAAGAACGAAATTGGGATACACCGGTTAACCGTTAATATCGCACAGCACTAGTGATTTACAATGTACATTGTAGGTTTTTAGTCACATTGCTGTGGTGGAATCAGTTTTTGTGGAGAGCCGATTTTTGGGAAAAAAAACTTACGCATTGATAAATAAATTTGTGGATAGCTACATATACCTTGTCAAAGTCTAATGTACATGTAGTTAGTTGATCTGATTTCTTGGGTCTGGCCCAAACTTGAAACATTAAACTGAAGTTTAGCGAGAAATGGTGCAATCACAGTCTGTTTAATGGCTATTGATATTTAAGAATTGAAACAGAAGAATCTATGACCCAGTGATTTCAGCTCATTGATTATTGTTTTGTTGACAGGTGAGGAAGAAGGGACAGGCAGTGCTCATGCAGTGTTTTCTAAACTTTCCTACTGTTACCGGTGCCTGCTGGACAGGATCTCAGACAAGCCTCTCATACAAAGACACGCCCGAAAAACAGTTCAAGGTAAGTCATGCCCAAAAAAGCAGGTCAAAGTAAGACATGCCCAAAAAGTATGAATGATCTTTGAGAATACCACTCATTAGGTTTATTATTGACTTGTATGGAAACAGGTCTTATCAATCTTTTAGATAAGGAGGGGAAGCCAAGTCTTGTTTGAAATTGGTCAACCCAATTTCTTTTGACAAAAATTATATCGGTAATAATTTCAACAGTCAGGAGGAATACATGTATATTGTTTGTGTACAGTAAATGGAGAGTACCTTAACATTGTAGGGAGTGTTGTATGTGGTCCTTGGAAGTGGTAAGAGATGCCTGGCCACCAAGAGAAGCTGGGAGGTGATTGGTCAGTTATGGCCAGCCATTGTCCAGGCCCAGCAATCAGAGAAGCCATCAATTTTACGGGTCGTTGACGACATCATAGCTAAAGTCAGCAAGAATCTGGAAAGTCCAGGAATTGAAATCAAAGTATGTTTATTTAGCATACTTTTCTGTGCATGGATATCTGTACTAACTTCTCTGCATCTTCTTATAGTTAATGCAGAGTATCCGTGTATTTTTACGTGATAGGTATCATGCATATATCCATGTAGAATTTATGATGTGAGGATGCCCCCACTTTTCCCTTTTGATAGATAGGATTATTACATTTTATACTAAATACGTATGATTTATCTCTTAAGGTAACCTCCAGCTGTTTGGAAGCTGCCCAGAAGTTACTGTCCTCTGGTGTTCCTGTATCTAATCCTAACACACTGACTGAGGGGGCCGACCGGTGGGGGGAGGAGTTCCAGAACGAGTGCAATGAGTCCAACAACAGGTTTGTCTGAATCTAATGGCTCACTTATTAAATTTTTTTATAATTGATTGGAAGAATTTGCTTATTTGATTTGATTTTTTTATTTGGCAGGATGTATGTAAAAATCGTGGAAGACCTTGTGGCATTAGTGAAAGGTGGAACATTGTAAGTACTTGCATTTGTGATTTCAAAAGTTAGTGTTAGTTTTGTTTAAAAATTTAGATGGGTGTATTCCACATTTTCAATATTTTTTTTTCTTGATAAACATCAGCTAACGAATAAAATCTAACATGTTTTACCATTTGTATGACCTAGGATGTGGAAGTTCAGTCAGTACGCTGTAGAACTGTTAACACTATTACTGAGACATGATGTACCCACGCCCCCTGTAGCCGTGGAACTCTTTGTCTCCAACCTCATACATGACTCCTTATACATCAGAAAGGTACAATGATATACAAATATTTTGTTTAATTGAATTAGTTTTCATGAAGTAACAAGGGAAGGCTTTGTTGGGTTTTACATGTAATTCCATAGGCCATACTTCCTCATGATAGATAAATTCTATAATCAGTATTTGTTGAGTTTGTATATTCA
The DNA here is from genome assembly GCF_032062105.1 of Saccostrea cuccullata. Classification (NCBI taxonomy): domain Eukaryota; kingdom Metazoa; phylum Mollusca; class Bivalvia; order Ostreida; family Ostreidae; genus Saccostrea; species Saccostrea cuccullata. Next base: position 49,591 of record NW_026930231.1, read on the forward strand.
TGGATTAGGGACACTAAACTATCAAGCATTTGATCTCCATAGAATATAATGATTAATACAAAGAAAAGACTAAAAAATTCAGATACAAGGTCACTATCAGAGTTTCCTCCCTTGAAGACTGCAGTTTCCTACACAATATTAGTCTTATTTTATCTTCAGCTGTCAACAGCCTCTGTATCAGCCATTCTGAAGCAACAGAAGAGAAAACACAAGAAGGTGGTGGTGGACCCCTACCGTAGTGCCCCACCCCCTCCAGCGGGTACCTTCCTCCCCGGGAATCGTCCGGATAACGACTGGATCATGTACGACTCAGGCCGACTTCCAGACAATCAGGAGAAATGGGAGGCCATGGAATTTGTGGATAAAACTCACTGGGGATACTACTGCTGGCCAAGGTATGTCATTACTTTATTCTCAGCATGAAAATTTTTATTCAGTTGCTAATTAATAATTGATCATGATCATTAAATTACTTCTGTTTTGAATTCCAACATTAATTATATTGTGTTCTAATCTCCATCCAAAGGAAGAAAATAGCTAAAATAATCAAATTTTGGTTTCCATCAATTCATTTTTTGAATTCCAGAGAATTAACTGTAGTAACAATCTGTTAATATGATTTTGACATTTGAATATTAATAATTAGACGAAATTGATTAGGACTGTTAACTTTGAATCTGTTGCAGAGAAATGAAAATTTATGCCCAGTATTCAGAGCAGCCAAAACTAGATCGTCTAGAATCAGAACTGTTAGATATAGAAAAACCTATTTATGTGAAACTGAGTGACTCTGAGTTTGTGAAAAAGTTTATAGCAGTGCTTAGTTTAGAAGAGCACAAAGGACGAGATAAATTCAGGAACAAACATTTAACTCTATTCAAGGTAAGTTTAAAGGTTCTGTTTCTGATCCTTTTGGGGTTTTAAAAGCTGGAAAGTTACATCCATTAATCACATATCTGTTTATGTACATGCGATGGAGAAGAAAATAACGAAATGATAAATGTTTAAAAATATGAACAAGCTGTATAACATGCAAGCTTCCAAAGATGGCTGTATTGTTGAATTTTCAATTCAAATAATTCTTTGTATCCTTTAAATTCCATTTTGTGTTTCAGGGTCTGTTTAGGAACTACGGTGACACGTTCCTCCCCCACTTCAGACACCACATCGTGGAGCTACTGTCCGACAGGACCCACGAGCACCACGAAAGTAAACAGAGGTGTGGCATGGAGATCTTAGCTGGGGTCATACGCGGCTCCAAACACTGGCCATATGACAAGGTAGAACATTCAGTCCTCTTTCAAGTCAGAAATTATGTGTAATGATAAAACATGTATATGGCATAAATTATCAGAGAGTGTAGAAAAATTTGAATAATTTAAATACTATGTACTTGTACATGCTTGTACAGGTACCATAACCTTATGCAGTAGACTATACACTGTATGTGCTTAAACAAACTTTAGTATGGAATTAATTTGCATGTAAAATTTCTGTTTCTTGAAATTTTCTTATAGGTGAATGCCCTTTGGGACTGGGTGATCCCCATTCTGAGAACCTCCCTAGATAACATTACCAGTGAGACACTTAAGGACTGGGGGACGTTCTTCACCGTCGTGTCCGAGAGTCGAGATCCCAGAAGATTGTATCGATTCTTTGAGATGCTCATGGATAAACCTATCAGGGAGGGATCTTCTTCTTTTGAGGACTCCAGGTAATACTACTGATGGAGAAATGTTAGAAGTACACAAGTGGTTTAAAAAATTCTAGGGGGAATTCATTTGATGATAATTCAGTTAACTTTAACACAAGATTTGCAGACTTATTGAGTGATAAAATGTCCATAAATGATTCTCAAAGTGATTCACCCCACCCCCAACTGAAAAAAACCTAGAATGATGTATCCGAAACTAAGAGACTGATTTCCTTTCATATTTTGTAGCCGTCTTTTTGCTGTACAGAATGCTTTAGTACAACAGGAATGGAGGGTACCAGAACTCCTCCATCGTCTGTTAGAGTTTCTGACACCCTACCTCTCCCACAGGTACAAGAACGTCAGGGACAGGATTGGAAGGTATGCTCCTGATATAGTGTGATTTAAATGTATAACCCAGAAAGTTGATTAATCAGATAAATGTCCATGGAAGCAGTGATGTCTGATTAGTGGATTATACAAGTTTAACTCTGTTCCTTTACCCCTTAATGACGACTTTTGACACCTAGCCCCCAACCCATAATGACGACTTTTGACACATGTGTATTTCTTTGTTGATTTGACTTGAAATTACCGCTTGTTTACAAATTATCAGAGCACAGGTGGCCACCTACAGGTTAACAATAGAAGATTGCATCATACTACAGTTAGAAATCATGTGATTTACCTGTGTAAACGAACAAAAGAATCTTGGAAAGTCCCACCGAAATTCAAAATGGCGGACTGTTACATACAATGTTTTTTGAGCATATAACTCAGTCAGTACGGAATATTTTCTCATTCAGTAAAGCATTACATGAAATTCAAGCTATAAACTACCTATTTCTTGAAAGGTTTGAAAATTATGATGATCTATATGTGTAATATACTCCAACATAAGATACGAAAATTTTGTGAAATTCGGGACCGCGCAGTGTCCATTTCGCTACCTGTTTCTCACAAATTCAGAAGATATCTTCCAATTTACACATTTTTTTAAATGTAAAGGTGTAGAAAATAATTATTTTAATAGAATTGGATCATTAAAGTATCCAAAAACGTTCAGAAATCAGTTTTAGCAGGCAAGTCTGAAAAATTGTCGACGAGATTGACATTGAAGTAGCACTACATGTACAATTTATTGATTTCTGAGGAATTAAAACTTATAAATTGATAACAAATAATAATTTAATCATTAATTATATTATCACACATATTTTTTATTATTTTTACAGTCAGTTTTGGCTTTTTAAGGTAGTCCGATCCTCAGGTTTACAAAATTAGCAGTTAAGTAAACAAAAATACTCATAAAAGTATCTCTGAATCCACAAAGTTATCTCAATTTATCCACAGTATTTCTTTAAAGTTTAAGATTAAAGTTGGTCATATTATATAGGGAAAATCGTCAAATCTCCGAGATTTTTGCAAAAAAGGCGAATTTGAATAGTAGCTATGCATTTTCTAATTGCAAATTGATCAACAAATATATTTATGTTAAAAAACGATAGGTATCCATGCATTCAAAGAAATTGTTATGATTTTTACACTTACTTGGTATTTTTTGTCTTCTATTTCCGTCATATATTCTATATTACTTAGAGTAAAAGGCATTTGCTATCATTTCAAGACGCCACAAATCACTTCTTATTCAATATCATGCTAATAAGCATGGGTATCTAAGTCATGGTTGAAGAAAATCTTATTTCTCTAAAACTGTAATATTTTTTTTCTTTTTATAGGGTACACATGTCAACTTTTATAAGACCTTTTCTAAGACTTCCAAAAACCTTGAATCTTATAAAGATGAATAGAATGAAAATTGTTGCATGAAAAAATTTCATTTTCAAGCTTCATTTTGATGCATTTCAAATTAAATATTAATTTTTGGAGTTATCCTTCCTGACTGAGGATCGGATATCCTTGAAGCCGTTTTACACGTTGAAAATATCTATTTTGCAATTTACACCTGCTTCCACCTGAATTATTTTTTTACAGAAAATTCCGATCGAAATTATGTAAATAGATTTGAAAAATTTAATTTATTATGAATCCAATGATATATAATACATAGCATAAATGAAATATTTTAACCCTTATTAGTTCAGTTTTAAACTGCACTCTAATTCATTTTAAATGCTCTAAGGGGCAGCCAGGCAAACACTCTAAGGATATGGCCAGTGCATCAAATCGTGGCATTAAGGGGTAAAGAGTTAATTGTACATCATTTTTCAATTTCTATGTGAAATTTTTGATGGAACACTTTTTAGAGTTAATATTCCGTTTCAGCCTTCTGTCCAACATCATGTTGTATGACTACAGCATCACGGCAGGTTCCTCCACTAAATCTCCACACAGAGTGGACTTTGTCCAGAAAGTGATTCCACGACTGGAACCACTCAAAGACCTGGTGCTATCAGACAATGGAAACAATGGCAGCTCAAAGGGTAGGTTCTGATTCTGATTTCATAAAGATTGGACTTGTAATGGTCTGAAAAACTGTAATCATATATTGCATTTATTACTTTATATGCCCCGGAATCGAAAGATTCTGGGGGTATATGCCTTGGGATCAAAAGATCCCGAGGGTATATTGGTTTTGTCCTGTTTGTCTGTTTTTCTGTCTGTCTGTTGTCAACTTTAACCCAGCCCATAACAATTGAGTGGATGGGGCTATGGCTTTCATATTTCACAGATGTATTCCTTGTGACATGATCTTTCTTCGGGTACCACCAAATTTGACTTTTTGACTTTGACCTAAGAGTTTTACAAAAAAATACCACACTTTAACCTTGACCATAACTTTTGAACAGTTTGAGCTAGGGCTTTCATACTTCATGTGTATTTATTGTAACAAGACCTTTCTGATGGAATAAATATTTTTGACCTTGAACTAAGAATTTGACCCACTTTTTGAAATCTTTAACTTTAATCATAACTTTTGAACAGTTAGATCAAGCTTTCATTTTTCACAAGTGTATTCCTTGCAACAAGACCTTCCTTTGGGTACCAACATTTTTTACCTTGACCTTTGGAGTTTGACATGCATTTGAGAGAATTCAACCCTAGCCATAAGCGGTCATACGGGGGCATCAGTAAACACTCACAAACACTTCTAATCTTTATTTTAATGTGCACAAGGAGGTGGTAGAAGTCTTTGAAGATGTAGTATTTGAATTTTTCACAGATGAGGAGAACCACAGAGAGATGTCTTCCTCGTTGGAGAAGATGGAGGTGGAAGATGATGAGGATGAAGAGAGGAAGACAACCATAAGGCTGTGTAAAACAGGTGAGGGGGCTTACACCTGTCTGAATATTCATGTAAATTAAAGCTGACATGAACTCTTAAAAAGGCATCAGTTTTCATCTTTGTACGACTTACTACATTCCTGTACGCCCTTGTCCGACATATTTGTTCGATTCCGCCATATTTAATCGAAGATTTTTGGCCACCTGTACCTGCTATATATAGCCTTGACGAATTGTTTCACTTGAGTGATTTTCTAGTCTGGCTGTCGACATGTACACATCTCCGATAGCATAGTTTTTAAAAGTCCATAAACGACCAATACATGTTTGAAAAGTAAAAATTCAACAAAAATAGAACTATAAAGAATTAAATTATTTTTGAATGCATTTGCTGCAATATAAAAAGTACACTAACACGGAATACATTTATGTACAGCAAAAATCCATGCAGGTCGGAAAATGCGTCAAACGCAGTGATAAAACATTTACCTGAATACTGCTTTCGTTACAGGGATGTGCACATGTCGAAAGAATTATCCTATTTTACTTTTATTGAAAAATGCATCTCAGAAGTCATGTAATCCATTGCTAACTCAAAAGTAAAAGATGCTTGGACACACGTGGCCCATGCCGATCATTTTATTTGGCCAGGGAAAATATCAAAGGTTGAAAGCTGAGTGGGGTTGATTGAATTTTTTTTCAAAAATAAACATTGCTCTTGTTTGTAAATGTAGTAAATAAAAATTATGATTATACATGGTTTAACTTCATTAAATTTATTTGAAAAAAAAAGCATGCATGATTGCAAATCATTCGTACCTTTTGAAGATATTTTCCTGTGATAGGAGGGGGGGGGGTATTAAACATGCATATCAACACTCTCATTAAAATATTTCTGAAAAACGTCTGAAACAGATTAATTATCATGAAATAAATACTGTGTATAGGCTTTAGTAGACCTAATATAATTTGATTTAAAGTTATTTATAATTTTGTGCATAATGAAAGAAAAAAAGAGAGCAAGTTCACATACCCCACGCTCCCCCAAAAGTCGAAGTGCTGAAATTCCCAGAAAAAAATAAATGAATCGTAATTTCCATTACATGTAATATGCTCATCTATACACATTGTGTCCTAAATATCTGCAAAGTTTGACGAAATTGTGTGCAGCGGTTTATGAGGAATTGCGCTGACAAATTGCTCATCTCTATATTCGAGATATGGCCAAAATCTAAATGTAAGAATTCTGAATTTTCTGGTGATGTGCATATCTACACACACATTTTCTCCTATAAATATCTGCAAAGTTCGACAAAACTCTGTGCAGTGTTTTATGAGAAGTTGGGGTAACCCACCTGAAACCAAAAAATGAAAAAAAAAAAAAGACTGACTGACGGGTCAAAAACATTATACCTCACGCAACTTATTGCGAGGGGTATAATAAATGAGTTTGCTTCTGTGGTGCAATGATAATGAAAATAAAATTAAATGTGAATTAAATTTCTAGACATAAATAATTAATGATTATTAGAAAAAGCATATAAGAAGAGAGAGCAAACTCCCCATTCCACATTCTACCTACAATTAGCTTTTTACAAATTCTCTTTTTTTGTCTGTTGTCCAGGTCCAGGTTCGACACGTACGTTTGAGAAGGAATTTGAGAAAGTTCCCAATGTTCCCATTCCTGTGATGTATATTTCACGTTTATTATATTCCCGGCTTGAAAAGTGGGAGGGTATATAGTAACCGTTATGTCCGTCCGTCTGTCCGTGCGTCTGTCTCATACGCGTTGGGGTACCAATCTCTTATCCGCAAATCATCTTGTACCACTTGGTGAATTTTAATGAAACTTTCACAGAATCTTAGGTTTATTACATATTACCATTGTGCAAATCTTATTTTACTTTTCAGGGGTGAAGCAACGGGGGTGGGGGGGGGGGGGGGAGCCCCCCCACTTTTTTCCGCCACCTAACTTATACTATAGGAAATGTTAATTGAAGGTGTGGTTTTGTTTTGTTTTGTTTTGTTCTTTTTTTTTTGCTTGTCAACTTTTTCAGGTAATGAAAAAAAAATCTCTGCCTGGCCAACACTTTAAATTACGGTGCTACGTGCCTGCTTTTTGATTCGACACATATTTTGGGTTTAGCGACAACAGCAAAATATGGACTTTGCCATTATAATCATATGGGAGGCGGGGTATCATTTAGTGAGCTCATTGCTTACAATACCTCTAGTTTCTATTTCAATTTGGGCGTGTGGGTTAATTTCTTGTCCAAATTAAAATTATTATTCAATTTATGTTTCGACATCCCGCCTGAGAAAAATTTTTGATCAGTTCTAAGGCTTAATAAATGGTACATCACAAAGTGCGTAGGATCTTATACCTATTATTGCCCTAACGGATAGGAGAGGGAAAAGAGAGAGAGAGAGAGTTCAATATACAAAAGAATTAATAAAAATTATCCGTATTCAACCAGTGTCAAGTATCCCTACCCCAGCTCTTAAAATTATTTCTCAAATACTTCTAAAGAAATTATTTTTATACGAAAAAAAAGCTAGACTCTCAAGCAGGAATACTGAAATCTCGAAAGACTCACTGTAACAACATAATACAGTTACATCCCTCAAAATGCATATACTTTGTGGTCGGAGTGACCCATTTAAAAAAATCTCAAAATTGAATTCGGCAGAAATGTCAGTCTTCCAAGAATATTTAAATAACGGTCATGTCAATTATTTTTGCATGCCCCCCCACCCGCGCCTAAAAAAACCAAATGCCTAAATGTGAAATTGAACAGGGGATGGCCTTTCTCCGTGTGTGTTAAAGAACGTTTAGATGTACACATAAAAATTACTTGGTTTCGATTGGAGATTAGTACTAAAACAATCAGTTATAATTGACAAATGAATTTTGCGATGCAAACCAACTGCAGACTATATACATGACTTTGTATAGAATGTTAGAACTACATGTAGATAGACAATTCACAATTATAGCTTATGAACAGCAGTTATAATACTTTAACCCCCCCCCCCCTTTTCAGCCGCGCAAATACCTTCTCTTTCCACTTGTGATATTTTCCCTGACCAAAATTTGATCAGCACGGACTCAGTGTATCGACTGTACGGAGTAATGACAGTGTGTTTACTATTGAGCTTTTATGGAGTTTATTTCTTTTTTTGTGATGCATATTTCAATAAATGGGATTCAGGGTGTATATCACTTGACTTGTGCATATCTTCTAACCGATGCAGTAACCTATTTCCAGGTATGGATACGTTTACAGCGTTCGAGGCGTTTTCTCGATATGCATCAATTGCATCTTTAGGACCTGCAAATCAAAGACGTAGGTTGTTTTGTTCCATTCAAATGATATAATTTCAAAAGATGTTTGCAGATTTTACTGCTTTTTATTTCAAGTTTATTCTGCATAAATTTGCGCACTGTAAAATACGTACTCTTGCATCTAAATTTCTCTTCCAAACTTGCATTTTTTTTCCTTTTGATTCAAATCAATAATTATTCAGAAATATGATTATTATGTTGTTTGTTGTGCTTTTGAAATGTCTCGAACACCTAATGTGTTCTCATGTTTCTTTACCATCGGAGATGTGCACAAGTCGATACCCAAGCCAAAAAATCAATCAAGTGTAACGACCGCATCGGGGTATATATCGTTACAATGAGACAATGTATCTGAAAGAAATATGGCGGAATACGGCTATAGTTGGTATGAAACAAGTCGTACATAGATGAAAATGTTGTGTTTTTAAGAATTCATGTCAGCTTTAACAAAGATAATGATCTCATTTATAAAACATGAAAAGAAATATGATGGATGGACTTATTCATCATTTTTTGTTGCAGTGCTGAAGTGGATATCTGATGGACTAGGTAGAATGTTTACCTCAACTACACCAGAGCTTTTCCTTTTTCTTCCAGTAGTAAGTATTATTGTGAGGATTGCAGAATATACATTTCGGATCTCTTTTTAAATTCGTTAATATTTTCAAATATATGAACATACATGGACATGTATTTAACCAGAGTGATGAAAAATATTCAGAAAAACTTTTTAGTTTAAAATGATTTTCTGATATTGAGATTCATTTGATATTTCCCCCAGATCTGCACGTTAGAGAGTGAGACTAAAGATGAGGAACTGAAGACTGACTGTTCTATGGCCCTGGCATGCTTCTCTCAGGCTCTGATTCAGGAGAACAATGTCACAGTGTGTCTGGAGACCATCAGAGAGGTGGGTACAACAGAAACAGGGTTAAAACTAGATATGAATCTGAAATTATCCTGTCCAATGGATATGATCTAAAACACAGTTATTATACCCCCTGCAAATGAAGTTTTGGGGGCTATATAGGAATCCCTTGTCCGTCTGTCCGTCCGTCCATCTGTCCGTCTGACTATGCAATCGTGTCCGGTCCATATCTTTCTTACTGAGGGACATTAGAATCTACTACTCCACACAAAGATTGCCCATAACCTAAGGGTGTGTCATGACCTTGACCCAAGGTCATTTTGGGAAGTTCAAGGTCAATGGAAGAAAAATTTCATAATTCGTGTCCGGTCCATATCTTTCTTATGGATAAACTTGGTAGGTTCTCATTTCACACAAAGATTGCCCATGACCCAAGGGTGTGTCGTGACCTTGACCCAAGGTCATTTGGGGAAGTTCAAGGTCACTGGAAGAAAAATTTCATAATTCTTGTCTGGTCCATATCTTTCTTATGGATAAACTTGGTAGGATCTCATTTCACACAAAGATTGCCCATGACCCAAGGGTGTGTCTTGACCTTGACCCAAGGTCATTTGGGGAAGTTCAAGGTCACAGGAAGAAAAATTTCATAATTTGTGTCCGGTCCATATCTTTCTTATGGATAAACTTGGTAGATTCTCATTTCACACAAAGATTGCCCATGACCCAAGGGTGTGTCTTGACCTTGACCTAAGGTCATTTGGGGAACTTCAAGGTCACTGGAAGAAAAAATTCATTATTCGTGTCCGGTTAACATCTTTCTTATGGATGTACTTGGTAGGATCTCATTTCACACAAAGATTGCCCATGACCCAAGGGTGTGTCATGACCTTGACTCAAGGTCATTTGGGGAACTTCAAGGTCACTGGGAGAAAAATTTCATAATTCATATGTGATACATATCTTTATTATGGAAAAACTTACTTCTGAAAAGCCAAGCCCAGCGGGGGGTTATAATTTTGTCCCATTTGGACAGTTCTAGTTATTGTAGGAACTTCTCAGTACCAAAAGATGTAGAATCCAAATTTTAAGTTCCTGGTATAAAGTTATTAGACTCTCGCCATGGTTAGAAGTTATATTGTTGAAGAATTTGATAAAGTGGCTAGGATCTGAAGGGTCATACTGATTAGAATAATGGAAGCTTTATTCCTAAACATTTCCTTGATTTCTATAGGTGATGGGACTGAAGTCCTGGCATTCCCGTGTACTGATCCTCGGCTACATCCAGGTCATGGTGTTCTGTAACCTCTTTACCATGATCCAGACAAAGTACAAAAAGGAAATCCAGAACTTTATACTCCATCTCATCTGTGATGACCAAGTAGAGGTAGGTTATGTATACAAAAACAAACACAAAAACTGGAGGGGGTCAGAACTTTATACTGCATCTCATTTGTGATGATCAAGTGTTTTACATTAGATATTTATGCAATATATTTATTAACATCAAAGAGTTAGATTCACTTTCCATAAAACGGCCCTGCCCATATACCAATAAACTGACCAAGTCACAATATCCCATAACTAACATCCAGGGTTCGACACTAACTTTTTTACCTTGGTGGACCGCAGGTCCACTTGTTAAAAATTATTGGTGGACCTTCTCAATATCTGGTGGACCTTTATAAATGTTTGAATTAATGAATGAATCATTACATGAGGCATTAATTAAAGCTACCTTTAATATATACCGATTCCAGTCAGACTAGTAAAGCATAAATCTAACCAGTCAACAGAATCAAATCAGTTAGGGACTCGTCAGATATTTTAAATCAGAAATATTGTTGAACTTAAAACAAAACAAAACGTATTAATCTACAAACCAAAAAGATTTTTTTTTAAAATTAATATCATTAAGTTACAATGGTGAAAACCTAAAACCTGCATTAATTTTGCTTCCAGAGGTAGATTAAATTTAAAATTCCAATTATTAATTTAATTTGTTCAAATATTAAACAAGTGAATTTTTCATGCATTTATGGCTAGATCTTTTTTTTTTTTACTACAATGTGAGATAGAAATTAACATGTAATGTGTATTAATCAATTATTTTTCTAAATTTATTATTTATTCAAATAAGTAGTGATATAATGTATATCAAGAAAAAATGAAACTGCAGATTAGTTGATAAAATGTAAATTACGCCTATTTGAACATCTATTTAAAAAAAAAAAATACATAAATGCAGCTGTCAATCAGTTCTAATTATCTACAAGTGTGTATGTTCAGGCGTGAAGCGATTTTCACACCTTTCTATGCATTACGTAAACAGAGGAGAGACTGGCTAATCTGGCACGGATTTTTCATGCTTCTTATATTTAAGGTCCATGTTGTATGTTCTTGCGTCTCAATATTATTGTTAATATTGGATTTATCAATTTAACATCATATAAAATATATCGAGTTCTAGGTCCCCCTGATTACCTAAAATATTATTTACATGTATATTTACTTTTAGTTAAATACAGGTATGGAGGAATTAATAATTTGAGTTACGGATTTAAGAAAAAAACCTGGAATTTCACTGTTTTTTTTAATACGGTGTTTAAATTTTAAGTGGACCGACGGTCCACCTACGCTAGAACATTTGGTGGACCTTCCAATTTTTTGGTGGACTCGGGCCGCCGGTCCACCGTTAGTGTCGAACCCTGACATCAGTATAAACAGTCAAGGGCATCATGGAAACAAGTTATTTTTTAAATGATTTGTTTAAGTTATTAAATGTCAACATTTTGGGTTATCTTTCCCTGATTATGCATTTCTTCAGTAACTTATTCCAGTTACTGATACTTTACTACTCATTATTGTAAACCTACTGGCATCTGAATAGCTTTAGTCATGCTGTGCTTGGGTTATTAAGTAGAAGGAAAGCGTTCATGACAGTAAAAGTAATCTATCTTTACAATCTAGCACATTGAAATTCCACAAATCATAACTTATTTCTGTTATTTCATCTTTAACCCACCTCACTTTAGAACTCTTGCACAAAAATATACAGCTTTGCACAAAAAATGTAAGACTTAGAGATTGTACAGTAATGTCCAAAGATTATAAGAAAATTAGTCTCACTGTTGGCAAAATTGGCAGAAGATGTGTAATTGACCCCTGAAATGTTCATGAATTGTCATTATTTTTCCCTTCGATTTTTTTTAAATATCATCTTATCTGCTTAGGAGATATTAAGTCTGATGATTTTATTAAAAGAAGTACATATATTTACAACTTTCTCAGCCTTATATCATCTTTAATCAGCAGAAAACTCAACATATTGATGTTTTTTGGCAAAACTGATAGGCATTCTACTTTTTAAGAGTTAACTCAAATGAGTTACTTCTTTGTTTAGTCATAAAAAATAACTTGATTCCATCATGCCCCTGACTGATAAAGATGAGACTTAGTACTTGCATTCCTTTAAAAAAAGTTTCTTCTGCAAATCCAGCTATAGAAAAATGGGCTTTGTGAAAATTGTTATGTTCTTGAAATTCATAGAGCCAAAATAGGCCTTTAGTAAACCTTGTTCTTTTAACTCTTAATCATCCCCTTTGCAAACATATTGTAGAACAATTCTTACATTGCAGTGGAGTAGATAGGGATGTAGTTATTGATTGTGTGTATAAGTAGGATAGTTAGACCTTTGTGCCAAATGGAATTGACACAATTTTTGCTTTGGGATCAGGGTAGTTTATATCCAGATAGATGTAGAATGCTACATGCCTTGATTTACAGTGGAAATTTTAACGTTATAATTTAGACTAAATTTTTCCTCGTTATTCCATTCATCAAACATCATATTTACATGTATATATAGCAAATGCAAATGACATTGCAGCATATTTACAAACATTAATCATTATTTTAATAAATACATAAAAGTGCCTTTTGTATGATTATTATAATTTTAAAATGAATAATTGTCATGATTAACTCTAAATGGTCAAAGATTTCACTTCAGATATTTGATTTTCCTCAGTTGTTTCTTCAACAACTGAGCAACAAACATATTGTCATTTGTATCTATACACAGTCCCCAGGGTCCATCCAGTCTACATTCTATGTAACGGAGGAACTGTCCATCCTGGTCTATAATGTGGACACAATGATTGTATTCATCAGCTGTAAGGATGTGACTCTGACTGTCTGTGGTGATTCCTCGTGGACTGTATGGTTCATTCTTTGGAGCAGGAGTATGTCCAGTGTACCTAAATCTCAGTTTCCCGGCCTGATTGACCACCACTACTGCTTTAGCTCCATCATCAGACACACAAATATCTAGATTCCTGTTCTCAGTTATATATCTAGTATCAACTGTATAAATAGGTTTACCTTTATCATCAAACTGAATGGTTTGTTTCTCTGTGGAGCCAGAGTAACGGACAACTTTAGATTGTTTTTTATAATCCATGATAACCAGGAGGTCACCAGAGGAGGTACTACAGACACCTTTAGGTCTCCATTTCTGTAGTCTGATCACCTCCTCTATCTTCTCATTCTTCACAATGTTCACAGTTCTATCATAAAAATCAGTATAAACTAGATCTCCACTTTTTGTCACTACTATACTAGATGGTTCGTTCCCTGACTTGGTTCTGATTGACTTGAGTAGTGATCCCTGATTGATGCTGAAGAGTTTCATGGTGTTGTCATTTCCCCTTGTCCAGATTTCTTCATCACTCAGACAGGCCACATTGTAAAGGTAATTGCTATACCCAGTGTGTATGGTGGTGACAGTCTCTGGTTCATCAAGCAGCTGTTTGACTGGAGGAGAGGATCCAGCTTCTGGTGATTTCTGTGTTGTCTTCATGCTGTAGCCATGTTCATCTGATGTTAAAGAACTTGATGATAATGCTCCAAACATTTTACTTAGTTCTTCTTGATGCATTTTTCTTGGAATGAATTTAGGTAAAGATGGTATAATTTTGTGTGGAAGATATCCGTATGTGTGTACATTGGATGATACATTTAATAGTTTTGACAAGTCATTGGTGTCTATTGCAGTTTCCATCGAATCAATTTCGTCCTTGATGTCAGAAATGTTCTTGTTTATTTCATCCAGATGTTTCTGTAGAGTTTGTAACTGTGTGTTTTTCATTTCATCAACTTCAGCTTTAAGTTTCTTGACAAGTTTATCAATTTCTCTGTGCCAGTCCTCTCCATGTTTTGTTATGGCTGTTGAGAGATCACCATATTCCTTTTCTAACTGACTCATTCTGTTTTGTACATCAGAGGCAATGTCCTTGTAGATTGGGTAAATTGTATCATTTAATTCATTTCTTTCTTTTGTAATCATATCTTTCTTCTCACCAACAACTTGCACTATTTTAGATAATTCATGCCCTAAATGATGTTTAGATGCCAGACAGCTAAGACAGACAGGAATGTCACATTGTTTACAGTACATTTCACATTGTTCTTTTGCATGAGATGTACATACAGGGTATAGGAGAGTGGATTTTCTGGTCTGAATAGTGACAACTTTGTGATTGATTGATTGATCAGATATCATGTGTTTTCCTACACAAGCTGTGCACAGGTTGACAAGACATGTATCACAGTGCATCTGTACCACAGCGGTCTCACACAGGTCACATCACATCACGTCCTGGGCACTGATACGGGGGTCCATCATTAGATTTTGTGACTAAAGCATAAAAAAATTAATTAAGAATAAGTTGCTTTACATTTGAGAGCAACGTGTATTTTTTTGGACTCTTTTAAAAACCACATTTTGCCTGAGACCTTTAGGCAGATATATTCATGTACGTAACGTAAACAAGTCCTTATATTAATTATACAAGGTTCATTGTAGGAAGGAAAATTTGTTTGCATAATTAAAGCCTGCAGTACTGAATTTTTAGTAACTTTCAGAATTGTTTTCATATGGACAGAAATACTTAAAACTTTTTTACCTCACTTTCGTAATGGCAGCCGTCCTTGATCGATCTCCAAGTGCAGTCTGTATACACACACTGATCATGTGACACATCTGTATTATTTACCTGCCAGGTGTTTATACTTCCTGGTTAGAGGGGATTTAAATATGTCAAATAACGGCTCTTCAAAATGCATTATTTATTTTATATAGTTCATGTGCTGTTGTTTAGCGCTATTGATCTACTTGACCAGAAGGATTTATGTGACAGTATTTCATATTGGTGACTGTTGTCCATCTGTTTGTGTGTAAACAAGTAAACTAAGTTGCCAAAATTTTGAAAATTGAAATTTGTGTGAAACACCATTCCTCCTACAGTTTTATCCATTTCAATATAACTTGGCACACATGTAGAATACACTGAAAAAGAACTTTTTAAGTTTTCTTACTGTGATGAAAGGTGTTGCTAGGGTTCTTAAAAATTGAAATTTCCGCATAAATTTCTTGCAAAAGTTTATCCCCCGTACAGTGTTAGCCTGATGGGAAATAAGAGCAAGAGCCACTTTGCAATTGGGCCTTAATTATTTGGTCATGAGAATTTCTGAAAAATCAAAACCGCTTAGTTTAGGTTGCAATGCAGTAATATCACTTGGATTGTTGTTGACCACGCATCTAATAATCGTGATGTAATCTCTCATCTAGTCAATGCATTATGACGTCATAAATTGCATCATTTTCCTCTTATCCTGTAAATTCCTTTGAAAATGACCTGAAGTTGAAGCATTTTTTCAATATTTCATATAGAGCACAACCTCTGATCCAAAATATGCAAATACATAATGACAGACCTGTTTCTGAAGATCAAAAAACATGTTTTATTTTTTTGGATCGTGGGCTGGGCTCATATTTTAGTTCTTTGCTGACTGTTGTCAAATACGCATGTTTTCTGCAAAGAATGGGTGGACTTAACTGGCCAGAAAAAAAAAATGCCGTAAATTTAAGTTCCGTTAAAAGTTATTTTTTTCCCATCATATAAACCCCCGATATCTTAACTGTGTATTTATGGTACGGATGTGAATTTAAAATGCTCTTTTCAAGGTAAACTAAATAAATATCGAAGGCATGGTGCCTGAATATTTGTTGAGTATCAATAGATAATCAGGGTCACGCATTTTTCATCGTCTGAATACATAGTCAGCGCATGTTTGTTGGCTGTTCTTACAAAAACTATAGTTGTATATTGAACAAAATAATGTCATATTAAAAGGAGAAGAGCCGACAAACGTGCGATCACACTTAATTTTACAGAAAACATGTTCCAAACAAACTTCTCTCTTCCATTGTTACGACTTTGATTGACCTGTTAAATATTACAATTCATCACGTGATGTCCACCTAGGAGTGTACTCGTGGAAACAGTTACATTGTATTCTTCAACCTGACCTAGATGTAAATCACTATTATTTGGTGCTGTTTTCAGAATTTAGCACATTAAATGTTGTTTTAATTTTGCGTGTCCTCACATTTAAAAAAAAAAATCATAATGACATCGCTGTAATATTCCAAACACGTATTCGAATTTCTAGAGAGAAAGATGGAGAGAGAGAGAGAAATGTCAACAATGACACCGATCAATAGCCCCACCTCCTATTAATATTGATAGCGCGACCTAAAAACCACTGCGGGTACATGTCAAATTACGGAAGACGACACTAATGTATCTTTCTTTCAATTTTGATTCATGGCAACAAGGCATTGCTTTTGTATATATGTTTTAGCTAAAATAACCATGTATACATCACTTTTTCTAGTGGTTGTAATATAATTTAGATTCACTTTATTTTTAACTTGTTAGAGTAGTCTCAAAAAGATCCAAAATAGGGCGTTAAGTCCACCCATTCTTTCAAGAACATTGCAATTTTTCAAACCTGTTTTCCAATTTCTGGATTCTCAAAATGAAATTTTTTATAGCAAATGAAAGCACCAAGTGTCTTCTTTATTTTGATATATGAAATGGGAAAGAGGGTGATAGTTAATTACTTGATATAAGTACAGGGCCATTTTATGCTTAAGATGGCTCTTGCTCTTTTCTCACCAAAAAAAAAAAAAAAAGAAAGAAAAAACCAAGGACTATTATTTTATAGCTATTTATAAATTATTGTTGTTGCACAGTTTCAAGTTAAGTGTATCCTTTATACTCCTTTGTTTTAAATACAAAGTAGCGGAGTCAAATTTTCATCATAGACTTCTGATTTCATTTTATTTGAAAGCACTAGAAAATTCTTTTGTGCATATTACAATGTACATGTTTATTTGAAATATGTATAAAAGAGCATTAATTTCTCTATGAAAAATTATAAAAGATAAACAAAATCAGTGATAGAGGTCTCACACAGGTCACATCACCAGATTCTGGACACGTACATTTTGTTAGAGTCCATGTATGTGTAAATCAGAATTTAAAATTAATTGCATGCAGCTGTGTAAAGAAAAAAAAAATGTGTGTGACACCATTGAAAACTTGATGGAAGTAATCTTTTTCTATTTTTCAATACTAGATGCTATAGTTATAAATTGTAATTTTATTAAAGGTGAGAGAGATGGCAGCCATAACATTGAGTGGATTGGTACATTGTGGATTTCTAGACATGGACAAAGATATGCTGGTAATTTCTGAATTTCTACATAGTCTAAATTTGTATTTTATCTTGTTATTTTATGTCTCAGAATTTCAAACTTGAAGTTTGAAGTCAATAATAAATAACTTAGGTCCCATGTAGCAGCAGGTAGTGGCCCGAGAAAGATCTCTGGCTGCTCAATGGTTCTAAGTGTCGAGTATAAACCTAAGGTATAAATTTGCAGCCATCAGTCGGCAATTGTTGGCATCTTAATATAAGTGAACAAATATTCTCATGAGGACAACATGTCTGTGGAGAGGGCAAACAAACATCCTTTTTAAGATTGCCATACCATGCCAATATGATATATTTTCACTTATCTTTAAAATGAAAAAAAGCCATGTAAAGCGTGAAGTATATGTACATAGTGTTTTAATTTTTTTATTACTTTTAAACAGGAACACTTTGAAGTCCTTAGTAAGAACAAGGTGAAAAAGCGTAAGTTAGCGGACTCGATGCCTCTGGAGGCCCTTATAAAGCGTCACGCTGGTGTCCTGGGTCTCAGTGCTCTAGTGGAAGCCTATCCTTACAATGTACCCGAGTTCATGCCACAGATCTTAATGGACCTTAGTAACCATGTCAACGACCCTCAACCAATTCAGGTCAGTAGCTCTTTATTTTGGTGTCAATCAATACAGGTCAAAACTTACACTCAATCAATTCAGGTCATTTGAATCTTACACTCATGTCAACAAATTCAGGTCATTGAATCTTACACTTATGTCAACAAATTCAGGTCATTGAATCTTGCACTCATGTCAACAAATTCATGTCAAAACTTACACAACTAATTCAGCTCAGTATAACACAGTGTTCAATGTGTTACCTACATTGTGGCTATTGTCAAATGTGTTGCTACAGCTGAGGGTAACATGAAAGATTAATAAATGTCCATGTATCTAAACAAATCAAATTTAGCATTTAACATATAAAAAAGTAAAATAATGATAAACTCTCTATTGGTTTTATTTTTTGCAGATGACTGTGAAGAAGACTTTATCAAACTTCCGTAGGACACACCACGACAATTGGCATGATCACAAACAAATGTTTACAGACGATCAGCTGGTCATATTAACTGATATTCTAGTGTCTCCTACTTACTACGCTTGACGACGGATCACTCCTAGAAATATTACAAACCAAAGTGTATGGACCTAACTAGGAACAGCTCAGTCATAGTAAAACAGGCCAGAGTTATCCCCCCCCCCCCATAACAGGGTCGCAAAAGTCAGAAGCACCCATCTCATTTCACAGACATTAATTTGTAAGACATAATAAGTTATTTTATTATTCCTCAATCCTCCTATATAGTTTGACCATTTCATTTATATTTTAGGGATTTTTCATACAATGTGTTTGATGTGTATCATGAATACAATATTAATATGCATTTTGTTAAGGTAATCAAGTAAACATATGACGTCTGCTCAGAGTTTATGAAATAAGCTTTATGCAAGTCTTAGTTGGTTAAAGGGAAATAACCTAGATATATGTTTTGGAGATTGCTAACAGAGATTTTTTGTGAACTTTTTTGAATCTGTTTTTTTTGTTACCTCAAAATATCCTGCATAAATGAAGGCAATTTTTGATTGATTGATAATATCTGAGGCACTTGAGATGTATAGGTAGTATTACATGTATTTACTTTCAGAAATAGTATGGTGTTTTAAAACTAAACTTTTTCAAATAAATATTTTATATATGGACAGTTAAGGATACAGTGCCAAAATCATTAGTCATTTGATGAAAGGCATAAAATCTATCAGAGAAAAATGTTCTTCAAGTAAACATATACATTTCCCTGGACTTTTAAGTGTAAATCTATCGGTAAAAATGTTCTTAAAAGTTGTAAATTTAGTATAGCCATAAGTTATTTTTCGTGAATGGGGGTAAATGTAAATTTGTATTTAATTGTTCAGTTTCCATGTAATTACATTTTAATGTATTAGCAAGTACATTTACTGAGATTTTTAATTAAAAGATAACCATGAATGTGTTGAGACCATATGTCGGTTTAGAAACACAGTTAATGTTACGATAGAAAAGTATAGAGACCAATTGAAATATTCTAAATCTATAAATTTTCATGTAACTGTATGAAAAGTTTTTATTAAAAGTTCACATTTCATGAACCTGTATTAAAGAGGACTGTGTTATAATCCATGGGTTTTGATTTAAATTATTCCCGAAGTGATACAATCAGTTTTTCATTATATCATTAACAAATTATTTTACCATAATAATATGAATCCTTTTCATGTTTTCATAAAAAAAACGTGGATTTAAATAAAAATTATGCTTTCATGAAAAGTGTTGTTGTAATGTTCTGCAAAAACAATTCGAATCAAATATATATGATCATATTTTGAAATATCCTTACTGACATCTTCATCCTATACATGAGTGTACAATGTAAAATTTAAATATGAAAGAGTTGAACAGACACTTTCTGAATTTTTTTTAAAAAAATGTTAGGAAGTCCAGCATTCACTTGCATAAATCTTAATATCATTTTTATGTTTCATCTAGGCATGGTTGACAATTCTTCAAAAATATAATTTGTTGAGTATCATGCTCATAGCAATTCATATGAAGCATCATGTAGGATCTTATGAAGATTGTACAAGGACTTCCAATAAAATTATGTGTTAGTGTTCCACTTAATAAATGTAAGATAGAAAGTAGGACTTACAGAGATTAGATTGAAGTAGTATGTGGAATATAAAAAAGCAACCAAAAAAAAATCAGAATACAGGACTAGACTAATATCAATTTATTATAAAAGTATCAAATAAATATATAAACAGGCAAAACATGAACCTCAAAAAGCTCATGCCTACAATTTTGGAAACAGCATCAAAGCCACGATTTTATGTATTATGGCATTATTAGGGGCACCTGTCCATAACCGTGCAGTATCAGTTAGTCCTGGCTCAATCATGCAAAAAAAAATATCTGGAAGAAAATACTATATCATCTCCGGATGTTTTGGTAAGAACTATATACAGGAACACCTTAAAAAGTTATGGATACAGGACTGGTGTACTTTATAATGTTCAGATGATTGTCAGGACCCAAGGCCGTTAAATGAAAAATTTGGGAGTTCTAACTCGAAGTTACCACAGGGCTTGATGTTTTTAACCTTTCTCTTCATAAAAAAATTTACCAATACTATGTTATCAATATATAGGTAAATTTTTATTTTTGAACAGAAAGGTTAAAAACATCAAGCGCCTGTGTAAGTTACTTGGAAAATGAATTTACCTGTGGGATGAGATTTCTAATTTGGTTCAGATGAAACAAAATAAAATGCTAATATTCTTTATTTCTATATACGACCATCAATCAAATTTGAACTTGCAAAATTGTTTATATTCAGTTTAATGACAAGAAATAACACAATTTTATACATTGAATGAATGGCGATTCATTAAAAAGACCATCATACAAACTCATTTGTGCTACATTCATTAGAACATCTTGGTCTCTTGTACTCAAAAAAATTATACATGTAAGGAACATTTGTGACAGACAAACCATCACAGATATGTTGGATGCTTATTTTATCTCTTCAGATTATCTAATGTCTATTTCAGCAGTTATTATGATACTAATGCAAAATGAAGTTATTTTTCCAGAAAAAAAAACCCCATAATTTTATATGAAACAAACCAACTCTGAAATTAATATATGTTAGATTTACGGAAACATGAGAAACATCTCATCTAGGATGACCAAGTAGAGGTAGGTTATTTACAAAAACAACCAGTGCAATGCAATATGCAATACATAATGAATAAGAGGCCCATGGGCCAAATCGCTCACCTGAGTAGCTTTGACCATGCTGTTGTTTACAAAATTCCCTCTTAAAATGCGTATTGTGATACACATGTACAACCCTACCTCATGGGTCATAATTTGAACCATTTAGAATCTACACTATACTGTACCCCAGGATGTATCCACATAAGTCTCAGCTATTCTGGCCCAGTGGTTAATTCTTAAGAAGATTTTTTTTAAAGCTTCCTATATATTCATATGTGAAACTTAGATTCCTTATTGAGGCCCCACCCTACTCTAAGGGGTCATGATTTGAACAGGTTAGAATCTGCACTACCCCAGGATGCTTCCACATAAGTTTCAGCTTTTCTGGACCAGAAGTTCTTTAGAAGACAATTTTTGATAACCCCGCCAAATTTTTTTCATTTCTTGATTATCTTCCCTTGTGAAGGGACTTGGCCCTTGATTTTTAGCTCACCTGAGCCCTTGATTTTTAGCTCACCTGAGCCGAAGGCTCAATTAAGCTTTCTTATCTAGATTGGCAGTTGTCGGTCTTTGTTGTCGTTGCGTTGTCGTTAACTTTCAACATTTTTATCTTCTTCTCAAGAACCAATGGGCCAATTTCAATCAAACTTGCCATAAAGTATCCTTTGGTAAAGGGGATTCAAGTTTGTTCAAATGAAGAGCCATCCCCTCTTTCAAGGGAGAGAATTATGAATTAGTGAAAAATTAATATCATCTTCTAAAAATCTTCTTTTAAAGAAACACTGGCCCAGGAAAGTTGAAACTCATGTGGAAGCATCTTCAGGTAGTGTAGATTCAAGTTTGTTAAAATCATGACCCGCGGGGCTAGGGTGTGGCCACAATGGGGTATCAAAGTTCAATATAGGAATACATGGGAAATATCTTTAAAAATCTTCTTCTCCAGAACTACTCGGCCAGGAAAGATGAAACTCATGCTTTCCTCAGGTAGCAAAGATTCAAGTTTGTTCAAATCATGACCCCCAAGGGTAGGGTGGGGCCACAATTGGGTATCAAATTTCAACATAAGAATAAATAGGGGAAAAAAATTAAAATTCTTCTCAAGATTCACTGGGCCAGGAAAGATGAAACTCATGCAGAAGCATCTTTTGAAAGGGAATATTTAATTTTGTGCAAATCATGACCCCTTGGGCAAGGGTGTGTCCACTACTGGTGATCAATTGCAAGGTTGTAATTAGGAATTCATGGTAAAAATTGTTAAAATTCTTCCCAAAGCCATCATGATATTGATCATAAATTAAAAGCATTAAAAAGGTAATATAGATTTGAAATTCAGGAGAATAGAGTAGCCATAAAGTGGACAAATGAATACAAAGGCTATACCAATGAAAAAAAATCTTATAAACAACAAAACCCTTATGTGTCACAAAAGCATTTTCTGAGGAAATGTAGATTTAAGTTTGTTTAAATACCCCCCCCCCTCCCTCACAAGAACCCATATTTATAATATATTTAAATTTTTCAAAACTGAACTAATTTTTGCTTTACCTAGTCAGTTTCTCAGATGAGCGATGTGTGGCCCCTGGGCCTCTTGTAACAATTTAAACTCCCCTTTATCCAAAGATGCTTTGTACCAAAGTTTGGTTAAAATTGGCCCTGTGGTTCTTGAGAAGAAGTCGAAAATGTGAAAAGTTTACATAGGACGGACAGACGGAGATCTAGACGGACGACAGACAGAATTTTATCAGAAAAGCTCTCTTGAGCCTTTGGCTCAGGTGAGCTAACAACAGAGAGCTTGATTAACTTATCCATATGATGGCCCTGTCCGTATACCAATTAACTGACCAAGTCACAATATCCCATTTCAAACATCAATATAAAGATGAGACTTAGTACTTGTATTTCCTATGAAAAGTTTCTTCGGAAGTCCGGGTTTAGAAAAATGGGCTTTGTGAAAATTGCAATGGTTTTGAAATCTGATGAAAATGCATGTTTTGAGTATCTTCAACAAAGAAAATGTAAATGTACCGACTGATTGATCTGAAAAATAAAACATGGATTATAATAATGGATTATATCATGTTTAACTGTTTTAATGGTCCAAGATTTACTTCAGATATTTGATTTTCCTCACTTGTTTGTTAAACAATTGAGCGACAAACAGATTGTCAAATGTATCTGTACACAGTCCCCTGGGATGATTCAGTCCACAGTGTATGTAACGGAGGAACTGTCCATGCTGGTCTATAATGTGGACACAGTGATTGTCATAATCAGCTGTAAGGATGTGACCCTGACTGTCTGTGCTGATTCCTCGTGGACTGAATGGTTGTATCTGTTGAGCAGGAGTATGTCCAGTGTACTTGAATCTCAGTTTCCCGGCCTGATTGACCACTACTACTGCTTTAGCTCCATCATCAGACACACAGATATCCTGGTTCCTGTTCTCAGTAATGTGTCTATAAGAAAGACAAGATGAATAGAAAGGATAACCTTTATCATCAAACTGAATGGTTTGTTCTCTCTGTGGAACCAAAGTAACGGACAACTTTTGTTTGATTGTTATCGTCATTGCTCATAATAACCAGGAGGTCACCAGAGGAGGTACTACAAACACCCTTAGGTTTCCAGTTCTGTAATAGTCTGATCACCTTCTCTATCTTCTCATTCTTCACAATGTTTACAGTTCTGTACAAGTAATCAGTATAAACTAGATCTCCACTTTTTGTCACTGCTATGTAGGATGGTTCGTTCCCTGACTTGGTTTTGATTGACTTGAGTAGTGATCCCTGACTGATGCTGAAAAGATTCATGGTGTTGTCAGTTCCACTTGTCCAGATTTCTTCATCGATCAGACAGACTACATTCCAAAGGTTTCTATGCCTAGTGTCTATGGTGTTGACAGTCTCTGGTTCATCAAGCAGCTGTTTGACTGGAGAAGAGGATCCAGCTTCTGGTGATTTCTGTGTTGTCTTGATGCTGTAGCCATGTTTATCTGATGTTAAAGAACTTGATGATAAAGCTCCAAACAGTTTACTAAGTTCTTCACTTTTTATTTTTCCCCGAATGAATTTTGGTAAAAATGGAATGACTTTGTCTGGAAGATTTCTGTATGTGTGCAATTTGGATGTCACATTTAATAGTTTTGACAAGTCATTAGTGTCTGTTGCAGTTTCCATTGAATTGATTTCATTCTTGATGTCAGAAACGTTCTTGTTTATTTCATCCAGATGTTTATGTAGAGTTTGTAACTGTGTGTTTTTCATCTTATCAACTTCAGCTTTAAATTTCTTGACAAGTTTGTCAATTTCTCTATGCCCGTCCTCTCCATGTTTTGTTATGGCTGTTGTGAGATCTCCGTATTCCTTTTCTAACTGACTTATTCTGTTTTGTACATCAGAGGCAATATCTTGGTAGGTGGGATAAATTGTATCATTTAATTCATTCCGCTCTTTTGTAATCATGTCTTTCTTTTCCCCCACAACTTGCAAGACTTTAGATAATTCATGACCTAAATGTTGTTCAGATGCAAGACAGCTAAGACAGACAGGAATGTCACATTGTTTACAGAACATTTCACATTGCTCTTTGTAATGAAATGTACAACCAGGGTAGATTGGAGTGGATTTCCTAGCCTGAAATTTGACAACTTTGTGATCCTTGGATTCATCTGTTAAAATGTGTTCTCCCACACAAGCCTTACACAGGTTGACAAGACAAGTATCACAGTGCATCTGTACCACAGCGGTCTCACATAGGTCACATCGCATCACATCCTGGGCACTGGTTCGAGGGTCCATCATTAGATTTTGTGCCTGAAGCATAAAAAAATAATTAATGTATTAAGAATTAGATGCTATACATTTGAGATCAACATGCAGTGCCATATTTTCTGACTCCAAAAGAGCTATAGCGCATTTGATAGTCACTTTCGCCTACTCTTGTAGTGATTTTTTAAATACTTTGTTTAACCAAAATTTTGTAATACAATGTTAGTTTATTCACGTCTTAAAGCAACTCACACAAAAACAATACTTAATTATTAATAGTTCCCTCATATGATAGTTATAAAAAGTGTTCAGTTTATATGGAGAATAAAGTAAATGCTGAGGTACCCCTTAAACAATGACAAACTGTAGGAAAAGACCACCCTTAACCAGAAAAACAACTTCTGAATAATTTGATTTGGATAATACTGCACTTCATTACGTTTAGATAATTTTGGTTAAAGCTGGTCTTCATATTGAAAATGTTGAAAATATGTAATTAATTTTTATTCTAAAATTATTTCAAAATTCAACAATCTGTCTTAATTTTATCCATTTGATTACCAAGACTTCGCGGTGTAGTCGTATGATTGCTGGATTGGTGACAAAATGATCATGAGTTCGAGTCTAACAGTGCGTCTTACTTAACTATGATTTTATTTTTTTTTCTCTGTGTGCATTTTCCTATGTTTTCTTTATTATTTTATAATACATGTATAAATAATTTTTAAAAGAGATATATAATACAACATTAAACATTGAAAGTATCTTTGGGAAAAACAGTCTTAAACTATTTTAATGACCCAAAGTCATATCTGCTATCCTGTTTTATTTTTAAATTTTTCAAACAATCATGTTTAAAATAAGAGTATTGGACAAGTAAAATTACTGTCATGCAAAAAACTTGCAACTATGAAAATATAACACTAGTTCACAAATGATTACATACAATTAGTTTGATTTTGAATTGAAAAGGTACAGTATTTATAACTAGAAACAGGTGATTTCCTTTTAAATACTTGAGTAGGCCGAGTCGTCGGTAAGGCAGCTATGGCTCTTACAATTTTGTCTGCGACCATTAGGCAGATAAATTCATGTAGATAAACAAGTTACATGTTTCTAAAACAAGGTTCTTTGAATCTTTGTAGGAAGGAAATTTTGTTTGCTGTGCAGTACTGAATCTTCAGTGACTTTCAGAATTGTTTTCATATGCTCAGAAAAAACTTTAAACCTTCTTACCTGACTTCAGTAAAATGGCGGCTGTCCTGTTGATCGATCTCCAAGTGCAGGGTCTATGTTTTGGTATTCTGATCATGTGACACACCTGTGTTCTACTCTAAATCCATTCATTACTTTCAAATGAAAGTACAATAAACAACAAACACACCATTTGGACATAGCAACGACACGCAGCAGCTTTATTTGTACAACATATTTGTATATATACATGTTTATGTTGGATTGAATAAATCATGATAAAATTTAAACTATATTGGCTCTACGTGTCGTCCTAAACTGGTATTTAAACCACTATTCACCTCTTATATAGCTTTGCTAACGAGACCGGTTCTAAAGAACCACGTGATATTCACCAGGTATTCGAATGAAAACCTTGTAATTCCGAAAAAGTAATTCATTATCACACCAAGTAGAAATTGATTTCTGTCTAATTCGTTCCTAAAACGAAAGAAATCATATTTATCTACCTGTCACAGGTCGAGACCACTAGATTTTCTGACGTCAGAATAAATTTGCATGTAAATTAGCTATCTGTTTACTTTACCCACTCATGAATGAGTCGCAATGCATTGTGGGCTACTACAAGTACTCAGCTGTGTTGAAAATGAGGGCCAACTTGAATTATCCCTTGCAAACTTATTTTCAATTCTTCTTTGAGATTTGTGGAAGAAATATTTAAAATGATGTATAATCTTTCATTTCTATGCTCACATTTACAAAATTTGCTTTAAGAAGCCTTATATATCAACTTAATAATTCATCGGCCTAAACCATTGTTTGAAGAGACGTACATGTAGATGCTATCGTGTCGATAAAGCATTGAGTTTTTTTTCACGTGATATACGTGTACATAGTTTTAGACAGCAGTACAAGGTGCGCTATTATTATTTAATCCCTAAATATTATCAAAAAGTTTTTTAATGTACTGTAAATGCAAACATCAAAGCGTTTGCACATTATTCGAACTTTCGATGTAACTATTAATTATATAAAACAACTCCAATATTAAATGAGAGCATGGAGCAATGTCTTGAGAATGTAATCTTTCAATTTCGGACTTAAAAAGTGACAAAGAAGCTCTACGGTTTTTCCGGTGACGAAGTTAATGTTATGCAGAAATGGACGAAAACCACGTGTCGCCATTGAATCGTAAACACGCAGTCGAGTGTCATGCTTTCGGACTCATTCACTTGATTGGCGAACGGGTGTGACGAAGTTATCGTCACGTGTTGAAAGGTGCCTTCCATATAAGGTAGTGGTCTCGACCTGTGTCAGGTGTTTATACTTCCTGGTTTAAAGTGGGATTTAAATTCCCTTAACTACTTCTATTTCAAATGCAGTTATATTTATTTTATGTAGTTCCTGTTATTTTTTAGCTCTACTTGTCAGTGTCCTTAAGAGTTTATGAGATAGTAATGCGTCTGTCATTCCTCCATTTGTCTGTCTAACTGTCTGTGTGCAAACGTCTAGTTTTGACTTGATTTTAATATAATTTAACACACAAGTAGAGAAGACTAAGATAAAAATAATTCTGTTGTTTTGGTTTTTGATTTTGGTTAATGTTGTTGCCAAGGTTTATGAAAAAATGAAATTTATGTAAAATTTTCTCAGCATGCTATTCCTCTTACAGTTTTGGTCTGACTTGATAATACGTTATCACATACTTAGTACAATAAACATTCACTGTCAGAGAAATAATGATGTTGCTATGGTTCTTAAAATTGAATTTTCAGTAAAATTCTTGGAAAAAAAACTACAGTAAACCCTTCCTACAGTTTTAGCTTGATTGCAATAAACCTTGCGACAAAAGAAACTATAAACCGATGATTATTTTTCTTTTTATGACTGTAGCATATAGTGTTGTTCCAATCATTGATTATAATTGAAAAATCAGTTGACTGCTGGCATAATCCAAGCGCTTTATTACATTTTTTTATTCCGATTAATCAGGTTATTTTATTTTATAAGCATAAACATTTGTAAGCCAAATTTCCAGCCTCAACTATTTTATTAACTTTTTTGATAGATTGGGGGCGCATATTGTTTTTGTCCAGTCTGTCTGTCTGTCTGTTTGTCTAGCAACTTTACAGAGGCTGGAGGGTGGCAGCCATTTTTAGACTATTTCAATCTCCTTTAAAAGGAGAGCTCCATATAAAGATATACATAAATGATCAAATTTTAAAACTAAAATGTACGAAATTTTACTTTGCCATATGGTAGTTGACAGCTCAAGATACCGTATCTAAAACAATAAGTTAAATCTGGTGGTTAATTTGGGATTAATTTGTTGACCCACCAGCCTCCTTAACCTTGTCTATAACTTTTGAACCATGAGAGATAGAGACTTCATATTTTGGGATGCGTCCGGATCGATAGATTTGGGGAGCATATTGTTTTTATCCCGTCCGTTTGTCTGTCAACTTTAACTTTAGCATGAGAGACTTCTTGTTTGGTATGCATATTTCACTTTTAAGCTCTTTCAAATGATACCAAGGTCAATGACCTTGACTGTGTATCTTTATCATAAAAACAGCTTTTTTGAACTATCAGCATAACTTTTGAACCAATATATTGAGATAGAGACTTCATATTTAGTGTGTATACTTTATTAATTAACCTCTTTCAAATGAGACCAAGGTTTATGATCTGGTGACCTTTACTCTGACCTGTATACTAAAAATAGTTTTATCAAACTCTTTTTCCACCTGGTACATTGTGTTTCACAAACACATCTTGTTCTGTTTTGCAATACTAGATGATATAGATTACTTATTAATTGTATTTGTACCAAAGGTGAGAGAGATGGCAGCTATAACATTGAATGGATTGGTACATTGTGGATTTCTAGACATGGACAAAGATATGCTGGTTATTTCTGAATACTACTTACAATTCATATTTATCTTGTTATTTTATATCTCAGAATTTCAAATATGAAGTTCTAGGTCAATATTAAAAAACTAAAGTTCCATGTCACGGTCGGTGGTGGCACGAAAAAGATCCCTCTCTGCTCAAAAGCCCTAGGTGTCAAGTATGTAGGTTTAAATTTGCAGTCCTGCAAATTTTGTCCTATATGGGTACAGTCCACTAACTTCAGAGTTATGACTGGCGTTATAATACACAAAATAATTCGGCTGATCTTCTTGATAAATTACATTTCCCAAATTTTTTGGTAGAAAAGATACTCCATATCAACAAGTGTGAGGCTCAGTTCAGTACATCTGCCCAATTTTTTTTATGCAGGTCTGCAAATTAAGGAACTTGTAATTTTTTCTGCACTACTTTCTTCTCCTACCGATTCTAAAAATAATTAGTGGGATGTACCCATATTTGGCACCCAGGGACATTAAGCATTGAGAGATCTTTTTATTTTGCCAGCACCTATTGTGACACAGGAACTCTGTTTATACGGTCTCATGCGACGGACTGGTCTCTATGTCCCACAGTTGGATTTGGAAGTATATGTGCATCTAGCTTTAAACTTTATTACTTTTAAACAGGAACACTTTGAAGTCCGAAGTAAGAACAAAGTGAAGAAGCGTAAGTTGGCGGACTCGATGCCTCTGCAGGCCCTAATAAAGCGTCACGCTGGTGTCCTGGGTCTCAGTGCTCTAGTGGAAGCCTATCCTTACAATGTACCCGAGTTTATGTCTCAGATCCTAATGGACCTTAGTAACCATGTAAACGACCCTCAACCAATACAGGTCAGTAGCTCTTTATTTTGGTGTCAATCAATACAGGTCAGTAGATCCTTACAGTCGTATCAACCAATACAGGTCAGTAAAAACTTATCTGTCAACTAAATCAGGTCAAACCTTACACTCAATCAATTCAGGTTATTATGCAACAAATTCGGATTAAAAGTTACACTCAACCAATACATCCTTAGACTCGTGTCAACAAATTCAAATCAAAACGAAAACTTAGTCAGTAGAACACTATTCAGTGTGTTACCTGTTGTCAAGTGTGTTGCTACAGCTGAGGTTAACATTACAGATTGTAAAATGTATCTAAACCAATCAGATTTCAGTATTGAACATATATGAAAGTATAATATCGATAAACTCTGTTCGTTTCATATTTTGCAGATGACAGTGAAGAAAATTCTATCAAACATTCGTAGAACACACCACGACAATTGGCATGATCACAAACAAATGTTTACAGACGATCAACTGGTCATATTAACTGATATTCTAGTGCCCCCTACTTACTACGCTTGACAACGGATCACTCCTAGAAATATTACAAACCACGGTGATAGGACCGAACTAGGAACAGCTCAGTCATGGTAGAACAGACCACAGTTATATCCCCCAATAGCAGTGGAATCAGCAATGCCCATCCCATTTCAAAGTTTGTTAGTCATAATAATTGATCTATTAATCCTCCCCCTATATAGTTTGAACATTTCAGTTATGTTTTAGTTTTTTTTCATGAATTGTATTTAATGTGTATCATGAATACAATATTTCTTTGCATTTTGTTAAAGTGATCAAGTGAACATTCGAAGTCTGTATATGGATTAAGCTTTGTGCAAGTCTTAGTTGGTTAAAGGGAAATAACCTAGCTATCTGTTTTGGAGATTGCTAACAGATTTTTTGTGAACTTTTTTGAATCTGTGTTTTTCGATACCTCATATTATGAAGGCAATTTTTGACTGATTGATTGATATTACAGGTATCTGAGGCACTTGAGATGTGTAGGTACAGTTACATGTATTTATTTTCAGAAATAGTAATGTGTTTTAAAACTAAAACTTTTCAAAAAATATTTTATATGGACAGTTAAGGATGTAGTGCCAAAGACATTATTCATTTGACAAAAGGCATCACCCATTAAATGTATCAATGACAGATGTTCAAGTAAAAAAATCCATTTCCCTAGACTTCAAGGTGTAAATTCTAATACAGACATGAGTGTTTTTCGTGCTTGGGGGTAAAAATAAATTTAGGTTTGCATATCATTACACTTAATTTATTAGTATCCATGTAACTATACATTTTAATGTATTAGCATGTACATTTATTGAGATTTTTATTTAACTGTTAAACATAAATATAGTGTGACCATATGTGGGTTGAGAAACACAATGTTCTGATTGAAAGGTAGATACATTTTAAATATTATGAAATAGATAAAAGTACATAAACCTGTATGAAAAGTTTTTTTTTTTAAATTCACATTTCATGAACCTGTATTAAAGAGGACAGTGTTATCATAATCCATGAGTTTTGATTTAAATTATTCCCGATGTGATACAATTAGTTTACAATTATGTCATTAACAAAATATTTTATCATTTTGATGAGAATCCTTGTCATGTTTTCATTTATGAAAAAAGATGCATTTAAATAAAAATTATGCTTTCATGAAAATCATTGTTGTAACTGCAAAGTGAATACCACTGTGGTTTTCGAGTTATGAAGAGACCCCCGAATTTATATCCACCAGGAAATGCAACTTTTCACACATATTACTACTGAACAATTCTTCAAACACGAAATCAAGTCCCCATGAACAGAACCAACATATTTTTATCAAACCACGAGAGGGACATTCAATGAATAATGTCATAAGCTCGATGACAAACATCATAGAAATCATATGCCATTGAGTTTGACTTTCTCTAATTCTTGAATCTTTAATGAGTTGATAACAGTTTATGTGAGCGCTTTTCATCACATAATTCCATTGTGAGAAGCTGGAAAATAAGGGCTACTCGAGACACTGCATTTAAAATGAATAGTCAGGAATCGGTAAACTAGAGTGAAATTCAACGCATCATTAAAGCTGCTGTTAGACTTGTTAAGAATCCCAAAGATTTATTAACTGAAATATGTGAAATTTACAGCAACTAATGCCTGTTTTATACACACATGAGCAGGTGGATTTCAATTAACAAAAATGATATAATGGGCATCAAAAATGGGCACCGTCCTTGGCTACATGAACATACAATAACCAATGTATATGTGCAAAATTTCCACAAATTATCACTGAGTATGTTTAACTGACTTTTAAGACACATAGCAAATTTGATAGACATCATTTTGGGGGTATTTCATACTGTTTTAAAGAAACATTTGATAGTAAAATAGTTTAATACTCAAAGGTCACCCAATATTTTGAAAAATGAGTAAAAACGACAGCGTGTAGAAATATCTAAAAAAAATATTTTAAAAGATAAAAAAAAAATGTTATTATCCACGTTTGTCTGATATTCAAACAGATAATGAAACTTGAATCCATTTTGCTTTAAACCCTCAAAGCATATTTACAATGAGATACACTTGAGAAAACAGCAAAGGGCAGAACAGAGCAAAGAACTGGAAGAGCACTAAAACAGTTTTATATGCTATTTTCTTAGATATTAGTGGTCTTGTTGTTCAAATTCTTATTGTGGAAGTAATTTCACTCTCTGGAAGAATCTAGAAAGGAAAATGTTTGCAAAAAAAGTGAAAGGTTTATGAGAGGAAGGAGCCAGAATAAGGATTCACTACATTAAATTTCTTCAGTACAGCGTCCAACTCCACAGGCTATGAAGAGTGAAGGCGTTCTCTGAATAAAAAGAAGGTTAATGTTTTGTCACACCAACATTATTGGCCAGCACATTCAACGTTTGACTTGTTTCATTTCCCAAACTTGACAAAATACCTTTCAAAAAGAAAAAAAAATAAGCACATGAAATCAAAGGGTCTGCCATATTCCAGTATACGAAGGGTCAAACTCAAAAAAGCGTTCTGAAAACAATTCGAAATTGAATAAAAATGTTGCGGACATGTGTTTTCATTCAAAGAATTAGTTTCTTTCCGAGCACCGATGACATTATTTATTGAACGTCCCTCGTATATGACTTTACAGTATTCAATAATATTCAATCACATTTTGAAATATCCTTACCGACATCTTCATCCTATACATGACTTTACAATGTAAAATTAAATTGAAATATGAAAATATAAAAAATAATTTTATGAAAATTTTGAGAAAGTGTCTGTTCAACTCTTATCTCAAAATTTTCATAAAATTATTTTTAGGGAAGTCCAGCATATAGTTATAAATACATGTACATTAATCAATATCATATTGTTATGAACACATTTATATTCGATGGTTGATAACTCTTCAAACATTTTTTTTGGAGTAACTTCACATGCACATAGTAATTCATATGAAGTATAATGAAACATCTTTTGGAGATTCTTAGATTATACAAGGACTTCCAATAGAACTACGAGTTGGTGTTCCACTTAATAAATGAAAGATGGAAAGGAGGATTGCTACAGAGATCAGTCTGAAATAGACTGTGGAATGTTATATAGCATAAATTCAGAAAACGGGACTTAATTCCATTTAGAATAATATGAAATAAATAAATGAACAGGCAAAAACTGGACTACAGAAAGCCACAATTTTATACTAGATGTGCATGGCATTATTAGGAGCACCTGTTCAAAATTGTGCACCAACGGTAAGTCGTGGGCCAATTAAAAAAAATTATCTGGAAGAAAATACTATACCAATTCCACACGTTAAATGTTTGTGATTTAAAGGTACTGGACAAAAGAAGATATTCAGAGAAACTAGTAAAAGGTTTTTTTTTATTATGTTCAGGCCATTTCTTTGGAGAAAAGTTGGGAGTTCCAACTTGAAGAAGTTACTTGCATTGGAAAATGAATTTTTCTGGGGAATGGGATTTCCAATTTGATACAGATTAAAAAAAATTAAATGCAAACATTCTTTGTTTTTTATTTACGACCATCAATCAAATTTGGACTTGCAAAATTGTTTATCTTCAGTTTAATGACAAGAAATACTGTATACAGGGTTATTTTCACCCCATGTTAATTTCGCCCTTTTGCACTTGCGAACAATTTTGGCCCGTTTTTAATTCGCCCAATTATAGTTTTGTTTAAGAAATTATGCTGTGTAATTTGAATTCGCACCGTTTTAAATTCGCCCAATCAGGAAGAGGGTGAAAGGGGCGAAAATAAGACGGGGGCGAAAATTTCCCTGTATACAGTAACATAAATTCATACAATGGATCGGATGAATGGTGATTCATGAAGAAAACCTTCATACAAACTCATTTGTGCTACATTCATTAGAACATCTTGGTCTCTTGAACTAAAAAATTATACATGTACGGCACATTTGTGACAGACAAACAATCACAGATATGTTCGATGGGTATTTTATCTCTTCAGATTTTATTTAGAATCTTAGTTGCAAATATTGAATGCAAATGACAATACAATTTCTTAAAATTATGAATATGACAATACTCAAATGAATCTTTTTGTCTTTTAAGTCTGCTAGTTTTCCACTTTTTTTATCTAAAAATCTTATGCACTTTTTATAATCTGATTAAAATCAGATCTTTGTTATGCTCAGAATTGTGATAGTCGCACCGCCGAAATATGGCTGAAATATTGCCGATCCGGTGTTAAACAATAACGATCACTTGGATAGTCGCTGTAAAAAGCTTTGTACATCGACTATCAGAATGTCAGAGCGTTGTGCAGCGACTATTCGAATTTTGGAGAGTAAAAAAGATCTGATTTTAATCAGACTGGCTCTATTTCATGCACGTAAACAGGTATTGCCATTTTCCCCTTCACTTAGGCAGTAAACTGCCTAGCATCTCTTTAATCTAACAGTTTTGAAAATGATTAGAAAGCAACAGTTCACACATATTTTTTCATTAATCAATTTTTAAATCGTGAACAACCATACAGTCACAACATGTGACTTTCCATGAATATATTAGCTCTGTATCAAATAAACATTCATAAAATAGATCTTTATTTATTACTCTATCAAAATATTTCATATTTCTTAATCCTAACCTGGTTTAAATAAGGATTATATGTATTTTAAAATTCTAAACTAAATCTGAAACATGAACTATCTATCACATGAAAAACAAATTTTCAACCTGTTCAATATTTTTAATCTACAGTTTTTTCTTTTGTAATAAGATTCATAACACTTATATGATCAGCAATAATTTGGACAATACTTTACAAACGTTTGTAAACTTTATGTGTTAAACGGGATACTGCACAATGCCAATAGTAAATAGAAAACTAGAAAGTCTGCAAGCAATAGCGTATGTGGCCCCGAACTGGATAAGACTTTCATTTTTTGTATCACTAAAACAATACCTATTAGCTAAGCTTAGAAATCAAAGTTTAAGATTTTCACTCTTACCTGGTTTCAATGGCAATAATCGAAAATTTTAAATGCGAATCGCTCAACTACAGATACTAACCACTAAAATAAAAAAAAAAGTTTCAGGGCGAATGTTTAGGAGACCAGAGAGAGAGCACTCGCGGACAAAATTCGTCGCTTTTTGCAGGTTTCCATGGCAAGGGTGGTCTCTTTGAAACTGAATGACCACACACGCCGATTGGTTCAAAATTATTTTCTGCACAACGATCACGATTTTATACACGAGCTACAAGAAAAATATACACGAGTAAAATAAAAATGCACGTATCGGTAAAAATTGCACATAGTTTGAAAGATTTTAACACAAACATAACGAAATATACACGAATCCGAATTTTTTTAAACGATTAAAGGGTTTAATGTGCACAAACAAAAATCGAAAATTGCACGAGCAGAGGAAACTAAAAATTACACAAACAATTTTACTGCGCATACAGCTGCGCATATCATTACTATGCGCATAGAATATTCATAGTGTTCTTGGTTTTCTGTACTCTTTATCTCTTCATGTATGCTAAGCTGAATGTTATCGAGAATGGAAGTTGCTTTTTTTTTTACAATCCGATTTCGAATGAAGTGTTTCCTTCTGATCTATGCGAGAGTATTTAAAAGCTTTTTTGAAAATACTATGATTTTCTTATATTGACCGAGATCAAGGATGTATTTTATGATGCCGGACAAAAATTGTAACAAGAATGAATCACACGTTTGTGCTACAATGCGGGGTTAAAAAAAAGTACCATTGCATATGATGCACTGGGCTCGAACTAAAAGTACCTAACGATGGACGTACTGTAACACTAAACTTTTCAGTGTTTTTGATTTGTGACATATTTTTATTCAGTCGCATATAAAGCTTTGTGTTTAATGAAAATGCAAAATAATTGATAAATTAAATTGTTATTTTATTATTCAAAGTCAAGAAATTGCATTTAAAATTCAGATTATAAAGTTATATATCTCTTGTTTTATTTAAAATATTTTACAACATCTGTGGAATTTAATAGTGTGAACTCAATGTCAACAGATGGATAATCTATTCATTAATTTTCTTTGATGTGACCATTTTCTTTGTGGTCAAGAATTTGCCGACTACTTAGTTATAAAAACACAAGTGTCATATCAGTGTCTTATTTACTCAAGTTGAGGCCCTTTTAGGAAAAAGTAGTTTCACACTTATAATTTGTTTTATTATTACGCGTTAATGCCTTTTATTCATTTTTCTCAATATTCCGCAATTTTACAAATTTTCATTGGTCAACTTTTTATGAACTAGATTTTGTCGACGGGCAAGAGTTGGGCGACGCGCATCACTTTCATGATTGCGCTTGTACACTTCATAAACTTTATTCCAACTCTTCGCCTCTTTCTAGGTAAGTGGTTTTTTTTATTGATTATTTTTCATTTACAAGTTTTATTAAAGATTAGGTAATTTTAATGTTGAATTAATAATTTTTGTTCTGCTTCATCTTTTGAATCTAATTTAGTTTTTTAAATTATTTTGTAAGGGTAGCTCAACATACTGTGTTTTGAATTACTTAAATGACACGATTTTGTCTATTAACAAAATTAATACTTTTTTTTATATTGTCGCACATTTATTGTAAATACATTAGATATTGTTTCAAATATGCTTTTAATTTTTTTTTATAATTTTTCATACATGTTGTAAATATAATAGTTAATTCTTAGTAAGGGAAATAACTCTGTTGTGCGTGAAAATGATTAGAACTCTTCTGTGAAGGAAGTTAGGATTTTTGTCATTCATATGCAAATCTTGTTAGAGTCGCTAAGATGAAGCAGAAATACCTTTCTAGATCTTTGTAAGTGTTCGATTTTTGTTTCATATCGTTCAACATGCATTTCTCTTTATATTGTTACAAGTTCTTTTTAAATCAGACATTTTAACATTACATGCAATTAAAACGCGTTAATGTCAAAAGTAAAATTCTACTTTCACTTTCATATTTACTTCAAGAAGTTGGTAATAAATTGTTTTATTTTTAATTTCATTTCTCTCATACATTATATAACTTAGATATTTTCTTAATAATTTAATTCTGACTGTATCTGTATGTGTCAATGGTCTCGCTTATAATTTTATCATTTTTTATTTTTATTTTATTATTTTAAGATCTTGATTTAATACAAACTTTTGATTTTATTGTGGTGTTCTGTTGAAATGAGACCATTGTATTTTTCTTTATATCACTTTCATGATTGCGCTTGTACAATAAACTTCATAAACTTTATTCCAACTCTTCGCCTCTTT
Organism: Saccostrea cuccullata; assembly: GCF_032062105.1. Taxonomy (NCBI): domain Eukaryota; kingdom Metazoa; phylum Mollusca; class Bivalvia; order Ostreida; family Ostreidae; genus Saccostrea; species Saccostrea cuccullata. The sequence continues at coordinate 87,628 of NW_026930231.1, forward strand.
CTAGGTCAAGGACAAACCGACACAAGGACAGTCTAATTGACAAGAACATTTGTATATGTCTCATAGCCGAAGTGGTCAATGTGTTAAAACATACCGAATCGTTTGAGACAAAGTGGCGGAGATCCAATCGCTCCTACCTCTCACAGCCAAGCAAGAGCTCTACCATTCCCCTCTTCACTACAAGATTCCCTATCATCAAAACAACACTTCTTACCATAAACAGAAGTAAAGAACAAGTGTGAAAATGCCAATCCTAAGAAATCAATCTTCAATCCTTGCAAGGCGTCTTAACTACAAGCCTAATACGCCACTTAATTATCAGCAAGTCGTTTCTGAGAAATCAACCTCTTAAGGGAAACAAACTGTAGCAGCTACAGCAACTAACGCTACCATCACAGAAGCTGCAGGTGCCTCTAATATGATGCCACCTCAAGTTCCTCCCCCTCCACCGCCCACTCAAAGTGACACAGATAACACAGATGAAGCCCAGCAACACAATCAAAGTGTGCTTTCTTCTGAGCAACCCAGTGGGAATTATCCTCCATCACCAGCATCCTCTACTTTATACGCTGCAGCTACATCTGCGAATACTCTACAAGCACAACCCACCATGGTACAAGAAGCACCTCCATTACAACATCCAATACTGCTCCATCACACCCAACCTTCAGAGCTGCAAACGTTAACATCGCAGCAACAAACTGCACAAGGACCTACACCTGTACCAGTCCAGCAAACCCTTCAGCATGCTCCGCAGTCTGTGCAATCTCAACAGAACATCCCACCTGCACCGGCAACATATATACCTCCAGTAGTGCAGACAATTCAGGTCCCTGTGCCAGCTCCAACCCCATCACCACGTGCCAATATTACATTGGAAAAATATGATGGAAAATCATCGGCCATCCAGTTTTGGACACAGTTCATGACCTTTGTGACTTTAATGAACGTTCCATTTCAGAATATTGGAAGTTATCTATCTTTCTACTTGAAGGATGCTGCACGTGACTGGTATTTCACTCTCACTCCAGATGTTACTTCCTCATTAGAAGCCCTGAAATCTGCATTCCTGAATCGTTTTAGGCCACAAATTCCATTTAGCCTTGGCCTAGTCGACATAATTCAAAAAGACGGCGAAACCGTGGAACAGTATATCACCCGAATAAGGAAACTTGCTGTTGATTCAACAATGCCCGAGGACTGCTTAACAACTATGATTATGAAAGGCCTGATACCAGCCGTGCGAAGTATCGTAATGCCCCAATTTCCACAGACAATTGATGATTTGCGCACCAAATCAACCATTGCGTAATGACTGTGCAGATGAACAAACAAACAATTTCATCTGGTGCTCCTGAAAACAGTGTTGTGAATGCCATGACAGCTGTATGTGATGTCACCAATCAACTTCAACAAACTATTGCAGCTATGAATACTTACCATCCGTCACAAGCCTCAGCCAAACAATCCAACCCTGAATATTCTCCACGACCAGCCCAACAATTCCAGCAAGCACCTGTCCAACAGCAATACCAGCCGGTACCCCATCAGCAGCCATACCAGTCCTTCCCTCAGCAGCCGTACCACCCTGTGCCACAACAACCCTACCAACCCGCCAAGCAGCAGTACCACCGTGGTCCAAAACAGTTTAACCGAAAGCCACAACAGAGCACCAACTACCCCCCAGCAAGTGGAAACCAGTCTAACCGACCGAATGGATACTGCAACGGCTGTGGAAGTAAGTCATGTTTTTTTAAAGCAACTTGTCCTGCCAGGGGATACATTTGTCAAAAATGTAATAAACCTAATCATTTTGATCAAGTTTGTTTTAAAGATTTCCTTGAACGTTTAAATTTTTCACATTAGGGATTCGGGCCTGTTCTTAGAGTCAAATCTAGGGATGGGCACATGGTAAATTCAAAACGTCAAAATTCAAAGTGCTCTGAATCTGCCCCTTCAATTAATTTGGCTACAACTTTACAGCAAAATAAAGTTCAAATTTCTATTAAGGGTAGACATACTAATGCTTTGCTAGACACAGGTGCCAGCATCACTGTTGCAAGTGCTTCATTTCTCAGCAAAACAAAATTATCAAATGTTCAGTTGCAACCTCCCACTCACCCCATAATCAAAGGTGTTACAGGTGCTAGACTTAATGTTCTTGGTGTGCTATCTTTACCAATTTCAATTAGTGGTGTCACTTTCTCTCACCCTGTTCACATCATCCAAGATTTACACTATCCATTTATTCTTGGGGTGGATTTTCTCAACAAACACAAAGCTAACATTGACTTTCACTCAAATTTGCTACTACTACCTGATGAAAACCAGGATGTGACATGCGTCAATCTCATCTCAGCATCTGATGGGAAAGCTAGAGCAGCTGCAGCTACAACCATACCAAAGCGTAGTGAAACCAATGTTATTGTCAAAGTGTCTCATTTGAAAGATGGAAACAATGTTCTTCTAGATCCAATAGCTTCTCTTGCCCACAACAAACATCTTATCGCAGCCAGATGTCTTGTCCAGTTGGACAGTGGTAAAGCATCTTTAAGGATCATGAACCCTACCCACTCAGATGTCCAAATCAATGCAAAGGAAATCCTCGCCTCTGTCATTCAAGTAGACGATCAACACATCTTCGCTTTCAACCCATGTAATTCAGGATCTAATTCACAGTCTTCAGTTCAAAACAACAAACTTGATTTTGATTTTACCAAGTCTGACCTTTCATCCCAACAGAAAACTGTGCTCTTGGACTTTTTACACCAACACAGGGATACTTTTGCTTCAGATTTAAGTGAACTAGGGCGAACAGCTCTCTATAAACACAAAATAGACACTTTGCCTGGTACACGTCCAGTTCGACTGCCTCACTACAGGACAACACCTCAAAATCAGAAGGAAATTGATCGTCAGCTGCAAGAACTTCTACAGAATGACATTATAGCACCATCCAACTCAGAATGGCATTCTCCGGTTCTTCTAGTGAAAAAACCAAATGGTGAATTCCGATTTGTTGTAGACTATAGGAAACTGAATAAATCCACAATTCCTATGTCTTTTCCACTACCCCAGTTAGATGATGTGTTTGATTCACTAGGAGCATCACAACCAATGTATTTCTCTTCACTGGACCTTAAAAGTGGTTTTTGGCAGCTAGAAATGGATGATTCTACAAAGCACAAGGCAGCATTCATCACTCAAAGTGGTGTCTATGAGTGGAAAAGGATGCCATTTGGCCTAATGAACGCTCCGATATCATTCCAGACTCTCATGACAAGTGTTCTAAGAGGAATTCATTGGAAATTCGTGCTGTGCTACATTGATGACATTCTCATTTTCTCTCCATCCTTTGACATCCATCTTCAACATCTTCAAGAAGTTTTCACCAGGTTAAAACAAGCCAACCTCAAGCTTCAGCCATCAAAATGCCATTTTGCTTTAAGAGAACTGAAATTCCTTGGCCATATCATTACCAGGAATGGCGTTGAAGTTGATCCTGCTAAGACTAATGTCATCAACCAATATCCAGCACCAAGAACTCAGAAACAAGTCCGCAGCTTTCTTGGCATGGCCAACTATTACAGAAAGTTCATTGAAGGATTTTCAAAGATAGCTGCCCCACTCAATGCCTTACTAGCAAAGACAGCCAAGTTCCAATGGACACAAGAATGTCAACAATCCTTTGACACCTTGAAAAATGCTCTGGTCACAGCTCCAGTCCTCTCTTACCCTGACCCATCTAAGTCCTTCATATTAGCCTGTGATGCTTCAGACGCAGCCATTGGTTACACGCTTGGACAGAAAACAGCTGACAACAAAGAAACTGTTATAGCTTATGGTGGAAAAACCCTGACAACAGAGGAGAAAAAGTACACTACATCAGAGAAAGAGTTATTAGCTGTTGTGCGTGGAGTTGAGGCTTACCGTCCCTACCTTGCCGGAAATAAGTTCACAATATACACAGACCATAAAGCACTCATTTGGCTTAAAACCGCGAAACATACAGGAAGACTTGAGAGATGGGCCTTGAAACTTCAAGAATACAACTTTGACATCATTCATAAGCCTGGCAAGAAGAACTGTGTTGCAGATGCTCTTAGTCGTATCCCAATGGCTCCTCAACAACCAACACCTACAGTTTCAACTCTCTCCACAGACTTTCCAACTGCACCTGAACCTCAGCTTCCTCAGAATCTGCTAGACAACAAAGATGTTAAAGAGGGTATCCAGGTCATGTTCTCCTATGAGGAACCAGACACGCTCATTTTGGCATTAGAAGATGATGAAATCCATCAAATTCTGCAAGACAAAGATTCCTTATTCCAACTGCAATCAGAATGTCCTGATTACTCAGACATTATAAAATACCTCTCAGATGGCTCATTACCTGAAGACCGTAAACTCAGAGACAAAACTGTATCGGAATCTCAGCATTACTGCATAATGGATCAATTACTATACCACCTCTTTCAACGACGCTGCAAGAAACAACCAGAAGAACTCAAGTTCATATACCAGCTAGCCCTGCCCAGAGAGCTTCGCAAGAATACCCTGTTTGCTTACCATGACAGTCTTGCTGGCGGTGGCCATCTTGGAATTGACAAAGTGAGAACGTCCATTATGCAGAAGTACTATTGGCCTAGAATGAACCAAGACATTATTGATTATGTCCGCTCATGTGATAGATGTCAACGAGCAAAGAGAGACTTTCATCCATCCAAACCTCCTATGACATCCATGCCACGTCGTGACAAGTTTGAATGCTGGCAAATTGACATACTGGGCCCACTGAAGAAGTCACCAGAGGGATATGAGTACATCCTGCTTTGCATTGATTCGTTCACTCGCTGGCCAGAGGCCTTCCCACTAAGAACTCAAGAAGCAAAGGAGATTGCGGAAGTCCTATTTAAAGACATATTTGCCAGATATGGCGCACCTTTGGTATTAATGTCTGATCGTGGAAGTTTTATGTCCAAACTAATTAATGCCCTGTGTGAGATTTTCGAGATAACGCAATATCATACATCATCATACCATCCAAACACCAATGGACTAGTAGAGAGACAGAACAGCACTATTGCCCAGTCCCTGCGCGCCTATTGTGCGAATGAACAAGATATTTGGCCGAAACTCCTACCAGGTATAATGATGTCTTTTCGCAAATCTCCACATCTTGGCTCCACAGAATTTGCACCATTCGAACTAATGTTTGGTCAAGAGATGCGACTACCTATTGATGCAACCCTTCAGCCAAAAGAATCTCTGCAACGAGATGCTAAACAATACATGGAAGAATTATTGCAAAGGCTCAAAATTTCCACAGATATTGCCAAAGCAAATGACCTTGCCAATCAATCTAAAAACAAGGAGTATCATGACAAAAATGCCAAACCACCTGACTTTGCATTTGGAGATCTAGTTCTCATGAAGAATCATATGGTGCCTAAAGGTCTCTCTAAAAAGCTCTACGACAAGTCATTTGGACCCTACAGAATTGTTGGCAGAGGACCAAACTTCACTTATAAATTACGAAGTGTCTCCGACAACAAACTTCATCCATCCATGATGAATGCCACAAATCTCAAACGATATTACCCTCCAGATGAAATTCGCCAGAAGTTGGATGGTCCTGCCAGAGACAATGAAACTGAAGACAACAATCAACCCCCAAATGATGAGCCAAACCAAAACAGTCAGCCTAATCAAAATGACCAACCTCCCAATGACCAACCTACCCCAGATCACAATGATGCTGATCAAACAAGAAATCAACAGCCTCCAGAGCAGCCCTCTGATCCAGTCCCTGATTCTCAAAACCAACCATCACAGGAACCTGACACCCTTCCACAAAACAAAAAGTGGAATTACAAAAAGATTATTTGTGGAAAAATGAAAAACGGCCGACGTCACTTTCGCATCGAATGGTTAGATGGAACCAGAACCTGGGAACCAGACAGCTGTTTTGATGAAGAAACCATTAGGGATATCAACCGCCGTTTCACGTTGACTGGGAAACTTCGAAAATCCCTTTTCAAACGTACCACTTAAACAACAAAAATCATCATCTTGTCACTTGCAATTCTGGACTTATACTCTGTTTCTGATGTTGCTTTTTATGCCAATCCAGTTAAAATACAGGAGGTACTATAAAGCTACAGTCTGTGCATACAGTTAGACGATGGTCAAATTTGTGTTGGTGTTTTTGTTGCGCAACAATTCATTCTTCACACTCATACTCAAATTACATCTTAAAACATTATTCTATGGGTCTTGGTTCTAGTCACCTTTAAGTAGAGTTTCTACTGCTTCTTAGTGCTAGACTGTTTAGCTGATCACTAAACTTTCACCGACTGTTCCATTTCTCATGGCTTATTTAGGTTTTTTTGGTTCAGTAAAATTCCTTCACATACTGCCCATACATGTACATATTTTGAAAAAATATATGTATAATTTTATTGAAATCACAATTATAGTAATTCTAATAATTTCAAATTTCACAACTATGGTTCATATTCAACTGTTCAACCCATTTACATATTCGTATATGTGTATATTTACCATGTTGTTCATCCTTAGCCCCACCCCCACTCTTTTTCCCAATATTACTTTTTCTATTAAAATGTTCATTGATAACAGGTTGGCCAACTTTGCCCCACACACACACACACACACAGTTAATACTACTAAAGTTATATAAGAGAAATGTAGTATTGTATGCCAAGGAACTGGTATAAATAAGTAGCTTTTTCAACTTTGGGTTTTTTTTTCTTTGCTTGTCACCTTTTTCAAGGTCTTAAAAAAATATTTGAGGGCCCAAAGAACCCCCCCCCCCCCATGGGGGTATTAAAGACTAAACTTTGTGTCTGGCTAATTTGTGACATATTTTTAGAAAAGGTCGCATATAAAGAAAATGCAAAACTTTTTATAAAATAATTCATTATCTAAAAAAAAATTAAATTGTTATTTTATTATTTAAAATTTTTGAATACAGATTATAAAGTTATACTATTTTGTTGGATTATTTAATGTGTAGTCCGCGGAAGTTAGGCTAGTATAGAAGAGTTCCGATGGATAATCTAGGGATTAATTTTCTTTTGAAAATGTGGAATAAAAACAAGAATTTGCTTGTAATCGTTACCTTCATTCGTAATGGCGATTGCGTGATAAATGTTTTCATTTAATGAAAAAGGACCAGATAAAAGGAGAACATATATACTTATAATTTGCTTTATTACACGCGCTTTTGTGTTTTATTCATTTTTAAAACATTGCAATTTTACAAAGTACAACTATGCGTACAATTTACAAATAGGAAGTAATAAAAAAATTAGAATGGCATCACTTTCATGATTGTAATAGAACAAATATTGAAAAATGCAAATAATTTATGTTCTTTATGGAGCTGGTTTTTGTGTGGCAATTATTTTTCATTACAACAAATTATGATTTAATTTCAAATTTGACTTCATGATTTTTAAAATTATTTTCCAAACATTAAGTTTTTGTAAATTATTTTTTTTACCCAAATACATGTAAATGGCCATTATGAAAAAATGACACGATTTTGTCTATGTAACACAAGTGAACTTGTGATAAAAAATTTATTAATTGAAAGTACAGTAGATATTGTTTCAAAAGCTTTTAATTTTTTTGAAAAATAAATCAAGTGAAGACACATAAAACAAAGACAGGTTATAAACGTTCACACACGGACACACACACTCTGTTGGTAACTCGGAATAGTCCAGAGTAAAAACTGTATTTTGCTTGATGACGGAATGTCCAGGATTAATTTTCACATCCGGGATTGTCCACGGCGGATCAAAACTACCTCTCTCACACAACACAGTGATTCGATTCAAACTTCAATTAACACATTTCGCAATTATCACACATACAAGTCGGACACTCTTTGAGGTAGAGGATTGACACCAATTTCTTAAAAAAAAATATTGAGTGACAAATTCCTTTTTACTTTAAACATTAATTATTGATAAATCAAGAAGTATGGTAATAAATTGTTTTAAAAATAATTCTTTTTCATACATTATAAAATTGTTATTTTTAAAGTAAATTTAGTAAAATTTACTTTGTGTCAATGGTCTCGCTTATAATTTTATCAGAGTCTACAAATTAAAAATTAGTGAATAATATACATGTAAAATTACAAACTTTATGATATTTGATTGTGGTCAAATCATGTTGCAAAAAAAAATTGTATTTTTCTTTATATCACTTTCATGATTGCGCTTGTACAATTAATATCCATAAAAGGGTTTATTAATACTCTTCGGTATGGAAGGCTGTCGGGGACAGGATGAAAAGCGTTGTTGACAAGAACATTTGTATATGTCTCATAGCCGAAGGATACGATGATGCAGGATAGTTTGAGACGCAGCGTGTTGATCGGATTGTTTAACAATTTTCGGTTTTTTTTCCTCGAGGATGCTTTAGCTTCAGTTGGCTGGATATATACGTGTATACCAAACTTTAAAAGTCCTGCGGCTTCCATTGATGTACATTTGTGTTTTTAAAGTCAAACATAAAAATATTTTGGTTCCGACACTTTTCTTCTGTAGAGGGATAGGAACAATGGGTACTGGAGGCATCAATTATGGTTGGAAAACTAAGTTGACTTTTTGCTACGAGCCGATTTTCAGTTATAAATTTCTTTAAAAACAAATATTTCTGTAAGTATTCTCCCGATTTTAATGGGCGATTACTTGAGGGCCTTGTTCATTTTTAAAACGGGCGCGTCTGCGAGTCTGTCCTCCAAGTCCTCAACTTGCACCTTTTTTCTTTCCTTATCGTCTTTTGTCTTTTTCCATGTTAATTAAATTTGTCCTAAAGATGAAAGTTTTTCTTCCTGGTTCACAATAGTTTTCTTTAAAATTCGCATTTTATCCAATGTTGTGCTCTTGCGTTGTTGGTCACCGAAAGGAGTCCCAATAGAGAATTTATCTAATTTACAAACTCAGTCTGTGACCATAATGACACAAAACTTTTAATTCCATTGTGAATTACTGAAATTCATTCCAGCGTTACAATGTTACACGTTCTGTTTTGTGGAATGGACTTCTTTTTCACAATAAGTATAGTCACTTGCTTTGTATTAGAGTTTCTGCACTGTTTAGAAAGATGACCAAATTGCTGACATCTAAAGCACTGTCGATTCATTGCCTTATATTTTCCAAGACAACCCTTGTAAAATGATTCTCCACATTCATAAAATTTTAATAATTTATTATTTCCTAAACACTAAATTTAAGTTTTTGTAAGAACACTTTGAACCCAAATCTATGGCCATTATAACAAGAACATGACTGTATGATTATAAAATGAAATAATCGTCAAACAGGCCGTAAGACCCCCCCCCTCCCTACTTTTTTCTGAGTATTATAGACTTTGCAACAGTAAAATTTCCTTATATTCTTTGTTGACCCCCATCCTCCAATTTTTAAATGTTGTTAGGTCGAGCGTAGGCAAATCCCAATAATACATTTTCGTTATAGTTTTAGGCTGAATTACAATCCTGATTTCGATCGACTACTTCATGTACGCTTAAATTCATAGAAAAATGTTTCAGCCAGTAGCATCAGGTTCGCGATGTCCCTCCCCCTTTTCTTTTTCTTTTCTTGGCACACATAACTCTTTTTTGTAAATGTCCACTGAAAAGGCCCATCCCCTTTTTTGTTTGGTAGTTTAATTATGAGTAAAATATACATTGTGTTTTGCAAAGAATGTGGAAAATTGAAGGTGCCTAACTACCTGAACGAAATAGGATTTTCGAGTTTGGACGCTTTCCCACCCCCTTTTTTTTTGTCTGCTTGTTAATTCAGGTAATTTGTCAAAAAAAATTGCCCCCTAATCCCCTCCCCACTATCAAAAGCGACACTATAATGGTATTATATGTGCATTATATTACTTTAAAATTGTTTAATTCCTTTATATAATATTTACCTAAATTCACAAAACTAATCTACACATACAATTTTTCTACATTTACATGGATATTTATGAAATCACTACACATTGTAAAACACTGTATTCTTTGTCACATACATAGTAATATAAAAAAAAATAATAATCATAATCGATCGTTTCAATATAAAACTTAAATTTGCACAATTATTTGCCTTTTTTTATTTTTTACTGTTTACTTCCAAAATGTATTCTGTCAAATTCCATAACCCAGATGATCGCAACATTCCTTCAAAATCTCTGTATAAATTGCTAGTAACCTTAATCAAAAGTTATTATTGATGTGTCAAATAACTATAAATCGATTAGCGTACATGTGTCTTTCATTCCAGCACCAGCAGGGAGCCAGGAATCTCTCGAATATGAAAAGGTTGTGCATCCACAACCTTAATCATGTTAATTATTACCAAAGTACACACAGTGGGTGGTGGAGGAGAAGAGTTTGATTTGTTGTTAACTGCCCTGCATTACCTCACGCTGTTTTTATGAATTTTTATGAAGACCTTTACTATATCAATGTTTTACACTTTCAAAAGAAATTGCTATAGACAATGATAGAGGAATAAAATGAATAATGTTTAAAAATCTAACAATTAAACACACAGCTGGTAATATATATGCATCCCTTTAACGTTATTTATATACATGTGTAGAATGTTTTTAATCGGGGGTGTGAATATTATATTTAAGATTGTGTATAAACCTGTCAATTTTTACATGTATAAAACACAGTGTACATATTCTTGAGAGTCTAGCAGAATTCTAAAAGACTGAATCCTTTTTAAAAAGATTGAATAAATATTGTTAATTAACACATTACTCATCCTTTTAGATTTATATGTATATGTTTCAAGCATCTAAAGCCACCTGAGCTGTTCTCTAATGAATATTAATGAAATGTGCGCAATGAGGATGCGCCGTTAATTTGTCGATGTTGTATTCTCACTTGTGCAGTTTTTGTTTTTACGTTTGTGTAATTTTCTCATTATATCGTGTAAATATTTTGTTAATTGTGTAGTTTTTGTATAGTATGTGTAAATTTCAATAACTTTGTGTATACTTTCCTCACTTTGTGTAAATTTTTACTTACTCGTGTTATTTTTGTTTAAGGTCGTGCAGAAAATATTTTTGAACCAATCCGGCGTGCCATACAAGAACAATCAATATTAAATAAGAGGATTATTTTCGTTGTTTTCATTGGCTGAAAGGACGTCACATGACATTCCTCCTTTTGCGATAGCGACGTGAAAGCGCGTCCGCGGAAAATGATATTGCACGACACGCCGTTCAGTTGCACTGAAGTAACACAGAACGTGACGTCATAATAAAAGATAACCATTGTGACGAAATGACAGTCAAGTCCGTTGTGTTAGGACTGTGTCGGTGCATTCACTTTGAGTGATTATATAATATAACTATTAATGGATCTTCAGTGAACGGTCAATATGAGGTTATAAGGACTCATGGCAATTGATATTGACCTCAGATACAGAAATGATAGCGACCTCGCAGGCTCGGTCGCTATCACTTTCTGTGTCGTCGGTCAATATCCATTGTCATGAATCCTTATAACCACATATCGACCTACACTGAAGTCCATAATTGTATTAATATTGGACTTATAATCTTTCGTGCACCTCTCAGACTAGATAGATGTTTCATAAGGAATTTCAATAGTACAAACACAAAAGGCATAATTCTGACCATCGGTATTCAAAATAAATGTTAACTTAAGATCTAGAAAAATAAAACGACGACAGTTTTTACTGACTTTAATTTTGACAAAATATTAAAGGACTCTACTTTTTGATAAAAAGGGGTGCTGATCTGCTTTGATGAGATGAACTTATTTAAACATGGATAGATCCTTATGATTTTATCTTGTATTAGCTATAGTTAATCTTAAAGATTTATAAAGAATGCAATATTGTTTTCCTATCTTCCTTGTAACAAACAATTCAGAAGAACAAGTAAATATCTACACAAACAGGAATGACTCCTTGTTGTGAGAGGTACAATATACATCTACACAAAGCTTGCAAAAATATTTTACTTTATAAGATTTTGATATGAAAATTCATAAAAAGTTGAAAGTTAACAGTACTTGATGCCAGCTTTTGTACGTGACAAGTCAGATTTATTCAAAGGTTTTTACTTGCAAATGAAACAGTACAATTGACCCAAAAAAAAAAAAAAAAAACATTGTTTCAATATGCATTTCTTTTTTAAGATTTAACCCTTTTCATGTCTGATTTTAAAATATATCTTTTTTTTATCTGATTCATTTTAAAACCCTGATGAATACATATTTATGGGTATATGCGTATATACATTTCGGCCTTATGGTGTATAGAATAGAACGCTGGGTACAAAATCCTCAAACCTGGATAACTAATAGTATATAATTTCTACTGACTGCGTCTCTTCCTTATGAATGTTTTCTGACAGGTGAATGCCCTGTGGGACTGGGTTATCCCCATTCTGAGAACCTTTCTAGATAACATTCTTTTGAGGACTCCGTGTAAAATATTAATATGAAGAGATGTCAGAAATATGCATAAAGTTTTAAAAATTGAAAGGGGAATTCATTTGATGATAATCTATTTACTTTTTTAACAAAAGTTTTGCAGAGTTGATGGAGTGATAAAATGTCCATAAATGATCCTTAGGTGATTCACTTCCCCCCCCCCAACTGAAAAAAACCTTAGAATTATTAATCTGAAACTAAGAAAATGGCTGATTTTCTTTCATATTTAATAATTTTTAGCCTGTGCTTTGCCGTAGATAATGCTTTAGTACGACAGGACGGGAGAGTACCTGAACTCCTCCATCGTCTGTTAGAATTCCTGACACCCTACCTCTCCCACAGGTATAAGAATGTCAGGGACAGGATTGGAAGGTATGCTCCTGATGTGGAAATTTGCTCATGATACTTTGTGAATTTCAAAGCCTTGTCTAATTTTCTCCCTGTATATATTTTAATATTTTTAATGTATAAACCAGAGAATTGATTAATCTGACTAATGTCCACGTAACCAGTGGTAGCTGGATTGAACAAATTTTACTGTATATAATGTTTCAATTTCTAGGTGATATTTTTAATGGAACACTTTTTTAAAAGTCGATTATCATCATTTATTCCTCTGTTACAGCCTGCTGTCCAACATCATGTTGTATGACTACAGCATCACGCCGGGTTCCTCCACTAAATCTCCACACGGAGTGGACTTTGTCAAGAAAGTGATTCGGCGGCTGGAACCACTCAAAGACCTGGTGCTATCAGATAATGGAAATAATGGCAGCTCAAAAGGTAGGTTTATATTTTATTAAGATTAAACTTGTAAAAGTCTGAAAAACTGTAATCATATATTGCATTAATAACATTATATGCCCCCTGAGATCGAAGGATCTCGGGCGTATATTGGTTTTATCCTGTCTGTCTGTCAGTTTGTTTTTCTGTCTGTCTGTTGTCAACTTTAACCCAGCCCATAACAATTGAGTGGGTTGGGCTATGGCTTCTCATATTTCACAGGTGTATTCCTTGTGACAAGACCTTTCTTTGGGTACCACCAATTTGACCGCTTGACCTTGGAGTTTCACCTACTTTTACCAAAAAAAATACACACACTTTAACCTTGGCCTTAACTTTTGAACAGTTGAAGCTTTGGCTTTTATATTTCATGTGTATTTATTGTAACAAGACCTTTCAGCTGGTATAAATATTTTTGACCTTGACCGAAGAGTTTGATCCACTTTTTAAAGACTTTAACCTTGGTCATAACTTTTGAACAGTTAGAACTAAGGATTTCTAGTTCACGGATGCATCCTCTTTAGATTAGTTTTTTGAAGATGTAAATGTATTTGAATTTTTCACAGATGAGGAGAGCCAGGATAGAGACATCTTCCTCGTCAGAGAAGATGGAGGTGGAAGATGATGAGGATGAAGAGAGGAAATAGTACCATAAGGCTGTGTAAAACAGGTGAGGGGGCTTACACCTCTCTGGATATACATGTAAATTAACAAAGAAAATGGTCTTATTTATAAAACATGAAAAGAATTATGATGGGTGGAACTAATTCTTGATTTTTTGTTGCAGTGCTAAAGTGGATATAATCCCTGGATGGTTGGGGTAGAACTTTTTCACTATTATTATTATTATTTTTTTTCGTCCAAATTTTGTGCAGACGATTTCTCAGAGATGCATGGACGGATTTCTTTGAAATTTTCAGAGATGATGTATCATGATCTAAACTTGATCCATTTTTTTTAATTTTTGAAAAATCACTTCCGGTCGGAAGTTATCGACCTTTAATCGAATTTTTAGTGACCATTTTGTCGACACAAAAACTCAAAAACGACAAAAGCTAGAATGTTGTCATTTTCAGGACTAATAGATGACATGTTGTAGTTTTGCACCTATACTTTCAAATTTTCGTCAGTGCTTCCGGTCGATACCGGAAGCGAATTTAAAAAACCGCAATTTTTCAACTTTTTTGTTTTCCAATATTTTTCTTTGATATTAGACATCTTAAAAGTGACTCTTTTGCGAATGCGAAATATGTAATTTGTTTTAGAATCGAAAAAGGCAATCTCGAGATTTTCGTATTTAAAAATTTGAAGCGGTGTTTTCAATGGCTGAATGGTTAGCGCGTCGGATTGTCACGCGGGCGACCCGGGTTCGCTCCCCCGAATGTCCAATTTTTTTTTATCACTTTTTCTGCAAGATTTTTCGTTTTTTACTTCAGAATCGGATGGAAGACCCACTCGTTGCTCGCAACGAGATCGTATCTAGTTAGGGTCTTCCGTCTTCAGCGGAAGACCCTCTCTATTATTCTTATTGTTTCTTTTTCACTATTATTATTATTATTCTTCTTTTCTGCACAAATTTTCAGCGGAAGATTTCTCAGAGATGGTTGGATGGATTTACTTCAAATTTTCAGGGATGTTGCAGGATAATCTTTTCCACTGAAGGATTTTTTAAAAATCACTTTTTTATCGCCCTTTAATTTTGTGTCCGCGATTTCTCAAAAACGGCTTGAGATAGAGCGCTGAAATTTTTATGATAGAGGACTTTCATGTTACTGGGAGTTTAGAACAGGAAGTACCTAGTATGGATGCATTTTTCAAAATTTTGATGACGAATCACGAGTGATTTTTGGTAAAGACATTTTGCATCATATCTTTTAAAGTATAAATATTTTGTTAGAACATACTGAACACCATTTGTGCAGAACAACGAGATCCTTCAAATGATATCAAGAAAAAAACGCTGACTAATCACATTAGGGGTAGAAAGGGGCCAAAAGTCTTTAAACAATAACTCTTTATCAGTTAATATTTTGTAATATAATACTGAAGCAAAAATGTTTATCTAAACAATCTACAGCCATATATTATAATTTTTATGTCGTATGGTACATAATTAGGGGCCACAAGGGGCCTTAATGCCAAATCTTTGCCACTTGCTTTATATGAGTCTGAAATTTTGAAAAGTAATATTGAACAAAAGATGTTCAAAATCATGTTTTGAACAATATGCAACCTTTCATTTTTCGCTAAACGTCCCCATTAGGGAGTTGAGGGGTTGGCCCATAAATATTTCAATTGCGAATAACTCGAAAACGAAAAAGAATCTCTGAATAGTTTTTGAACAAAAAGTGCTCAAAATCCTAAGAGCTTTAAGATGAAACCCAGAAAAAGGGGCTGGAAACTCAAATTAGGGACCAAGAGGGGCTAAAAATCTTTTTTCGATAACTCTTTAACAGTCAATATTTTGCTATACATTACTGAAGCAAAAATGTTTATTTTAACAATCTACAACTGTATATTATGATTTTTATGTCGTATATTACATAATTAGGGGCTACAAGGCGCCAGAATGCTAAATCGTTGATGCTTTAGTTCAAATTCATGTTCTGAACAATATGCAACCTTTTATTGTTTGCTAAACATCACCATTAGGGAGTTGAAGGGTTGGCCCCTAAATATTTCTTTTGCGAATAACTCGAAAACGAAAAATGATCTCTGAATAGTTGTTGAACAAAAAGTGCTCAAAATTCTAAGAGCTTCAAAATGAAATCGAGGAAAAGGGGCTGGGCACTCAAATTAGGGGCTAAAAGTCTTTTTCTGATAACTTTTTAACAGTCAATAATTTGTTATACATTACTGAAGTAAAAATGTTTATTTCAACAATCTACAACTGTATATTATGATTTTAAAGTCGTACATTACATAATTAGGGGCCACAAGGGGCCAGAAGGCTAAATCTTTGACGATTCGTATCTCGAAAGTGAGAAATATTTTGATAAGTAATATTGAACGAAAGATGTTCAAAATCAGGTTCTGAACAATATGCAACCTTTTATTTTTCGCTAAACGTCCCAATCAGGGAGTTGAAGCGCTGGTCCCTTAATATTTCTTTTCCAAACAACTCGAAAACGAAAAAGAATCTCTGAATAGTTATTGAACAAAAAGTGTTCAAAATTCTAAGAGCTTTCAGATAAAGTCACAAAAATGGGGCTGGGCGCTTAAATTAGGGGCCAAGAGGTGCAAAAAGTTTTCAATCGATAACTCTTTAGTTGTTAATATTTTGTCGACACAAGTAAACTCAAAAACGACAAAAGCTAGAATTTTGATTTGCTTTCAGGTACGTAATAAGGGCCACATGGGGCTAGTTTTGCATCTATACTTTCAAATCTTCGAAAAATGAGAAATATATTGATAAGTATACCGCAACAAAAGAAGTTCAAAAAACCGCAATTTTTCAACTTTTTTGTTTTCCAATATTTTTCTTTCTATATTAGATATCCTAACGAAAAAGTGACTTTTTTGCGAATGCAAAATATGTAATTTGTTTTAGAATCAAAAAAGGCAATCTCGAGATTTTCGTATTTAAAAATTTGAAGCGGTAATTTTCAATGGCCAAAATCTTATTCATCTTATGCGACGGATTGTCGCAACGAGATCGTATCTAGTTATTATTATTATTCTTTTTTTCTGCACAAATTTTGTGCCGACGATTCCTCAGAGATCTTTCAATCGATTTGTTTCAAATTTTCAGGGTTGGTGCAGAATTATCTGAAGTTACTCCGGCTGAAGGATTTTTTGAAAATCACTTCCGGTCTAGAGTTATTGCCCTTTTCTTAAAATTCAGACGACCTCCGTGTCTGTGATAGAACTCAATAACGGCTTAAGCTAGAGCGTTGAAATTTTCAGTGATAATAGAGGACATGTTGCCATGTTGCACCTGGGTCAGGATATTTTCCGGACGTATCTAGTATGGAATCTCGGTATGGGTCAAAATTAGGACACGAATCATGACTGATTTTTTAAGACATTTTGCATCATATCTTTTAAAGTATAATTATTTTGTTAAAAGATACTGAACAAAATTTGTGCAGAATGACAAGATCTTTAAAATGATATCAAGAAAAAGGTACTGACTCATCACATTAGGGGCCAAAAGGGGCTTAAAGTCTTTTTTCGATAACTATTTAACAGTCAATATTTTGTTATACATTACTGAAGCAAAAATGTTTATCTCAACAATCTACCACTGTATATTATGATTTTCATGTCGTATAATACGTAATTAGGGGCCAAAAAGGGGCCAGAGTGCTTAATCTTTGACGCTTTATATCTCGAAAGTGATAAATATTTTGACAAGTAATATTGAACAAAAGATGTTCAAAATCATGTTCTGAACAATATGCAACCTTTCATTTTTCGCTAAACGTCCCCATTAGGGAGTTGAAGGGTTGGCCCCTAAATATTTCTTTTGCAAATAACTCGAAAACGAAAAAGAATCTCTGAATAGTTGTTGAACAAAAAAGTGTTCAAAATCTTAAAGAGCTCCAAGATGAAATCCAGAAAAAGGGTCTGGGCGCTCAAATTAGGGGCCAAAAGGGGCTAAAATTCTTTTTTCGATAACTCTGACAGTCAATATCTTGTTATACATTACTGAAGCAAAAATGTTTAACTCAACAATATACAACTGTATATTATGATTTTAATGTCGTATGTTACATAATTAGGGGCCGCAAGGGGCCAGAATGCTAAATCTTTGACGCTTTATATCTCGAAAGTAAGACGAATTTTGACAAGTAATATTGAACAAAAGATGATCAAAATCATGTTCTGAACAATATGCAACCTTTCATTTTTCGTTAAACGTCCCCATTAGCGAGTTATAGGGCTGGCCCCTAAATATTTCTTTTGCAAATAACTCGAAAACGAAAAAGAATCTCTGAATATTTGTTGAACAAAAAGTGCTCAAAATCATAAGAGCTTCAAAACGAAATCCAGGAAAAGGGGCTGGGTACTCAAATTAGGGGCCCAAAGGGGCTAAAAGTCTTTTTTCGACAATTCTTCAACAGTCAATATTTTGTTATACATTACTGAAGCAAAAATGTTTAACTCAACAATCTACAACTGCATATTATGATTTTAAAGTTGTACATTACATAATTAGGGGCCACAAGGGGCCAGAAGGCTAAATCTTTGACGCTTTGTATCTCGAAAGTGAGAAATATTTTGACAAGTAATATTGAATAAAAGATGTTCAAAATCATGTTCTGAACAATATGCAACCTTTCATTTTTCGCTAAACGTCCCCATTAGGGAGTTGACGGGTTGGCCCCTAAATATTTCTTTTGCGAATAACTCGAAAACGAAAAAGAATCTCTGAATAGTTGTTGAACAGAAAGTGCTCAAAATCCTAAGAGCTTCAAAATGTTATGAAGAAAAAAGGGCTGATCCCTAATATTAGGGGCCGTGAGGGGCCAAAAGTCGATTTTAGAAGTCTTTATTGTTCAATGTCTTTTTACAGATAATGGAAAATCATTACTTTAGAATGAAAATCTCATTCAAAATCTTATCTCATCTCATCAAGAATCGGACGGAAGACCCACTCGTTGCTCGCAACGAGATCGTATCTAGTTATTATTATTATTCTTTTTTCATAGTACAGCCGATATCTCCGCTATGCGTGGACAGATTTCACAGATTTTCTCAGAGAAGATGAAACATGAGAATATCTCCAGACGTGTTTTTCATTTTTTCAAAATTCACTTCCGTTCGCGATTTTGGGGGATTTTTGTATTTTTTAAAAGGCATTTTGTCCAGCAGTTTTCTCGAGAACGGCTAAAGATATGAAAGTGAAACTCACTGAGGTGATAGAACATCGAACTCCATTATGGGCAACGACCTTTATTTTTCGTCGTCGGCACTTCCGGTCGTAAACGGAAGTGAATTCAAAAAGTCACATTTCTCAATTTTTTTGTTTTTCAATATTTTTCTCTAGTATTTACAGCGTTTATAGTGTGTCTTATGAGAATTCTAAATATGTGTTTAGTATCTTGATGCGTGCATATATTGAAAAGATGTGACCAAACCAAAGTTTGTCCCACTGTCAGGAGTTCGAATCCCGCTGTGGGCGTTGAATTTTTTTTCTTTGTTTCTGTCTTTTTTCAGTTGCAAATAAGTTTTCTCTCTTTTTTTACATGTATGGACTATTTTGCCGATTTTTAAAAGCTATTTTTGAGATATTTTGAGGAATACATGTAATAATCATGAGATATGTTAAGAGGCTGCTGTAAATGCACGTAAATAAAAAAAAAATACATTCTGAAATTTTATGGGATGACGCAGCATAGAATTCTTACGAAAATCGGTCGGAAGACCTGCTTGTTGCACCAGCAACAAGAACGCATCTAGTTATAAGTATTATTGTGAGGATTGCAGAGTATGCATTTCGGATCTCTTTTTAAATTCGTAAATACATGTATTTCAAGTATATGATAGTACATGCACATGTATTTAATCAGAGTGATGAAAAATATGCAGAAAAACTTTTTAGGTTTAAAATGACTTTTTGATATTAAGATTCATTTGATTTCCCCCTCAGATTTGCACGTTAGAGAGTGAGACTAAGGATGAGGAACTGAAGACTGATTGTTCTATGATCCTGGCCTGTTTCTCTCAGGCTCTGATTCAAGAGAACAATGTCCCTGTGTGTCTGGAGACCATCAGAGAAGTGAGTACAACTAATCACACAGAACTGGAGACTGACTGTTCTATGGCCCTGGCATGCTTCTCAAAGGCTCTGATTTAGGAGAACAATGTCACTGTGTGTCTGGAGACCATCAGAGAGGTGAGTACAACTAATCACACAGATTGACTGTTGTATGGCTCTGATTCAGGAGAACAATTTCGCGGTGTGTCTGGAGACCATCAGAGAAGTGAGTACAACAGAAACAGGGCTAAAAAATAGATATGAATCTGAAATTGAATTTAAATGTCATATCCTGTCCAATGGATACGGTCTAAAACACTGTTACAATTGTAGAAACTTCTCAGTAACACAAAATGTAGAATCATTATTTTAAGTTCATGGCATAAAGTAATTAGGCTCCCGCTATGGTAAGAAGATATATTGTTGAAGAATTTGATGTAGTGATCAGGATCTTAAGGGTCATATTAATTAAAATAATAGAGACTTTATTTCTTAACATTTCCTTGATTTCTGTACGTGATGGGACTAGAGTCCTGGCATTCCTGTGTAACGATCCTCGGTTACATCCAGGTCGTGGTGTTGTGTAATCTTTTTACCATGATCCAGACAAAGTACAAAAAGGAAATCCAGAACTTTATACTCCACCTCATCTGTGATGATCGTGTTTTCTATTAGATATTTATGCAATACATTTATTAACAACAAAGAGCTATATTCACTTTTCAAAAAAGGCCCTGCCCATATACCAATTAAATGACCAAGTCACAACAGCCCGAAACTAACAATAGTATAAAGATGAGACTTAGTACTTACATTCCGTTAAAACAAGTTTCTTTGCAAATCCAGTTATAGAACAATGGGCTTTGTGAAAATTGCAATGTTCTTGAAATTCACAGAGCCAAAATAGGCCTTTAGTAAACCTTTTTTTTTAAATGGAGTGTAGTAATTGCTTGTAAGTGTAAGAGGGATAGTTTCTCCTATGTGCAAAATGGAAGTGACTTAATTTGCATTGGGATCAGGGCAGTTTATATTTAGATAGATGTAGAATGCTACATGCCTTGATTTACAGTGGAAATTTTGACAACGTTATAATTTAGACTATATTTTTCCTCGAAATTCCACTCATCAGACATCATATTTACATGTATATTTAGCAAATGCAAATGACATTGTAGCATATTTACATACATTAATCATAATCATAATAAATACATAAAAGTGTCTTTGTATGATTATTATAATTTTAAGATGAATAAGTGTCACGATTTGCTGTAAATGATCAAAGATTTCACTTCAAATATTTGATTTTCCTCAGTTGTTTCTTCAAAAATTGAGCAACAAACAAATTGTCATTTGTATCTGTACACAGTCCCCAGGGTACACTCAGTCCACATTCTATGTAACGCAGGAACTGTCCATCCTGATCTATGATGTGGACACAGTCACTGAAATAAACAGCTGTAAGGATGTGACTTTGACTGTCTGTGGTCATTCCTCGTGGATCGAATGGTTTCTTCCTTGGAGAAGGAGTATGTCCAGTGTACCTGAATCTCAGTTTCCCGGCCTGATTGACCACCACTACTGCTCTAGCTCCATTGTCAGACACACAGATATCCAGGTTCCTGTTCTCAGTAATATATCTAGAATCAACCGTATAGAGAGGTTTATCTTTTTCATCAAACTGAATGGTTTGTTTCTCTGTGGAGCCAGAGTAACGGACAACTTTTGTTTGTTTGTTACCGTCATTGTACATGATAACCACGAGGTCACCATAGGAGGTACTATAGACACCATTAGGTTTCCAGTTCTGTAGTCTGATCACCTCCTCTATCTTCTCATTCTTCACAATGTTCACAGTTCTTTCATTGTAATCGGTATAAACTAGATCTCCACTTTTTGTCACAGCTATATAAGATGGTGAGTTTCCTGACTTGGTTGTGATTGACTTGAGTAGTAATCCCTGACTGATGCTGTAGAGTTTCATGATGCTGCCATATCCACTTGTCCAGATTTCATCATCGCTCAGACAGGCCATATTGGCAAAGTAACTGCTATACCCAGTGTTGATGGTGGTGACAGTCTCTGGTTCATCAAGCAGCTGTTTGACTGGAGGAGAGGATCCACCTTCTAGTGATTTCTGTGACGTCTTCATACTGTATCCATGTTTATCTGAAGTTAAAGAACTTGATGATAACGCTCCAAACATTTTACTTAGTTCTTCTTGATGCATTTTTCCTGGAATGAATTTGGGTAAAGATGGTATAATTTTGTGTGGAAGATATCTGTATGTGTGTACATAGGATGATACACTTATTAGTTTTGACAAGTCATTGCTGTCTATTACAGTTTCCATTGAATCAATTTCATCCTTGATGTCAGACAATGTGTTGTTTATTTCATCCAGATTTTTCTGTAGAATTCGAAACTGTCTGTTTTTCATCTCATCAACTCCAGCTTTAAGTTTCTTGACAAGTTTGTCAATTTCTCTTTGCCAGTCCTCTCCATGTTTTGTTATGGTTGTTGAGAGATCTCCATATTCCTTTTCTAACTGATTCATTCTGTTTTGTACATCAGAGGCAATGTCCTGGTAGGTTGGGTAAATTGTCTTGTTTAATTCATTTCTTTCTTTCATAATAATGTCCTTCTTTTCATCCAGAACTTGCAATATTTTAGATAATTCATGACCTAAATGTTGTTTTGATGCTAGACAGCTAAGACAGACAGGAATGTCACATTGTTTACAGTACATTTCACATCGTTCTTTGTCATGAATTGTACATCCAGGGTAGAGTGGAGTGGATTTCCTGGCCTGAAATTTGACGACTTTGTGATCCTTGGATTCATCAGATATCATGTGTTTTCCTACACAAGCTGTACAAAGGTTGACAAGGCATGCATCACAGTGCATCTGTACCACAGCAGTCTCACACAGGTCACATCGCGTCACGTCCTGGGCACTGGTACGGGGGTCCATCATTAGATTTTGTGCCTGAAGCATAAAAAATTGATATATCAAGAATTAGAAACTATACATTTGAGAGCAACATGCATGTTTCTGACTCTAAAAACTACATTTTGCCTGAGACCATTAGGCAGATATATATTCACGTGCGAAATCAAGTCTTTATATTAATTTGCAAGGTTCACTGAATATTTGTGGGAAGGAAAATTTGTTTACATAGTTAAAGCCTGCAGTACTGAATTTTTAGCGACTTTCAGAATTGTTTTCATATGGACAGAAATACTCAAATGTTTCTTACCTGACTTCAGTAATGGCGGCTGTCCTGTTGATCGATTTCCAAGTGCAATCTGTATATACACACTGATCACTTGACACACCTGTGTTATCTACCTGTCAGGTGTTTATACTTCATGGTCTGGAGGGAGATTTAAATACCTCAAATAATTGCTCTTCAAAATACAAAATTTATTATATATAGTTCGTGTGATGTTTTTACATGATACTCTTTTGATCTACTTGACCAGAAGGATTATGATAGTATATTCCATTTAGGTTACTGTCATTTATCTGTCTGTATGTTAACAAGTAAAAAAATTCCTACAGTTTTGGCTTGATTTCAATTATGCACATATAATTTGGAACAACAGTAGACTAGTACACTAAGATACATAATTCTATCTATTTTTAGTATTTGATTTTGGCTAATACAGTTGCCAAATTTTTTGAAAATTGAAATTTGTGTGAAATGCTTATTCCTCCTACAGTTTTATCCAATTCAATATAACTTGGCGACATATAGAATACACTGAAAAAAAAAAAATTTTATGTTTCCTTACTTTGATGAAAGGTGTTGCTAGGGTTCTTAAAAATTGAAATTTCTGCAAAAGTTTTCCCCCGTACGGTATTAGCCTGATAGCAATAAATTTTCTCACCAAAAAAAAAAAAGAAAAAAAAAAGGACTATCATTTTAAAGCTATTTATAAATAATTGTTGTTGCACAGTTTCAAATTAAGTCTCCTTTGTTTTAAAAATAAAAACCAGTAGAGCCATTTTCATTTTTAATCACGATAAAGTTCTTTAGTGCATATTACAATGTACACGTATACACAAAAAGTCATTTATTTTTTATATGTATTAAAGAATATTCATTTCTTTTTACAAATAACAAAATTAGTGACAGCGGTCTCACACAGGTTACATCACCAGATTCTGGACACTGATACATGTATGAAGGTCCATGTTTTCGCTAATCAGAATTTTGAATTAATTGCATGCAGCTGTTTAAAAGGAAAAAAAAATGTGTGTGACACCATTGAAACGAGATGAAAGCAGTCTTTTTCTGTTTTGCAATACTAGATGTAATTATAATAAATTGAATTTGTATTAAAGGTAAGAGAGATGGAAGGCATAACATTGAGTGGATTGGTACATTGTGGATTTCTGGACATGGAAAAAGATATGCTGGTAATTGTTGAATTTCTACAGACAAATGTAGTCTTAAATTATTTATATCTTATTATTTTTTATCTCAGAAACTTAAATGTGAAGTTTTTTGGTTACTAGGTAATATAAAAAAAAAACTTAAGTCATATTGTTGACACGAAAAAAAAAAGTTCCCACACTGCCCAAAAGACCTTTCTTTTGCTAACACCAAATTTGACTTCTTCACTTTGGAAATTGACACACTTTTTCAACAGAGTTGCAAACTTTAACTTTCGACATAACTTATGAACAGTTGGCGCTAGAAATGTCATACTTAAGATATGTATTCTTTGTGACAAGACCTTCCATTGGATAGCAACAACTTTGACCCTTTGACTATGACATTGGAGTTTGGCCTTTTTTTGAAAATATTAACCTGAGCAACAACTTTAGAACAGTTAGGGCTAGAGCTTTTATACTTTTCATATGTAATTTTTGTGACAAACTTTTTTGTTTTTAGAAACAAACAACCATGACCCTTTGACCTTGACCCCAGAGTTTTACCAACCTTTATAGAAACTATAACATTAGTCATATATGTAACTTTTGAACAGATAATGCTAGGGTTTTATATTTCACATTTGTATTTTTGTCGAGAAGGTCTTCCTTTGGGTATCAACATGTTTGATTTGCATTGGCGAAAAATTAACCTTCGCTATGTTACCCTACAGGGGCATCAGTGTCACGAACACAACTTGTTTTTTCTTTGAAACAAAATTACCAACCTATCTACCAAACTAATTTTTCGCTCTGAGTTGGAAAAGGGCAAACAAACATGATTTTTAAGATGACCTTTTTAAGGTTCATAAACCCTCTGCTCACTCATATGAAATTTTTATAACTTTCCAAAGGAAGTGTATATGCTGAATAAAATTCATACAATTAAAGCATGGCTTGCGGGACAAACTTTGACAAAAAATTCACTTAAACTTGACAAATTTATAAAAGAATAATAGACATGTGTGTCCTTAAGAGTTATCTCTCTTATCAGAGTATAATTGTACCTTAATATATATTTTCTCTTGAAAATCTTAAGAATAAAAAAACATAGAAAACGGAAGAATATGTACATCTAGCATTAACCTATATTAATTATTCCCCTGTAAACGAAGTTTCGGGGGTATATAGTTTTTGTCATGTCCATCCATCTGTCTAGCTGTCTGTCTGTTTGTCCGCCAAATATTTAACCTTGCCCATAACTTTTGATTTAGTAGAGCCATGATTTTCATATTTCACATGTGTATTTCTTGTGACAAGACCTTTCTTTGGGTACCACCAAATTTGACCTTTTAACCTTGACCTTGCAGTTTGATCCACTTTTACATGAAAATTTTAAACTTTTACTTTGGCCATATCTTTTGAACAGTAGAAACCAGTGTTATAACCACTATTGAAATGGGGACCACTATTGAAATAATGATATCAATAGTGGTTGACAGTGCATTTCAATAGCAAACATATTTAGTAACCACTATTGAAATGCGACCGCTATTGAAATAATTGTATCAATAGTGGTCGACAGTGCATTTCAATTGTAAACATAGTTAGAAACCACTATTGAAATACGACCACTATTGAAACAATTATATCAATAGTGGTTGAGAGTGCATTTCAATAATAAACATAGGTAATAACCACTATTTAAATACGACCACTATTGAAATAATTATTTCAATAGTGGGTGAGAGTGCATTTCAATATAATAACCAAACGTTTCAATCACTGTTGAAATACGAGTACTACAGAAATAATTATTTAATAGTGGGTGAGAGTGCATTTCATTATGGTAACCATAGGTTTCAACCACTATTGAAATACTACAAGTATTGGAAGAAAAGTTACACCACATCAGCAACTTTTGATATAATTATTTCAATTTATATTGGATTCTTTGTTCAATGCACAATTGAAATTAATGATTTAATCCATATTGAAATCTCGATTTCAAAAGTGATCATTATTTCAATAGTGGTTGCAACCTATGTTTGTTATTGAAATGAATCTTACCCACTATTGAAATAATTATTTCAATAGTAGTCGTATTTCAATAGTGGTTACTATCTATGTTTGTTATTGAAATGCACTGTCACACACTATTGAAATAATTATTTCAATAATGGTCGTATTTCAATAGTGCTTGCGACCTATGTTTGTTATTGAAATGCACTCTCAACCACTATTGATATAATTATTTCAATAGTGGTTGTATTTCAATAGTGGTTATTACCTATGTTTGTTATTGAAATGCATTCTCAACCACTATTTACATAATTATTTCAATAGTGGTTACTAATTATGTTTGTTATTGAAATGTGCTCTCAACCACTATTGATATTATTATTTCAATAGTGGTTACTAATTATGTTTGTTATTGAAATGTACTCTCAACCACTATTGATATAATTATTTTAACATTTTTCGTTATTTCAATAGTGGTTGCAACATAACAGGACATTTATACTTCACATATGTAGTTTTTGTTGAAAGAGCTTTCATTGGATATCAGCAACCTTAACCCGTTGACCTTGACCTTGTGGATTTCTGTACTTGTGAAAAAACTTTTACCTTGGCCGTAACTTTTGAACGGTTAGGGATCAGGCTTTCAGCCTTCATATCTGTAATCCTTGTAAGAAGACCCTTTATTGGATACCAAGAACTTTGACCCTTTGACCTTGTCCTTTGAGTTTGACCTACTTTTAAAAAAGCAAATCTTGACCATAACTTTTAAAGGTTTAGGGCTAGTGCTTTCATACTTTACATATTTAATCCTTGTGCCAAGACCTTTCATTTGATAATAAAAACTTGGAGTTTGACCTACTTTAAAAAAAATAACCTTAGTCATCACTTCTGAACGGGCTAGGGCTTCCATACTCTACACAAGTATTCTTTGTATCAAATCCTTTCATTGAATACTAATTACCTTGACCTTTTGATCTTGACCTTTGAGATTTTTGTACTTATTGAAAAAACTTCAACATTGGCCTACTTTCAAATTTGAAAAATGTTTTCCAGTAAGACTTCCATACTATGCTAAGTTGCCATACGGGGGCATCAGTGTTTCACAAAGAAATCTTGTTTTAAACAGGAACACTTCGAAGTCCTTAGTAAGAACAAGGTGAAGAAGCGTAAGTTAGCGGACTCAATGCCTCTGGAGGCCCTAATAAAGCGTCACGCTGGTGTCCTAGGTCTCAGTGCTCTAGTGGAAGCTTATCCTAACAAATGTACCCGAGTTCATGCCACAGATCCTAATGGACCTTTGTTACCATGTCAACGACCCTCAACCAATTCAGGTTAGTAGAAAAAACTTTCACTCAACAAATTCTGAAAGGTCACTTGAATCTTACACTCATGTCAACAAATTCAGATCATTACGTAAACTCAGCCAGTTTAGGTCAGTAGAACACTATTCAATGTTTTACTTAGCTATTGAATTGTCAGTTAATGGTAACATATCGGTTTTAAAATGTATCTAAACCAATCAGATTTTAGTATTTAGCATTAACTAATAATGGTGTTATTATTTTTTTTTTTGCAGAGGACTGTGAAGAAAACTCTATAAACTTCCGTAGAACACACCAGGACAATTGTAGATTTCATAAGCACACGTAGTGTGTGCAATGGAATCCTAATTTCATGAATAACCTGAGATAAGATATGAATGTGTTCTCTCCGCTTGACTCGCCGCTAGGTGACGCTATGAATAGCCATATAAAAAGTCTCCCTATAGAAATTTACTCATTCTTCGAATTGGTGAGGGAGTACAACGTAAACCTTACATTGTAAGGAAAAACTCAAATGAAGTAAACTCTTAAGGATATCCGATCCTCAGCCAGGAAGGATAACTCCAAACATTGATATTTTATTTGAAATGCTACAAAATGAAGCTTGAAAATGAAATTTCTTCATGCAACAATTTTCATTTTATTCATCTTTACAAGATTCAAGATTTTTGGAAATCTTAGAAAAGGTCTTTTAAAAGTTGACATTTGTACCATATAAAAGGAAAAAAATTAATACAGTTTTAGAGCAATAAGATTTTCTTGAATCCAGACTTAGATACCAATGCTTATTAGCATGATATTAAATAAGAAGTGATCTGTGGTGTCTTGCAATGATAGCAAAAGCCTTTTACACTGAGTATTATACTATATTTGACGGAATTAGAAGACAAGAGATACCAAATAAGTATAAAAATCATGACAATCTCTCTGAATGCCTGGATACCTATCGTTTTTTAACCTAAAATATATTTGTTGATCAATTTGCAATTAGAAAATGCATCGCTGATATTCCAATTCGCTTTTTCTACAAAAATATCGGAGATTTTACAATTTTCCCTATATAATATGATTAACTTTAATCTTTAACTTTAAAGAAATACTGTGGATAAATTAACATAACTTTGTGGATTCAGAGATACTTTTATGAGTATTTTTGATTACATAACTGCTAATTTTACAAACCTGAGGATCGGACTACCTTAAATTGATTTATTCAATTACAATTATATTCAACAAAAATCTCTTTCTTCTTTATAATTGTCCAGTCTTCTTATAATCTGAAAAATATCAGGTAGTGATGAGTTAATATCAAACAATGATATAACCAATGCAATACAAAAACAAAAAAGGTAACGGGAAGGGTGGGTGGGAACACTTTCATATCTTATCTCAGGTTATTCATGAAATTAGGATTCCATTGCACACACTACGTGTGCTTATGAAATCTACAATTTCATTTCATAACCTTCGATAAGATACTTAGCGTTCTTTTAAAGCCCTTATTATTACCTTTTCAATACTGAATTTTGAAAGCTCGACTTGTGTACTGGTTTACAATAAAACCTGGCAAAGGTACACTCCTTTGCCCAATGAGCTTGTTGCATAATTTCAGAAACAGAAACTCCTGCCAAATAAGCTTTTGATACTGAAGCTGACCTAGTGAAATGAGCTTTAAACTGGTCAGTGTTAATACCAGCTTCAGCCGTTATGGTTTTTAACCATCTAGAAATAGAACTAGTTGTCACTGGGTGATGTGGTTTTACATAACTCAGTAACAACCAGGATCTGTCTATGTTGTCTGAAACATCTCTAAAATCAACTGTTCTTTCTATATAAGATCTAATACATTCTACCACACATAAAGTGTTCGTCTCAAAAGCATTGAATACAATTGAATGTAAAGGATTCCCTGGCTTGCAAGTCTTTGTAGGTTTAGACAATTTAAATGAAATGCAATCACAAGAATCTATCATGAAATTCACATTCAACTGGTTAAGTTCTGCCAGCTGAGGTCAGAGCAAGTAATGCCACTAATTTACAAGTTAACTTTTTCAGACAAAGGCTTCTGTTATCACCTAAGTTATCAATAAACTTGAGTAAAATGTCTACATCCCAAGATTCTTGATATCTTGGTTTTGGGGTTCTCATATTGAAAATAGCTCTCATATGAGTAACAATTAAAGGATGTTGACCTACACGTTGACCCTCTACAAGGGCATGGTTTTTGGAAATTGAAGATCTGTAGGTATTAATTGTCCTGCACTGCTTGTTCTCATTGTACAAAACAGTTAAAAACTCTAGAATAGGTTTCAGAGGGGAGTGAATTGGATCAAATGATTTTGAACCACACCAGTCAACCCACTTTCCCCAGGCACTTTTGTAAGCTGCTCTAGTTCCTGGTCTCCATGCTTGGGAGCGTAAAGAGTCAGCTTCTCTAGAAAGAGACCTTGTTTGTGTGTGTTCCCCGAAACCATCCATGCAGCTAGATGAAGGGATTTGTCTGAAGTGAGAGGATGAGGTAAGCCCGTTGGAGATGTTAACAGACTGGGATATGGTGGAAGAAGGACTGGGTTGTGAATCAACATTTCTAACAGAAGAGGATACCATGGTTGAGCTTCAAAACTGGTGCTATCAGTACTACTGTTTCTATCTGTTCCTCCCTTATCTTCCCTAAACATTTGCTTATCTGACTGAAGGGGGGAAAAATGTAAGCTTTCATTCCCTTCCAAGAATGTAGAAAAGCATTGATCCCCTTGGCCCCTGGGTCTCCTTTCCAACTGAAATATTGAGGAAGTTGATGGTTTAGACGAGAGGCAAAAAGGTATACTTTGCACCACCACAGAAGATTCATAATTTGATTGAAAATTGGTTTGTCTAACATCCAATCCCCTGAATCTTGTTGATTTCTTGACTCCCAGTCTGCTTTTGTGTTCAGAGAACCGGGAATAAATTCTGCTATTAGTGAGATTTGATTTACTTGGCACCAATCCCATATTTGTTTTACCAGATAATTTAGTAATACAGATTTTGTTCCGCCCAATCTTTTTATGTGTGCTACAGCTGTTATATTGTCTATTTTTATTAAAATTTGAATATTGTCTGGTTTTATTATGGGTCGATGTCCCCCGTCTTTCTTTGGGACTGTAAACATGTTGCTGACAAATTGATCTTGATGGGGAGTAATTCTTACTACTGCATCTTTCTGTAGCAAACTTGTTATTTCTTCTTGAAGAATGTTTTCTTGTTCTGAGCTTAAAACTGGGGGCTGAGGAATTTTTTCTTGAACTCGATGACTTATCCAATCTAAAGAAACTCCCTGAACTGTTCTTAGAATTGTTAGATCTTTTGTTATTCTTTGCCAATTGTTTATGAAATACTTTAGCCTCCCCCCAACAGGGATTACATTTTTTTGATCTACCAACTGCAGATTTAAACCCAGAATTTCCGGAAAAATCTCTGATTTTTGTAGAACTACTACAGAAAATGAGCTTAACGCTTCTTCTGCATAAGTAAGAGTTCTTCCCCTTTCTAAATTTTGAGGTATATTGTCCATACCTGTCTGACGTCTTTCTGTAATTCTGGTTAGGGCTGTTGAACCTGTATCTTTGGCCCTCCGAAAATCTGCCGGAGGGCCCATCTTGAAAGGGCCGTCTGAACCCTTGCTTATTCCCGTAGCTGGTATAGGAAGTAGAAGGTCGATTGTAAAAAGTCGACTTCTTTCTTTTCTTTTTTTCTGGCTGAAAGCATCAGCTACCTCGCTAGCCTCTTTTCTTCTTTTCCCTGTCTTTTTTAAGATTTTTATAAATTTATCACCAAACAGTTTACTCCTGCTTGTTTCTAAAGCTTCTGAATTTTCATCCAAAATGGTCTTAGCTTTCTTATAATGTCCCGTTATTTTCACCGTGGCGTCCTTTCTGTGATGATCAACTGCCACACTCGCCTGGCCCAGTAAACAAACCGATTGTTCCAGTAAAGAGCACATGTGGGTGACATCTACATTATCTATTTCATGAGATTCCACGGAAGCAGACCGTAAATTTTCCAAAGTACGCCACAACTTGGAAAGTGGTCCCATAGTTTTGTAAATTCTCGACTGAATATTTTGTGCCCCTTTGTCAGCTCCTTTATCAAACTGTTTGATTTTCTTTTCCAGTAAAGGACTGACAAAAGAATCTAATTTTTTCACTTTGAAAAGATCACCTGCATCGGGTATTGGATACTTGTCCAAGATCTTAGTTTTCAGGGTTTCGTCACTGAAATATTTATTAAAGAATGGATGACAAAACTGTTTCAACTCATCGTCAAATTTTTCTCCTTTTACATCGTTATTAATGTCAAATCTTTCGTAAACTTCAATCGTTTCTGACGTTACACTTCTTTTTGGTTTAGAGGTGCTACTTTCGTTTTCTCTACTTCCAGTGTTGGAATTAATGGATTCCGAACCCGACTTCTGTGACTTACGAGATTAAGCTCTAGAATCACTGCTACTCCTAGAACCGTCAGAACTTGAAGAATC
Organism: Saccostrea cuccullata; assembly: GCF_032062105.1. Lineage (NCBI taxonomy): Eukaryota > Metazoa > Mollusca > Bivalvia > Ostreida > Ostreidae > Saccostrea > Saccostrea cuccullata. Next base: position 119,869 of record NW_026930231.1, read on the forward strand.
TGAACTGGAGCCAGAACTCGAAGTAGAGTGTCTCCTTTTCTTCGCTCTACTCTTACTATGAGTTTGAGCTTTTGTGTGCCCACTACTAGGGTTTTCACCTTTATCAAAATGGCAACCATCATGTCGAAAAACGTGTTCTTTTGAATTCGCCGGCGAACTCGACCTAGAACGCCTAGTTTGCTCTCTCGACCAGTTAGAGAAGGACATGAAACTGTCTGGTATGCTCAACACATCCGAATGTTTCCTCATAAAACCAAGGTCGAGGGGAAAAAAAACGTAACAATGAACACGGGCACCACGAAGTGTAGTGGACTGTAACAATTCCAGGTAAGTGTAACTCACGAGCCAAATCAAAGAATGAGTAAATTTCTATAGGGAGACACCTAGCGGCGAGTCAAGCGGAGAGAACACTAAGTGTCTTATCGAAGGTTATGAAATGAAATTGGCATGATCACAAACAAATGTTTACAGACGATCAACTTGTCATATTAACTGATATTCTAGTGTCCCCTACTTACTACGCTTGACGACGGATCAGTTCTCAGAAATATTACAAACCAATGAGTAGGACCGAACCAGGAACAGCTCAGTCAGGGTAGTGCAGACCAGAGTTATCTCCCCCATTAACAGGGTCGCAAAATTCAGCAGCGTCCATCCCATTTCACAGATTTTGTTACACATAATCAGTGATTTTTAGGTCACCTGAGTAAACTCAGGTGACCTATTGCTATCACTTTTCGTCCGTCGTCGTTCGTCGTGCGTTAACATTTGAACATTTTCAGCTTCTTCTCTGAAACCACTGAACCAATTTCAACCAAATTTGGCATATAGCATCTATGGGTTAAGGGGAACAAAAATTGTGAATTTCATGGTCCCTGCCCCCCTGGGGCCTGAAGGGTGGGGCAAAAACCACTAAAATTAGTGCAATCTTTAAAAATCTCCTTCTTTACTCCTGGACATCAAGCAGTCAAACTGTTTGCATGATTGTAATCAGCATTGAGTCCTCCACCAAAATTGTGAAATTCATGGCCCGGGGTCATGAGTTCTAGTGCTGGGGCGGGGCTAAATAAGTATATAGTGAAAATGCATTATTTCTTTGAAAATCTTCTTCTCTGTTACTGGATATTAAATAAACCTACTAAGTACATATGATGAGCAAGAGTGCCTCTATCAAAATTGTGAATTTTATGGCCCCAGGGTCAGGGGTTCTGGTGTTAGGGAGGGGCTCTGTAGATTATAATAGTGAAATTACATGAATTCTTTGAAAATCTTCTTCTCTGCTCCTGGGTATTAAATAAACTAACAAAGTGCATAGTTATAATGAGCAAGAGTGCCTCTACCAAAATTGCGAATTTTATGGCCCCAGGGTCAGGGGTTCTGGTGTAAGAGGGGGGGGGGGGCTCTATAGATTATAGAGTGAAAATACACGGATTCTTTGAAAATCTTCTTCTCTGCTCCTGGGTATTAAATAAACTAACTAAATGCATAGTTATGATGAGCAAGAGTGCATGTCTCTACCAAAATTGTGAATTTTATGGCCCCAGAGTCAGGGGTTCTGGTGTTAGGGTGGGGCTCTATAGATTATATAGTGAAATTACATGAATTCTTTGAAAATCTTCTTCTCTGCTCCTGGGTATTATACAAAACTAACTAAGTGCATAGTTATGATGAGCAAGAGTGCCTCTACCAAAATCTTGAATTTTATGGCCCCAGGATCAGGGGTTCTGGTGTAAGAGGGGGGGGGGGCTCTATAGATTATATAGTGAAAATACATGAATTCTTTGAAATAAAATTCTTTTCTGCTCCTAGGAGTGAAATAAACTAATTACATAGTTATGATGAGCAAGAATACCTCTTCCAAAATTGTGAATTTTATTACCCTAGGGCCAGGGGTTCCAGTGATAGGGCGGGGCTCTGTATGACATGTTAATTGCTTATCAAGCTGGGTAATTTTTTAATCAATATCTTTAAAATAAGAAATAGCAAATTATGCAATGTTAAACAAAGAAACAAATAAATACAAAAGAGTAATAATGTTTATATTCTAGTAAAAAAAAAACAACAAAAACTTATATTTACAGTATGTTGATTATATATGTTGTATAATCCCCAACTGCTGTAACATCATTTATCTTTTGTTAGTTGCTGCTATCAATTTTGAATTTCTTCTTGTGTTTTTCTTATTACTTGTATGCCCTGATGGGCCCCAAATTGGTATTAATAAATCTTATCTAGGAATAGGAATCTCCCATCGGTGCTTATATCACTGATTTTTATAGAATGACTCACTTCCGTATTCGGTGAGGATCGAAGAAACTCATCATCAGGAACTAATTCAGGAAAACCCAACAGACATTATAAATTCTCCTCTCAATGAAAGGACACTCAACATAAACAGAGGCAATTATATGCGCGTGTGTGCATGAATGTGAAATGAACTCCTCACGAGCATCATTACATGTAAAAGAGGGAGTGTCATGCAGACACTTTTAAATTGCCGATACAGACGAGCTATTGTAGGAGATGAAGTTATTGGAAAAAGGAGGATTCTAACTAATCCAATTCTTTGTCTGCTAGACAGAAAATCAACAAGATATCAGTTATCAAAACAAAGCGATAGCATACCAAGAATATAGGGAAAATACATTAAATCTTTGAAAGTTTTCTTTTCTGCTCCTTGGTGTTAAGCAGATGAACTACCTACATAGTTATGATGAGCAAAGGTCATAATCTTCCAGAATTGTGAATTTCAAGGCCTCAGGGTCAGGAATACCATAAAGGAGCGGGGGGCTGTACTTGTATACTGAAACTGGATGAATTGTTTGAAATCTGCTCCTTGGTATTAATCAAATATTTTTGAAAAGCAAGGGTGCCTTTTCAAAAATTGTGCAATGTGTGGATCTAAGGCTTAGGGTCAGGGGTTCATGTGTGATTGGGGCATTACTGATCATGCTGAATATTACTGATTACTTGAAATGCATTTTTTGTTCCCCTACCCTGCCAATGGGTATTAAGTAAACAAACTAAGCAACTGCTAAGTGTATTGTTATGATGATCAATGGTGCCTCTTTCAACATTGTGAATGCCATAACATCTGGATTAAAACATGAATCAAATTCAATCACTGGAAAGTTGTTGCATAATACTCAGGTGACCTATAAGGCCCATGGGCCTCTTGTTATTATTCCTCCTCCTATATAGTTTGACCATTTTAGTTATGTGTTAGGGTTTTTTCATACAATGTATTTAATGTATATCATTAATACAATATTTATTTGCATTTTGTTAAGGTAATCAAGTAAATATATGAACTCTGATCACAGTTTATGGATTTAGCTTTGTGCAAGTCTTAATTGGTTAAAGGGAAATAACAGAAATAACCTGTTTTGGAGATAGCTAAAAAGATTTTTTTTTTTGCAAACTTCTTTTAATCTGTGTTTTTTGTTACCTCACAATATCCTTGCATAAATGAAGGCAATTTTTGATTGATTGTTTGATACTATCGGAGGCACTTGATATAGGTAGGTACAGTTACCTGTATTTAATTTCAGAAATAGTATGGTATTTTAAAACTAAACCGTTTCCAAGAAATAATTTTATATAGACAGGTAAGGATGCAGTGCCAAAGTCATTAGTCATTTGACAAAAGGCATAAAATCTATCGGAGAAAAATGTTCTTCAAGTATTAAAACATATGCATTTCCCTAGAATCCAAGATGTAAATCTATCGGAGAACAATGTTCTTAAAAGTTGTAAATTTAGTACAGCCATAATGTTTTTCGTGCTAGGGGGTAAATTTAGGTTTGCATATCACTGCATTAAATTGTTCAGGATCCATGTAATTACATTTTAATGCATTAGCATGAACATTTACTGATATTTTTAATGAACAGATAAACATGAATGTGTCGAGACCATATGTCGGTTTAGAAACACAATGTTACGATAAAAAGGTATAGAGACCATTTGAAAAATTCTAAATCTATAAAATTTCATGTACCTGTATGAAAAGTTTTTATTAAAAGTTCGCATTTCATGAACCTATATTAAAGAGGACTGTGTTATAATCCATGGGTTTTGATTTAAATTATTCCCGATGTGATACAATTAGTTTTTCATTATATCATTAACAAATTATTTTACCATAATAATATGAATCTTTGTCATGTTTTCATAAAAAAATGTGGATTTAAATAAAAATTACGCTTTCATGCAAAAACAATTCGAATCAAATATATATGATCATATTTTGAAATATCCTTACTGACATCTTCATCCTATACATGACTGTACAATGTAAAATTAAAATATGAAAGAGTTGAACAGACACTTGCTGAAAATTACAAAAAAAAGGTTAGGAAGTCCAGCATTACATAACATTACATAAATCTTAATATCATTTTTATGTTCCATCAAGGCATGGTTGACAATTCTTCAAAAATATATGTTGTTGAATATCATGCTCATAGCAATTCCTATGAAGCGTCACTTATAGAGATTATACAAGGACTTCCAATAAAATTATATTGTCCAATCCGATGACAGAACAACAAAACATGCTGGTTTACTCCGTTTACATTGTATCGCAGACACGTGGTTTACGTCAATTTTACCTGTTACCCTTTTCTACATTTCAAACTTTTATAATGGTCAGTCAATGCTGTTTATACTAATTAATACGCATGGATTTTCAGCATTTACGGTTTTTAGGACAAGAAATGCACATGAAACTTGCATGAATTCACGGATACTCGGGAATACGTGTAGACCTAGCGAATTGCTCACCACGCTACAAAAGTTTAAACTAATGCATATCATGTATATTCTATCCATTGTTTGTAACTGTATATAAATTTTTCTGTGGTCTCGGAAATGGTACATATGTAGATCCGTGTCTAATCTGTGACTCAAAGGCATAAAAAAATATCGGAAAGCAGTAAAATTCCAAGCATGATTCCATAGTATTTTTGTGGTACTCACTTGTAACGAATTTCATTTAGCTGATTGGTCAGTTAGAAAGTATCGCCTGTGCTCGATTAGCATATGAATTCTTTTTACGTCAGAAAATGTAGTTCCGTCGATCTGTTTGTAATGGGAAAGGTCAACTAGATTTTACAGTTTTTTAGGTCACCTGAGTAAACTCAGGTGACCTATTGCTATCTGTTTTCGTCCGTCGTCGTGCGTCGTGCGTTAACATTTGAACATTTTCAGCTTCTTCTCTGAACACACTGAACCAATTTCAACCAAATTTGGCACAAAGCATCTATGGGTGAAGGGGAACAAATATTGTGAATTTCATGATCCCCGCCCCCCCCCCCCCCCTGGGGCCTGAGGGGTGGGGCCAAAACCACTAAAATTAATGTAATCTTTAAAAATCTTCTTCTTTACTCCTGGACATCAAGCAGTCAAACTGTTTGCATGATTGTAATCAGCATTGAGTCCTCTACCAAAATTGTGAAATTCATGGCCCTGGGGTTAGGGGTTCTAGTGCTAGGGCGGGGCTAAATAAGTAGGTAGTGAAAATGCATTATTTCTTTGAAAATCTTCTTCTCTGCTCCTGGGTATTAAATAAACCAGCTAAGAACATAGTTATGATGAGCAAGAGTGCCTCTACCAAAATTGTGAATTTTATGGCCCCAGGGTCAGGGGTTCTTGTTTTAGGGTGGGGCTCTAATGATTATATTTAGTGAAATGCATGAATTCTTTGAACATCTTATCCTTTGCTCCTGGTTAATATGATAATGATCTAATTACATATTTAAGGCCAGGATTTATTTTATTTTCAGTTTTGCAAACTCTCCGCTCAAGGTTTTGAATTTTCAGAAAAAAATAAAACAATTTTTTTCTTTCCGATGTCAAATTTGAGTCGGGATCGAGATTTCAAATTTACGAACTCGCACTTCCGGTTTTTAACGATGAAACGGCGGGTAAAGAAAGCTAGCTTGGTTTAGTGTAAAATTCATCGATAAGAGTGCCATTCAAAACGTTTCACCTGTTCAAAAGACAAATAAAATGCTGACGACTTTGTTGCACAATGACATGCTGGTGAGATAATTATGTATTCGTTTCAAAAGTAACTGTAAATTATTTTCTGCCCCCAGGTTTTAAACTTCTCGTGGTAGCTATTGCATATTGCCAGCGACATTGTTAAGGTCTCTGTTATAGCTTACAGTCTAAGCATCATTCTTCAGAAAAGGGTGGCTTATGCATCAGATGTAATGAATAAAACTATGGGAGAAGTTAAGTCCATAATGTCTACACATTGACCTAACACATATTAAAAAAAATGAAGATATATTGAAAGACTTTTAAAGAATTGATTTTTTAAAAATATATTTTGATCAACATCACACAAGTTATATAACTGGCCCAAACTGGCAGATGATGAAATAAGCAATTAAATGTTCTACTTTCCTATTTGTAAGCATGTGTCCAGTGGTAAGGAGCCTATTGGGAAAAGACTGTAAAAATGTTAATAATTGAGTTATCAAAAAAAATTTATTTCCTTCTCCTGTGGGACTTTTTTATTCTCATGTTCATAACTAAACCTAAATATAAAAAAAATGCTGGCCTTATAATGAAGAAAGGGGCCTCTTTCAAAATAGATAATTTCAGGGCCGCTGGGTCAGGGGTACCAGGGGGGTACTTTGACTAAAAATAAATTAATGCTTTGAAATCTGCGCTTTCATAACCAATGGTGCCTCTTTCAAAATTTGTGAATTTCATGGCTTTTGGATTAAAACACGAACCAAATGCAATCGCTGGAAAGTTGTTACATGATACTCAGGTGACCTATAAGGCCCGTGGGCCTCTTGTTTAAAAAATAGCATGTGAGCGCAGTTAGGTACAATTTTCTCCTTTCACATATAGGTAGATTTCAATGAAATACAGTGACCAGCCAAAGGCGAAAATTGTACCTATCTGCGCTCGTATATTTTAAGGGCTTCAAAGAGTGGGGCGGGGTTAAAATGCAATGGAAAATGAATTTAAACATGATACCCCTTACCCCAATTAAAGATCTATATCTTTCAATTCACGTTTCTATTTTTGTTAAAAATAGTATTCTATAAAGGTAAAATTTAGACATTTAATTTTTTTGTCAGTATACGAGGGGATGCAAGTCACCTCATCCTTTCCCAGTACTATGTTATCATTATAGGTAAAAAATTTTTATGAACAGAAAAGTTAAAAACATCAATCCCCTGTGTAAGTTACTTGGAAAATGAATTTTCCTGTGGGATGAGATTTCTAATTTGGTTCAGATTAAACAAAATAAAATGCTAATATTCTTTGTTTTTATTTACGTCCATCAATCAAATTTCGACTTGCAAAATTGTGTATCTTCAGTTTAATGACAAGAAATAACATTATTTCACACATTGAATGAATGGCGATTCGTTAAAAAGACCATCATACAAACTCATTTGTGCTACATTCATTAGAACCTCTTGGTCTCTTCAATTGTACTAAAAAAAATTAAACATGCAGGGCACATTTTTAACAAACAAACATCACAGATATGTTCGATGCGTCTTTTGTCTCTTAAGATTTTATTAGAATCGTAGTTGCAAATATTAAATGTAAATGCAAAACATTGAATAAAAATGACAATACATGTACATTGTGTACTTACATTTATGTAAATGACAATACACCTCTGCTGTACTTAAATTATTCTTCTTGTTTTTTAAGTCTGTTAGGGAAGGAAATAATATTCTGTGTTTGAATTTTCCTTTTTTATCATACAATCTTATGCAGTAATTAATACACGTAAACAGGTGTTGCAATTTTCATCTTCAATAAGAAGGTCTAGCTATGTAGCAACCGCTGATGATATTACGCCGATATTTCTATCATTAAGCGGCGACAAATATCTTGTAGAAATTACATACTAAAAAAAACTTACTGATGGAAAGAAATGGTCTGACTGCAAGCATGGGGTAGACTTTACTTTACCGGTCCCCAGATGCGCAAGATCTTCGCGCTCATTGGACTATGACGTAAATTTGACGTCACTCAACTGAAATGGGCTAAATTTGCACACTATTAGACTGATTAGGGTTAGTCTTGAACCCACCTGAGAGATTAGGGTCAGTCCTTGTACATTATTTGATTGATTAGGGTTAGTTTAGCATCTGCCCGGGAGATTTCGTCTAAACGTCTTGGTCCTTGCATACCACCCGATGGATTAGGGTTAGTAACTCGTTCTTTTACATAAGTTAAGAAATTCAGTTGTTTCTGTAATTTTTCTAAGATCATACATAATTCAGCTTTAAAGACATTTCTTTTGTTTGTTTACATGGAAGAATGGCTGAGTCTGAAACATTTGCCGCACATGCTTCATTCAGGATTATTCTCTGACAATTTTTTCTAAGAATAAACAATATTAATTTTTTTCGGAGAATGAGGTTAAAAACTACGTTTAAAAACGAAGTTTTAAACTACCTGGTAAACTTTTAACTGTAGAATTTGATTTTGAGGCTCAAAAGGTAAAAAAAAAAACATATTAAAATTTTTTTTCAATCGCTCACACGATCTCATATATAGTGAAGTCACCTTCGACGACACTACATTTTAGTACGTTTTTCTGGGGACAGATAAAGTCTTTCCGAAATATGGGCTTTGTGATAATTGAATGTTCTTGAAATTCACAGAACCAAAATAGGTCTTAAGTAAACCTGGTTCTTTTTAAACCTTAATCATCTCCATTTCAAATACACTGTAGAACAATTCTTACATAGGAAAAAATAAAACGCGATGTGACCGTGTTCCCCTTGTGTTGACCTATTCAAAAGGATTACCGAATATTCATAACATTTTGAAGAAAAGACAAAAAATTCTTGAAAATTCCGATCGCCTGAAACTCGCGTTCAAAAAGACCCCAATCGTTTCCTATAAAAGAAACAAAAATTTGAAAGACATTTTAGTGTATAAAAAACACAACAATTTATTTTTTAAAAAAGGAAATTTATGTGAGCCATGTGGTGCTAAAAAATGTATTTTGTCTAAATTTGTTGTGAAAACCAGCCAGTTTGAAGATAATAACGGATGCACTTTTCAAGTCAAAAATTATATTAATTGTAAATCAAGGAATGTTGTTTATGGAATTTTTTGTAAAAAGTGTGACAAAATAGTGTATGTGGGAGAAACTGGTGATAGTTTATATCAAAGACATGTGTTGAATTTGTCTTTAATTAGAAGAGAAACAAATGATCCTGTGGCTACTCATTTTAATTCAGATGTACATACAGTAGAAGATTATAATATAATAGGCATTGAAAAACTGTATAAGAATGACATTTACCGCAAATATAGAGAAAATCTTTGGAAGAAAAAGTTGAACACTTATATACCATTTGGTATTAACAAAAGGAAACACTTCTGTCTTTGAATTTGATTTATGAACATTTGTGTGACATTGTGATACTTATTTTTAGAGATATACTTTTATGTATACTTTAAAATCATCTTTTAAATATACCCCGTATTCTAGTATTTTATTCTGTATGATAAAAATTTTGATACACAAGTACAATTTTTGCTCTCACAATATTTTCAGATGTTTTTGGCGCAATTTTAGTGCATGACGTTGCCTCTCAATTTCTATGTTCATTGTGACGTCATAATACTGTTGAGTTGCTATGCATTTAAATAAACACGACTGATGAAGGCCGGTGACACGGCTGAAATATTTCGAAAAGTGTTTTAAAGTTTTTTATTGTATTGACAAAAAGAGACTTTGGATATATATATATATATATATATATATATATATATATATATATATATATATATATATATATATATATATATATATATATATATATATATATATATATATATATATATATATCAAAACGTAAACCAAATTTCATTTTTATTTCGTTTTAATACATAAAACATTTTTTCTTGCATTATCATTTAGCAAATGATCCAATTGTTATAAATATATTCTACGATTTCTTGGTAGTAAAAACGTAACAAAGGGAAGTAATCAAAAGTTGAACCCGCTTTTGATAGGTTAGTTTGGATATTGAATTTCGAAACTCGAATTTCAAATTTCGAATCTCGTATTTCGAAACTTGAATCTCGAATGAGCCTTCTGGGCTTTCGTAGTATTCAGTTGCTTTGTTACAAATTTTTAAAAGAAGTAATACATAATATTATAAAACAATTTTAAGGTCACATTTCCCATATTGGTCCTTGACATAGCTGAGGAGGTTCGCGAGAGCTATTATGTCGCAAATATTTCTCGCCGTGAACCGGTCCATAAAGTCTCTGGACTATTAACAACAGATCCAAAAAAGGCTTGATTGCAAAAATAAATCATCACAAACCAGTCTACCCATGGTAAATCGCTTAATGAAGTCGTTGCAAATAAAAGTTGATTTACAGTATATAAATGAAATTTTGAAAATAAATTCAGAATTTAAACTAGCAAAGCTTGGATAAATTAAAAATACTTTTAAAAATTGTATACAGTGTAGATATGCTCTATGTGAGGGGATATGCTGCTTTGTGGTGCCCTTGTATGAATGTTTCTTTATGGGGAAACATACAGTTTAACATGCATTATCTTAGAGTGACTTATAATCATAATTTTAAGATGAATCATTGTCATGTTTTACTGTAAAATGCTCAAAGATTTCACGTCAGATATTTGATTTTCCTCACTTCTTTCTTCCACACTTGAGCAACAAACAGATTGTCATTTGTATCTATACACAGTCCCCTGGGTTCACTCAGTCCACAGTCTATGTAACAGAGGAACTTTCCATCCTTGTCTATGATGTGGATAAAGTCATTCTTATAATCGGCTGTAAGGATGTGACTCTGACTGTCTGTAGTGATTCCTAGTGGACAGAATGGTTGGTTCTTTGGAACAGGAGTATGTCCAGTGTAACTGAATCTCAGTTTCCCGGCCTGATTGACCACCACTACTGCTTTAGCTCCCTCATCAGACGCACAGATATCCAGGTTCTTGTTCTCAGTAATGTATCTTAAATCATAAGAACTAGGTGAATAGAGAGGTTTACCTTTATTATCAAACTGAATGGTTTGTTTCTCTGAGGAGCCAGAGTAACAGACAACTTTTGTTTGTTTGTCATCATCACTGTCCATGATAACCAGGAGGTCACCAGAGGAGGTACTACAGACACCTTTAGGTCTCCAGTTCTGTAGTCTGATCACCTTCTCTATCTTCTCATTCTTCACAATGTTCACAGTTCTATCATTGTGATCAGTAAAAACTAGATCTCCACTTTTTGTCACTGCTATGTTAGATGGTCTGTTCTTTGACCTGGTTGTGATTGACTTGAGTAGTGATCCCTGATTGATGCTTAAGAGTTTCATGGTGTTGTCATTTCCACTTGTCCAGATTTCTTCATCATTCAAGCAGGCCACATTGTAAATGCTCAAGATATACCCAGTGTCTATGTTGGTGACTGTCTCTGGTTTATCAAGCAGCTGTTTGACTGCAGGAGAGAATCCAGCTTCTGGTGATTTCTGTGTTGTCTTCATACTGTAGCCATGTTTATCTGATGTTAAAGAACTTGAGGATAAGGCTCCAAATAGTGTACTAATTTCTTCTTCTTGGATTTTTCCTGGAATGAATTTGGGTAAAGATGGTATAATTTTGTGTGGAAGATTTCTGTATGTGTGTACATTGGACATGACACTTGATAGTTTTGACAAGTCATTGGTGTCTATTGCAGTTTCCATTGAATTAATTTCATATTTGATGATAGACATTGTTTTGTTTATTTCATCCAGATGTTTCTGTAGAGTTTGTAACTGTGTGTTTTTCATCTCAACAACTTCAGCTTTAAGTTTCTTGACAAGTTTGTCAATTTCTCTGTGCCAGTCCTCTCCATGTTTTGTTATGGCTGTTGAGAGATACCCATATTCCTTTTCTAACTGACTCATTCTGTTTTTTACATCAGAGGCAATATCTTGGTATGTGGGGAAAATTGTATCATTTAATTCATTTCTCTCTTTTGTAATCATGTCATTCTTTTCCCCCACAACTTGCAAGATTTTTGATAATTCATGTCCTAAATGTTGTTTGGATGCAAGGCAGCTAAGACAGACAGGAATGTCACATTGTTTACAGTACATTTCACATCGTTCTTTCTCATGAGATGTACATACAGGGTAGAGGGGAGTGAATTTCCTGGCCTGAAATTTAACGACTTTGTGGTCCTTGGATTCATCGGATATCATGTGTTTTCCTACACAAGCTGTACACAGCTTGACAAGACATGTATCACAGTGCATCTGTACCACAGCGGTCTCACACAGGTCACATCGCATCACATCCTGGGCACTGGTACGGGGGTCCATCATTAGGTTTTGTGACTAAAGCATAAAGAAATATAATTAAGAATAAGCTGCTTCACATTTGAGAGCAACATGCATTTTTTCTGACTCCAAAATCTACGTTTTGCCCGAGACCATTAGGCAGAGATATTCATGTACGTAAACAAGTTTTTATATTAATTATACAAGGTTCATTGAATATTTGTGGGAAGAAAAATGTGTTTGCATAATTAAACCTGCAGTATTGAATTTTTGATGACTTTCAGAATTGTTTTCAAATGCACAGTAATACTTAAATGTTTCTTACCTGACTTCAGTAATGGCGGCCGTCCTTAATCTAGCTCCAAGTGCAGCCTATCTCTATTTAACTCTGATCACATGACACACCTGTCAGGTGTTTATACTTCCTGGTCTGGAAGGAGATTTAAATACCTTAAAGTGCGCTTCCAAATGCATTATTTACTTTATATTGTCATGTGATGTTTTATAGCTCTTTTGATCTACTTGAACAGAAGGATTTATGCAATAGTATTCCATAATGGTGACTTTCGTTTGTCTGTTTGTGTGTAAACAATTCCTACAGTTTGGGGAAATGATTTCATTATACAATGTGATTTGGCACAAAAGTACACTACACTAAGATACGTAATTTTCTCGCTTATTATTTGATTTTGATAAATAAAGTTGCCAAAGTTTTTGAAAATTGAAATTTGTGTGAAACGCTATTCCTCCTACAGTTTTTGTCCAGTTTTTGTCCAATTTTAATATAACTCAGCACACATGTAGAATACACTTAAAAAGAACTTTTTATTCTTTTTTACTTTGATGAAAGGTGTTGCTATGATTTTTTAAAACTGAAATTTCTAAAATTCATAAAGTTCTTGCAAAAAACTATCCCTCCTACAACATGTACAGTATTAGTCTCAATTTAAATGAATTTGCTCACCAAAAGAAAAATAAACCACGGACTATTATTTTATTGCTATATATTGTTGTTGCACAGTTACAAGTCCAAGTGTATCTTTTCTGCTCCTTTGATTTCAATACAAACCAGTAGAGCCAACATCTTATTGTAGACTTCTGATTTCATTTTATTTTAAAGCAGTAGAATATTCCTTTGTGCATATTAAAATGTACATATATAAACATGTATTAATGTGTAATATGTATAAAAGAGCATTAATTTCTGCATGACCATACATGTTTTGGGTCTATGTTTGTGCAAATCAGAATTTTAAATTAATTGCATGCAACTGTGTAAAAAGAAAAAAAACTGAGTGTGACACTATTAAAAACTTGATGTAAGCAAACTTTTTTTGTGTTTTACAATACTATATGTAAAAGTTATTAATTGTATTTGTATTAAAGGTGAGGGAAATGGCAGCCATAACTTTAAGTGGATTGGTACATTGTGGATTTCTAGACATGGACAAAGATATGCTGGTTATTTCTGATTTTCTACATAGTCATAATATATATTCATCTTATTATTTGTTATCTCAGAATGTCAAATATGAAGTTTTGTGGTTAATATATGAGGGTTGTCCAAAAATTTCATGGACAATGATGTTTTTGTTAAAATAAATGGTTCTATATATATATTTAATGTATATCAAAATATTCCTCATGAAATTTAGGTTCCATTGTTGGCACGAAAAAGACCTTTCTTTGGGTACCACCAAATTTGACCTCTTGACCTTGGAGTTTGACACTTTTGCACTAAAATTTCAAACTTTAACTTTGGTCTTAACTCTTGAACAGTTGATGCTAAGAATGTCATATTTCACATATATTTGTGACAAGACCTTCCATAGGATACCAACAACTTTGACACTTTAGACCTTGACTTTTGATATTGACCTACTTTCAAAAAACTTAAACCTTGCCATGGTCATAACTTTTAAATGGCAGGCGCTAGGGATTTTATACTTCACATATGTAATTCTTTTGACAAATCTTTCGGATACTAACAACTTTGACCACGTCCTTGGATCTTCTTTTTAAAAACGTTAACCTTGGCAATAGCTTATGAATGGTTGGGGCTAGGGCTTTCATACTTCCTAAATGTTATCTTTGTGACAAGCCTTTCTTTGGAAACCAACAACCTTGACCCTTTGACCTTGACCCCGGAGATTGACCTACCTTTACAAAACTTTTACATTGGCTATAACTTTGAACAGGTGTTGCAAGGTTTTATATTTCACATTTGTATTTATATGTGAGAAGGCCTTCCTTTGGGTATCAACATGTTTGTTTGTTGCCCTAAGGGGTCTTCGGTGGTTCAAAAACACACCTTGTTTTTTTTCTTTGAAACAAAATTACCAACCTACCTACGAACCCATTGATTTAAGCTTATTTGGAAGAGGGCAAACAAACATTTTTAAGATGAACTTTTGTTTTATTTTCACTTGAAAATCTTCAGAATGAAAACAATATACCATGCAAACCGGGAAAATATGTCTATCTAGTTTTAAATTTTATATTACTTACAAACAGGAACACTTTGAAGTTCTGAGTAAGAACAAGGTGAAGAAGCGTAAGTTGGCGGACACGATGCCTCTGGAGGCCCTAATAAAGCGTCACGCTGGTGTCCTGGGTCTCATACTTTAGTGGAAGCTTATCCTTATAATGTACCCGAGTTCATGCCACAGATCCTAATGGACCTTAGTAACCATGTAAACGATCCTCAACCAATACAGGTCAGTAGATCTTTATGTTTGGCCAAAACATCCTTACACTCGTGACAACCAATTTAGGTCAGTTGAATCTTACACTCTTCTCAACAAATTCACACTTAAACTCAGCCAATTTAGGTCATTAGAACACTATTCAATGTGATACCTGTTGTCAAGTGTGTTGCTACAGCTGAGGGTAAACCAATCAGATTTTAGAATTTGAATATATGAAAGTATAATATTGGTAAACTCTGTTGGTTTTATTTTTTGCAGATGATTGTGAAGAAAACTCTATCAAACTTCCGTAGAACACACCACGACAATTGGCATGATCACAAACAAATATTTACAGACGATCAACTTGTCATATTAACTGATATTCTAGTGTCCCCTACTTACTACGCTTGACAACGGATCGGCTCCTAGAAATATTACAAACCAAGGTGTAAGGACCGAATTAGGAACAGCTCAGTCATGGTAGAACAGACCAGAGTTATCTCCCCCAGAAACAGGGTCGCAGAAGTCATCAGTGCCCATCGCATTTCAAGGATTTCGTTAGACATAATCAGTGATTTCATTATTCCTCCTCCCATATAGTTTGAGCATTTCAGTTATGTTTTAGTGTTTTTTCATACAATGTATTTGATGTGTATCATGAATACAATATTTATTTGCATTTTGTTAAGGTAATCAAGTAAACACATGAAGTCTGATCAGTTTTATGGATTAAGCAGCCAAAGTTGGTTATTATACTAAAAAGGATTTCGTATTAAAAAAAATTGTGCTTTGGCCGAAGTTGGTTATATGAAAATGTAGCTTTGTACAAATCTTAGTTGGTTCAAGGGAAATAATTTAGATATCTAATTTTGAGATTGCTAACAGAGATTTGTTGTGAGCTTTTTTTTAATCTGCATTTTCTAAACCTCAAAAAACTCTTGCATAAATGAAGACAATTTTTGATTGATTGATACTACACTGTATCACTTAAGATATGTAGGTACAGTTACATGTATTTATTTTCAGAAATAGTAAGGTGTTTTAAAACTAACCTTTTCAAATAAAATATTTTATATAGAGAGTAACTGTTAAGGATGCAGTGCCAAAGTCATTAGTCATTTGATGAAAGGCATCACATTAAATCTGTCAGGGAAAAATGTTCTTCAAGTCAACATAAGCATTTCCCTAGACTTCAAGGTGTAAAACTAGTACAGCCACAGTGTTTTGGGGTAAATATGAATTTAGGTTTGCATATCATTGCATTTAATTGTTCAGCATCCACGTAACTACATATTAGTGTATAAGCATGTACAATTACTGAAGTTTTTAATTACATGTTACAGATATACATGAATGCGGTGATACCAAAACCATATGTCAGGTTAAAATACCAAAAGGCATATTATCATGATAAAAAGGTATCGAGACGGACTGAAATATTCCCAATCTATAAAATTTCATGAAACTGTATGAAAAGTTTTTTTTTTTAAATTGCATTTCTTGAACCTATATTAAAAAGGACTGTGTTATCATAATCCGTGGGTTTTGATTTAAATTATTCCCGATGTGATACAATTAGTTTACAATTATGTCATTAACAAATTATTTTACCATAATGATGAGAATCCTTGTCATGTTTGCATTTATGAAAAAAAATATGGATTTAAAAAAAAATAAAAAGTATGCTTTCATGAAAATCGTTGTTGTAACTGCAAAAACAAATACAATTCCATAGTATTGATATTCTGAAATATCCTTATCAATATCTTCATCATATACATGACTGGTCAATTTGTAAAATTATTACAGGAAAGAGTGGAAGAGATACTTTTTGATGTTTTCTTTTAAATTATTTTTAGGAAGTCCAGCATACACATACAGTTACACGAATCAATATCATTGTGTTAGGAACACGTTTATGCTCCATGCATATGGTTGATAATCATTCAAAAACCATTTTGTGGAATTACTTCACATATAAGAAATACATATGAATTAAAAGAGTTTTCCCGCGTTTCGGAGAATAGCGGGAAAACATTGTATGATAGCAACGTGTTTGAATAGCTATGCGTAGTAATACAAGGCGGGCCATAGGAAGGCCAGTATATAAAGGGTCAGTGGCGTAAAGTTAAGGTCATTCTAAGCCAGTCTTTCTCAGTGCACGGAGCACTATTTTTCTCGGGCAGCATGGCGAACGACGACTACTACAACGAGTTTCGGAGATAATGGACTCCAAATTATCATCTTTCGAGCAGAGAATAACGAAACAGCAAAGACAACAGCATGAGCAACAGCTTTCTAAACTTCAAGCAGCAAACGACAGGGCTTTTGTCTTTAAACGAAAGGGAAACGAGGCTCAGTACAAATTTAACAACAGCATTAGTGACAAGCTGGTAGAGGCCAACACGGGTCTGAGCGAAGGGGAGCCAGAAGTAGCTTTTAATTGCATTTCCTCATGTATAGAGCTTATTCATCAGCGACAAAAATTAATTAAATTAGCAGACTCATCTAAGACGGGATGGCGCACCGTTCAAGACTACACGCAGCACGAATTAGCGTCTGACGAGGAGGATGAAAAACGAATTTTGAAGGCAGAAATAAGGGCCGAAAAGAAGTTAAAAGAGGAGCGGATCCAAAAGGCGAGAGCGGCCAGACGCATCAACCCATACCCGGAGAAGTCCAGCAGCGCACAAAATCAGACCAAGTCATACGAGGGCAGCAAAAAGTCGGGGACATGCTTTAAATGCGGTTTCGCCGGTCATTGGGCAAAGGAATGCACCAGCACCAGCAACAGCAAAGAGACAAGCTCTAAGTTAAGTAATTTAGATAGTATTGCTCAAAATATATGCAGTAATCAAGAAAGTGTATTATCTAAGATTAGTGTTTTGAATAGAAAAACGAATGTACGCCGTTTTGTGGCCATTGTAGATGAAAATGTCAGTCCAGTTGGACGTTTGAGAAGTCATTTGACAAAATGGGTAGAAATAAAGACCGATAAGTACATTTTAGATGTAATAGTTAACGGATACAAGATTCCATTTAAAACTATTCCAGAGAGTGTCTGTTTGGACAATAACAAATCTGCTAGGGATAATGTCAAAATTGTTTATTCCGAGATTCAAAAGCTCATTGACAAAGGTTGCGTAACACAGGTAAGGAATGTTCCTTTTGTTGTTAATCCTTTGACTCTTGCTTTCAACAAAGCAGGTAAACCTCGCTTAGTGTTAGACTGTAGGCATATCAATGCTTGTATTCACGATTTTTCGTTCAGAATTGAAGATGTTAAAGTTGCAAGAGAAATTTTTCAAAAAGGGGATTTTTTATTTAGCTTCGATTTAAAATCAGCGTATCATCACATTGAAATTTTTGAACAGCATAGACAATATCTAGGTTTTCAATGGGAAATCAATGGTGCTATCAAATATTTTGTTTTCAATGTATTACCATTCGGCATTTCTTCAGCAGCTCTTATTTTTACAAAATTTATGAGAAAAGTAGTTCAGTATTGGAGATCCCTGAGTTTTCAGGTTGTCATGTATTTGGACGATGGATTAGCTGGATGTAGTAATTTTGATGACGCATTTCTACTTAGCGAAATTATCAAAAGAGACTTAACAGAGTTGGGATTTATTATTGCAGATTCAAAAAGTGTCTGGTACCCACAGCAAAATATAGTATGGTTAGGTTTTAAATGGGATACGGTTAACGGTGTCTTAAAAGTAACCTCAGAGAGAATTAATAAGCTTCTCAAGTGTATCGAGGAAATTTTATCTAAGACTCAATCTGGGTACGTATGCTTTCTTCTGAAATCAATAGCTAGTATTGTGGGTCAGATCATATCTATGGAAGCCGCTATGGGACATGCTGTTCGTTTCAACACTAGATATTTATATCAAGACATATTGACAAGATACAGTTGGAATTCAAGTATTAAACTAAGTGATCAATCGTTAGGAGAACTGACATTTTGGAGAGACAATGCAGTGTCAATTAATGGTAAGGAAATTAAGACTTGCAGTGAATCTTCAGATTTAAAGGTTTTTAGCGACGCTTCTGATTCAGGTTTTGGGGCTTATGTAGAAAATTCAGAGATTACAAAGGTACTAGGTCTCTGGACAGGACAGGAATCCTTGAAAAGTTCTACGTGGAGAGAACTAGAAGCAATTAACAGGTGTTTGAATACTATAGGAGAAAGTATTCAGGGCAAAAACGTAGCATGGTATACTGACAGCAAAAGTGCTTGTAGAATTTTGGAAGTCGGTAGTAGAAAGTCTCATTTGCATGATATTGCTGTTAAAATAAATGAAAAAATTCTGAATTCACAAAAAGTGTTTGATATAAATTGGGTGCCAAGAGGCAATAACATTCAAGCAGACTTGCTTAGTAGATGTTTTGATAGTGATGACTGGGGAATAAAAAATAGTGTTTTTCAAACTATTGACAATTGTTGGGGTATACACTCATGCGATAGGTTTGCAACAGACTATAATACTAAATGTATTAAATTTAATTCAAGGTGGTGGTGCCCAGATACCAGTGGAATAGACGCTTTTAAGCATTTCTGGGGTAATGACAATAATTGGTTGGTTCCGCCTCCTAGGTTGGTTTGTAAGACAATAAACAAACTGAAACAAGACAAAGGAAAGGGTACTCTTATCATTCCTCAATGGAAATCTTCCCCATTTTGGCTTTTATTACGCAAAGGGGATGATTGGGATTATTTTATTAAGGGAGTGAAGAAGGTCAATTCTTTGATAACTGAAAGAGGTAGAGGGGCAAATGATATATTTGGAGGTCACATAGTATTTGACATGGTTGCATTACGAATCGAATTTTAGATACATGTTAATAATATACAATTTGTCATTTATTTATTTTTCAGAGCTAAATGTTCAAAAGAGTGTGCAGGACAGTTTGATTTCATCATGTGTGGACCTTTCATCTCCAGATAATGCAGTGTTAGCAGCAAAAATGTGTGAATATATCATGAAATCTAGAAGTGTGACCACCAGCAAGAAATATATTTCATCATTCAGCAGATGGTCAAAATTCATTGCAAACAAAGGAAAATCAGCTATACCGGCCAATCCATTTCACATTTCCCTGTATCTCACTCACTTACTGCACATCGGTTGTTCTTTCCACGTCATTTCCAGTGCTGTATATGCTATTAAGTGGGCCCATTCTATTTTAGGCCATAAGGATCCAACAGAACACTCCTTCATTAAAAATTTATTAGAGGCTTCCAAGCGTAATAACAAACCTAAAGTTATAAAAAAAAATCGTCACAGCCAGTGATTTAATTTTATTGTGTGATACTTATGTCGACAGCACAAATTTGTTAGAAGTGCGTGATCTGTGTATGATTCTTCTTTCTTTTGCTGGATTTTTACGTTTCGAGGAGCTTAGTTCTCTCCGTTGTTCAGATTTAACTTTCATGGACGGATATGTGAAAATTTCCATCAACAAAACCAAAACCGATCAATATAGACAAGGAAACGAAATTTTAATATCTGCTGGTGTTACCTCGGCTTGTCCAGTTAAAATGTTAAATCGTTATATATCTTTAGGAAGTATAGACATTTCTTCTGGTCACTTTTTGTTCAAGTCCGTGTTTAAATCTAAAGACGGTTTAAAGTTAATATACAAAGACAAAAAACTTAGTTATACCAGGGCCAGGGAGTGCATTTTGTCAAAACTAAAATCCGTTATGGGAAATATCAATATTGGTCTTCATTCTCTGCGTTCAGAAGGCGCGACGGCTGCAGCAAATTCCAAAGTAAACGAGCGATGTTGAAAGAAACATGGTAGATGGGCATCAGATTCGTCCAAAGATGGATACGTGAAAGACAGCCTAGAAAGTAGACTTTCTGTTTCGAAAAATTTAGGATTATGACTTGAAAATTTTTCTTTGGTAAATGAAATATGTTTGTAAAAAAAAAAGTTTTATATACATATATTTCATAATACCTTGCATTTTTGTTGAGTTTTTTAATAACGTTTACAACTTTTGCTTACTTTTGAACATTTTATTCTAAGCTTATCTGGCTTACACCTATGTTATGTTGTGTTAATATATAGAAGGGGGGTGGATAGTATTCTTAAAGTTTATATTATACTAGAGTTTTCCTGCGTTTCGGAGAATAGCGGGAAAACGTTGTATGATAGCAACGTGTTTGAATAGCTATGCGTAGTAATACAAGGCGGGCCATAGGAAGGCCACTATAAAGGGTCAGTGGCGTGAAGTTAAGGTCATTCTAAGTCAGTCTTTCTCAGTGCACGGAGCACTATTTTTTTTTCTTTCTTATTTTGTTTTGACGAGATTGTTTAAATTCAAATATATATTTGTATTTTTCTTTTCGTTTTTTATATGAATAAGTCCGATATTCACCCCTAGACATTACTTAACACTTGCGTTCGGACACAGGTTTCCATAGTTTTTTCATATATTTT
Organism: Saccostrea cuccullata; assembly: GCF_032062105.1. Taxonomy (NCBI): domain Eukaryota; kingdom Metazoa; phylum Mollusca; class Bivalvia; order Ostreida; family Ostreidae; genus Saccostrea; species Saccostrea cuccullata. Next base: position 141,312 of record NW_026930231.1, read on the forward strand.
GTCTATGGTTTTTCCTGGGCGGTTTTTAATGTCGATTATGGGGATATTTTGCATAATGGTTTATGTCATGGTTTATTTAAATAACAAGGATTTGTCAATCTGTCTTGCTACATAAGAATGTTAATAAAATTATTAAAAGCCGGCTGCCTGCAAAGCTTGTCTGGCTCACACCTATGTTGTGTTGTGTTAATATATAGAAGGGGGGTGGATAGTATTCTTAAAGTTTATATTATACGTAAAATGAAACATCACGATGTTGATATACATAAAAATATCATGACACCTTCAGCTTCCTGTGACATAAATACTGTACTTGTAATTGTTCTTGACTCAAATTTACCAATGTAGACAAGGTTTATAAGCTAAAGTCAATTAAGTACTTGATTAATAATTTGCATATCAACATATCTTTCATCTTATTGAGTTTTGCTGTGAATGCCCATTCAGAACCTCTATAAATAACATTACCAGTTAGACACTTTAGGATTTTACAGAATGCTTTAGTACAACAGGAATAGAGAGTACCAGAACTCCTCCATCATCTGTTAGAGTTCCTGACACTGTACCTCTCTCCCAGATACAAGAACGTCAGGGACAGGATTGGAAGGTAAGCTCCTGATATGGTTTGAATGTAGAACCAAGAAAGTTGAACATTCGGACAAATGTTTATTTAACCAGTGGTGTCTGGATTACATAAATCATATTTCAATTTCTAAGTGAAACTCATGATGGAACACTTTAGAGTTAATTCCTCTGTTGTAGCCTGCTGTCCAACATCATATTGTATGACTACAGCATCACGGCGGGTTCCTCCACTAAATCTCCACACAGAGTGGACTTTGTCCAGAAGGTGATTCCACAACTGGAACCTCTCAAAGACCTGGTGCTATCAGACAATGGAAACAATGGCAGCTCAAAAGGTAGGTTCTAGTTCTATTAATAGTCAGTTCTCTTTTTAGTGTTCATCTGCGACGATCTAAATCACTGTGTCCGCTAAAATAAATTATGCCAAAATTATTGGCATTTCTTTGAGCAAAACGCCAAATTTTACACCCCCCCCCAAGAAAACCCGCTTTACGGTACTGCATTAATAACTTTAAATTACATGCTCTGGGATCGAAAGATTCCAGGGGTTTATGTCCCGGGATCGAAAGATCCGGTGGGTATATTGGTTTTGTCCTGTATGTCTGTCTGTCTGTTTTTCTGTCTGTCTGTTGTCAACTTTAACCCATCCCATAACAATGAAGTGGGTGGGGCTATGGCTTTCATATTTGCACAAGGTGTTAGAAGTCTATGAATATGTAAATGTATTTGAACTTTTTACAGATGAGGAGAACTACAGAGACATGTCTTCCTCATCAGAGAAGATGGAGGTGGAAGATGATGAGGATGAAGAGAGGAAGACAACCATAAGGCTATGTAAAACAGGTTAGGGGGATTACAACTTTATGAATATACATATAAATTAACAAAGATAATGGTTTAATTCATAAAACAGAAAAAAAAATTATGATGGTTGGACTTTTTCATCATTTTTTGTTGCAGTGCTGAAGTGGATATCAGATGGTCTAGGTAGAATGTTGACCTCAACTACACCAGAACTTTTCCTCTTTCTTTCAGTAATAAGTATTATTGTGAGGATTGCAGAATATGCATTTCGAATCTCTTTTTAAATTCGTAAATATTTTCATATTATATGATCGTACATGTACATGTATTTAAGCAGAGTGATGAAAAATATGCAGAAAAACTTTTTAGGTTTAAAATGACTTTTCGATATTGAGATTCATTTGATATTTCCCCCAGATTTGTACGTTAGAGAGTGAGACTAAAGATGAGGAATTGAAGACAGACTGTTCTATGGCACTGGCCTGCTTCTCTCAGGCTTTGATTCAGGAAAACAATGTCACGGTGTGTTTGGAGACCATCAGAGAGGTGAGTACAACAGACCATGGTCAAAATCAGCGCATGTACAATTCGAGGAACCTTTGTTTTTAAAAAAATATATTTTAAGTTTCTTTCATGCAAAATTTTTGTTAGAGTTGTCAGGCTCTCATCATAGTAAGAAGATGTGCTGATGGAATGGAGAAAGTTTGAAGAATATGAAAAAGTTGCAAGGACCTGAAGTTGCAATTTGTTTACCCAGGTATAAAAATAGAAACTTTATTACTAAATATTTCTTTGATTTCTTTAGGTGATGGGTCTGAAGTCCTGGCATTCCCGAGTTGCGATCCTTGGTTACATCCAGGTCATGGTGTTCTGTAACCTCTTTACCATGATCCAGACAAAACACAAAAAGGAAATCCAGAACTTTATACTCCATCTCATCTGTGACGACCAAGTAGAGGTATGTTATATACAAACATAAACAAAGGTGATGGGTATCGGAATTTTATTCTGCATCTCATCTGTAATGACCAAGCAGAGGTATGCTATGTTTACAAATAATAAATACAAAAAATGGACGGGGTCAGAACTTTATTCTGCATCTTATCTGTGATGATCAAGTGTTTTCACTTTCCATGAAATGACCCTGCCCATATACCAATTTAATGACCAAATCACATTATCATAATTACTAACATCAATATAAAGATGAGAACTTAAATTTCCTATAAAAAAAAGTTTTTTCTACAAGTCCAGCTATAGAAAATGGGCTTTGTGAAATTGCAATGTTTTTGATATTCACAGGGCTAAAATAGGCCTTTAGTAAACTTTGTTCTTTTTAACTCTTAATCCTCTCCTTTGTAAATACATTGTAGAACAATTCTTACATTGCAGTGGAGTCGATGGGGATGTAGTTATTGTTTGTGTGTGTAAGTAGGATACTTTGTCCTTTGTGCCAAACAGAATTGACAAAATTTGCATTGGGATCGGGACAGTTTGTATCCTGATAGATGTAGAATGCTACATGCCTTGATTTATGGTGAAAATTTTGATGATGTTATAATTTAGAATATATTTTTCCTCAAAATTCCACTCATCAAACTTCTTATTTACCGGTATATATAGAAAATGCAAATGACATTGTAGCATTTTACGTTAATCATTATTATGATAAATGAATAAAAGTGTCTTTGTATGATTATTATTTTTATTTTAAGATGAATAACTGTCATGTTTTACTTTAAAAATGGTCAAAGATTTCACTTAAGATATTTGATTTTCTTCACTTGTCTATCTCCATATTGAGCAACAAACAGATTGTCATTTGTATCTGTACACAGTCCATAGGGAACACTCAGTCTACATTCTATGTAACGGAGGAACTGTCCATCCTGGTCTGTCATGTGGACACAGTCATTGTTATAATTCGCTATAAGGATGTGACCCTGACTGTCTGTGGTGATTCCCTGTGGATCGAATGGTTTGTTCTTTAGAGCAAGAGTATGTCCAGTGTACCTGAATCTCAGTTTCCCGGCCTGATTGACCACCACTACTGCTTTAGCTTCACTGTCAGACACACAGATATCCAGGTTCCTGTTCTCAGTAATGTATCTGTAAAAGGGACCATAGGAATAGAGAGGTTTACCTTTATCATCAAACTGAATGGTTTGTGTTTCAGTGGAGCCAGAGTAACGGACAACTTTTGTTTGTTTATTATCATTACTGTCCATGATAACCAGGAGGTCACCAGAGGTTGTACTACAGACACCTCTAGGTCTCCATTTCTGTAGTCTGATCACCTCCTCTATCTTCTCATTCTTCACAATGTTCACAGTTCTATCAATGTAATCAGTATAAACTAGATCTCCACTTTTTGTCACTGCTATGTCATATGGATTGTTCCCTGACTTGGTTGTGATTGACTTGAGTAGTGATCCCTGATTGATGCTGTAGAGTTTCATGGCGTTGTCAGTTCCACTTGTCCAGATTTCTTCATCACTCAGACAGGCCACATTGTAAAGCCCACCAAGTATACCACTATACACAGTGTCTATGGTGGTGACACTTTCTGGTTCATCAAGCAGCTGTTTGACTGGAGGAGAGGATCCAGCTTCTGGTGATTTCTGTGGTGTCTTCATGCTGTAGCCATGTTGATCTGATGTTAAAGAACTTGATGATAAAACTCCAAACAATTTACCAAGTTCTTCTCCTTGTTGTCTTCCTGGAATGAATTTTGGTAAAGATGGAAAAATTTTGTGTGGAAGATTTCTGTATCTGGATGCATTGGACGTGACCCTTAATAGATTTGACAAGTCATTTGTGTCTGTTGCAGTTTCCATTGAATCAATTTCATCCTTGATGTCAGACATTGTCTTGTTTATTTCATCCAGATGTTTCTGTAGAGTTTGTAACTGTGTGTTTTTCATCTCATCAACTTCAGCTTTAAGTTTCTTGACAAGTTTGTCAATTTCTCTGTGCCAGTCCTCTCCATGTTTTGTTATGGCTGTTGAGAGATCTCCATATTCCTTTTCTAACTGACTCATTCTGTTTTTAACATCAGAGGCAATTTCCTGGTAGGTTGGACAAATTGATTCATCTAATTCTTTTTTTTCTTTCATAATAATGTCCTTCTTTTCATCCACAACTTGCAAGACTTTAGATAATTCATGACCTATATGTTGTTTGGATGCAAGACAGCTAAGACAGACAGGAATGTCACATTGTTTGCAGTACATTTCACATTGTTCTTTGGCATGGGATACACATCCAGGGTAGATGGGAATGGATTTTCTGGTTTCAAAAGGTACAACTTTATGATTGATAGATTGATCAGATATCATGTGTTTTCCTACACAAGCTGTACATAGGTTGACAAGACATGTATCACAGTGCATCTGTACCACAGCGGTCTCACACAGGTCACATCGCATCACGTCCTGGGCACTGGTACGGTCCATCTTAAGATTTTATGACTGTAGCATAAAAAAATTAATTAGGAATAAGTTGCTTTACATTAATGAGAGCAACATGCATTTTTCTGACTCCAAAAATTTCATTTTGCCTGAGACCATTAGGCAGATATATTCATGTACGTAAAGAAGTTTTTTTGTTATTAATTATACAAGGTTCATTGAATATTTGTGGGAAAGAAAATTTGCTTGCCATAGTTTAAGACTGCAGTACTGAATTTTCAGGAACTTTCAGAACTGTTTTAAAACTGTAAAATTTCTTACCTGACTTCAGTAATGGCGGCTGTCATTGATCGATCTCCAAGTGCAATCTTTAAGTACTCTGATCACGTGACACACCTGTGTTATCTACTTGTCAGGTGTTTATACTTCCTGGTTAGAGGGGGATTTAAATACCTTCTATAACTGCTCTTTGAAATGCATTTTTATTTATTTTATGTAGTTCATGTGAATTTAAGCTCTTCTGGTCAGAGTCCTAAAGAGTTTGGGCAATTAGTCAGGTGTCAGGCATTCTTCTATCTATCTGTGTGTAAACATTTCCCAGTTTTGGCTTGATTTCAATATAGTTAACTATACTGAGATACTAGTACATAATTCTACTGTAATCCCCCTCTTGAACAGTGGGATGGTATACTATAATCGGCATATCCGTCCGTCCGTCTAGCTGTCTGTCCGTCTGTTACGCTTTGGGGTACCCATCCCTTATCCGCAAATCCTCTTATACCACTGAGTGAAATTTAATGAAACTTTCACAGAATCTTTATTAACGAGTACAAATTGCCATTGTGCACCTCCTATTTTATTTTTTGATTCGACACATACCGGTATTTTGGGTTTCCCGGCCACAGCAAAATTGGAGGCAGGGGGTATCATTTAGTGAGCTCATTGCCACAGTACCTTTAGTTTTGTATTGATTTTGTTGAATGGTGTTGCCAAGGTTTTAAGAATTGAAATTTGTGTGAAATTCTTTAAACATGCTAGTTCTCATATAGTTTTGGTTTGATTTAAATACAAATTAATTAGCACACAAGTAGAATACACAGTAACTGAGAAAGAATGGTGTTGACATGGTTCTTAAAATTCAAATGTGTGTTAAAATCTTGCAAAAGGCTACCCTTCTTGAAGATTTAGTTTGATTGCAATAAATCGCACCTCAAAAGAAACTAAACCAAGATTATCATTCTATTTAAGACTGTTGCATGATCAAGGCCAAGGTTGAGTTTTCTCCCCTGTAAATGCTTTAGGTACAAACCTGAATAGCTTCTGTCCAATCAGACATCAGATTTCATTTTATTGAAAGTGCTAGAAAATCCTATTATGTATAAAAGAGCATTAATTTCTGCATGAAATTTTTTTAAGATTAACAAAATCAGGACAGAGGACTAATACAGGACATATCAACAGAATCTGCATGGATACTGGTATATGTATGGGGACTTATGTTTGTGCAAATCAGACGTCAAAATTTATAACATGCAACAGTCTTAAAAGTGTATGCAACACCTTAAAAATTGATGTAATTATAAGTAACTATTTTTCTGTTTTGTTATACTACATATTTAAAAGTAATTAATTGTATTTGTATTAAAGGTGAGAGAGATGGCAGCCATAACATTGAGTGGTTTAGTACATTGTGGATTTCTAGACATGGACAAAGATATGCTGGTAATTCCTTAATTTCTACTCTCTTAATGTATACTTTATCTTGTTTTTTTTTTTACATCTCAGATTTTCAAACTGTAAGTTCTAAGTCGATAATAAATAACTTAAGTTCCATGTCACAGCAGGTGGTGGCCCGAGAAAGATCTCTGGCTTCTCAATGGCCCTGAGTGTTGAGTATATTAGGTATAAATTTGCAGCCATCAATCGGCAATTATTGGCATCTCAATATATTAGTGAACAATTCTCAAGAGGACAACATATGTTTGGAGAGTACAAACAATTAAACAACCTTTTTAAGATTGCCATTCCATACCATTATGATATATTTTCACTTGAAAATCTTTAAAATGAAAATAAAACATGTAAAACATGAAGTAGTATAATTATGTACATCTTGTTTTGAATTTTATATTACTTATAAACAGGAACACTTTGAAGTCCTCAGTAAGAACAAGGTGAAGAAGCGTAAGTTAGCGGACTCGATGCCTCTGGAGGCCCTAATAAAGCGTCACGCTGGTGTCCTGGGTCTCAGTGCTCTAGTGGAAGCCTATCCTTACAATGTACCTGAGTTCATGCCACAGATTCTAATGGACCTTAGTAACCATGTAAACGACCCTCAACCAATACAGGTCAGTAGATTATTACTCTCATGTCAATCAATACAGGTTAAAACTGAAAATCAACCAATCCTGTCAAAAAAAACTTCAAATTAAACTCAGCCAATTTAGGTCAGTAGAACATTATCTTTGTTACCTGTTGTCAAGTGTGTTGCTGCAACTTAGGGTAACATCAGGAATTGTTAAAATGTATCTAAATCAATCATATTTTAGTGTTTAACATATATAAAAGTACAAAAATGATCAACTCTGTTAGTTTTATTTTTTTGCAGATGACTGTGAAGAAAACTCTATCAAACTTTCGTAGGACACACCATGACAATTGGCATGATCATAAACAAATGTTTACAGACGATCAACTTGTCATATTAACTGATATACTAGTGTCCCCTACTTACTACGCTTGACGACGGATCACTCCTAGAAATATTACAAACCAAGGTGTAAGGACCGAACTAGGAACTAGGAACTAGCTGATTGTAGAGCAGACCAGAATTATCCCCCTCCTATAACAGGGCCACAAGTCCATCTCATCTCAAAGACTTTGTTAGACATAATCAGTGATTTTATTATTCCTCCTCCTATATAGTTTGAACATTTCAGTCATTTTTAGTTTTTTTTTCATACAATGTATTTATTAATGAGAATCATGAATACATTGATTCAGAAGAGTATATTTATTTGCATTTTGTCAACTGAAGGTAATGAAATCAACATATGAAGTCTGATCAGGACTTCACTGAGCGGCCCAAGGTGGTTATTATACTGAAAAGTAGTTCATATTGTAAAACGTGTCCCTAGGCCCCGGTTGGTTATACGAAAAAGTAGCCTTGTGCAAGTCTTAGTTGGTTACAGGGAAATAACCTTAGATTTCTGTTTTGGAGATTGCTAACAGAGATTTTTTTGTGAACTTTTTTTAATCTGTGTTTTTATTACCAAAAAATATCCTTGCATAAATGAAGGCAGTTTTTGATTGACTGATTGATGTATTGATACTATCTGAAGCACTTTAGATGTGCAGGTACAGTTACATGTATTTATTTTCAGAAACAGTATAGTGTTTTAAAACTAAACTTTTTCAAATAAAATATTTTAAATGGACAATTAAGGATGCAGTGCCAAAGTCATTAGTCATTTGATGAAAGGCATCACCCATTAAATCTTAGAGAAAAACGTTCTTCAAGTAAACAAATACATTTCCTTAGACTTCAAGGTGTATCTTTTGGAGAAAAATATTCTTAAAAGTTGTAAATTTAGTACAGCCATTAGTTTTGTTCGTGCATGGGGCTAAATGTAAATTAAGGTTTGCATATCATTGCATTTAATTGTTCAGTATCCATGTAATTACATTTTAATGTATTAGCATGTATATTTACTGAGATTTTTAATGAACAGATAAACATGAATGTAGTGAGACCATATGTCGGTTTAGAAAAAAAAGTTCAATAAAAAGGTATAGCGATTAATTGAAATATTCTAAATCTATAAAATTTCATGTACCTGTATGAAATTTTTTTTTTTAATTTGCATTGCACGTACTTGTATGTAAGAGGACTGTGTTATCATAATCCATGAGTTTTGATTTAAATTATTCCCGATGTGATACAATTAGTTTACAATTATGCTATTTATGTCAATTATGTCAACAAATTATTTTACCATAATAATATGAATCATTGTCATGTTTTCATAAAAGAAAAAAATGGATTTAAATAAAAATTATGCTTTCATGAAAAGCGTTGTTATAACTGCAAAAACAATACGATTCAATAGTATTTGATCATATTTTAAAATATCCTTACTGACATCTTTATCATATACATAACTGTACAACGTAAAATTAAACTATAACAGAGTTGAACAGATATTTGTGGAAGATTTTTAAAATTAGTTTTAGGAAGTCCAACATACATATGTGCATGAATCTTAATATCATTGTGTTGAATATGTCTATGCTCCATGGTTGATAACTCTTCAAATATTATTTTGTGGAGGTGCTTCACATGCTCATAGCAATTCATATGAAGTAATAGGGAGCATCATTTGGAGATCATCAATTAATTTTCAGATAATTCAATGATTTCCAATAGAAATCTGTTAGTGGTTCACTAAAAAAATGTAAGGTAAAAGGAGGACGGTTACAGAGATCAAACTAGAATAGTCTGTTAAATAAAGTAGCATAAAATCAGAAAACAGGACTTAATTTCCCTTGGGGATTGGGGCCAAAGATTTATGGTAAATATCGCACTCCCCTGAATTTAAATATTATGATGATGGTTCATAAGTAATTAATAATATTTGTATTATTCATTAATTACCGTCTACTGTTAGATGCAGTCCTGTTTTTAATGATCAAAATTATTATTACAGAATATAATATCTTTTAAAACACTGTGAATTTCGTTATCCTTTGAATTCCGATCATTTAAAACGGTACTAATCCTAGACTGTCCTGTATCATAAATATATCAAATAAATTGATGAAAAGGTCAAATTTTGACTTCAGAAAGCTCAAGCCTAACATTTCTGAAATCAGCATCAAAGCCACAATTTTATACCTACATTTTACTATTAGTGGCACCTGTCCAAAATTGTACAGCATCTGTAAGTCCTGGGCCAATTTCGAAAACAAAATTCTGGGAGAAAATACTATACCAATTCCGAATGTTCTTTTTTGTGATTTAAAGGTAAAGGACAAACGATCATAAACAGGAAACCAAGAAAGAATCTACTGGTAGAGGTGTGCCTAATGAAAAAAAAAACTTGGAAGTTCCAACTTGAAGAAGTTACTTTGAAAATGAATTTGAATTGAATTAAATCTCAATGAAATAAAAATACCATCACAATTAAACATAGAATGTACTACATTTAAACGTTTTAAAAATTGTAGGTTTACTATCTTCGGTTAATTAAATATTTAAAATCTATTTTCTGACTGTTGATTATTTGAATTCGAAAGTCTATCACTGTTTTTTTTAAGTTTAATTCCTTGGATATATGTATACATGAATCTCTAACTGAGGTCATTGACTGAAATGCGATTACATTATGGAAAAAATTATCCACTCAATCTCATTATAAGTACTGTAAACTTCTCATAAGTTGTCTGAATCGGGAAGGAAGACAACAATAAGTCCATGTAAATCAGGTGAGGAAGACAACAATAAGTCCATGTAAAACAGGTGAGGAAGACAACAATAAGTCCATGTAAAACAGGTGAGGAAGACAACAATAAGGCTGTGTAAAACAGGTGAGGAAGACAACAATAAGACTGTGTAAAACAGGTGAGCAAGACAACAATAAGGCTGTGTAAAACAGGTGAGGAAGACAACAATAAGACTGTGTAAAACAGATGAGGAAGACAACAATAAGACTGTGTAAAACAGGTGAGAAAGACAACAATAAGGATTTGTAAAACAGATGAGGAAAACATTAATAAGGTTATATAAAACAGGTGAGGAAGACAACAATAAGTCCATGTAAAACAAGAGAGGGAGACAACAATAAGTCCATGTAAAACAACTGAGGGAGACAACAATAAGTCCATGTAAAACAACTGAGGGAGACAACAATAAGCCTGTGTAAAACAAGCAAGGAAGACAACAATAAGGCTGTGTAAAACAGGTAAGGAAGACAACAATAAGGCTGTAAAACAGGTGAGAAAGACAACAATAAGGCTGTGTAAAACAGGTAAGGAAGACAACAATAAGGCTGTGTAAAACAGGTGAGGATGACAATAATAAGGTTGTGTAAAACAGGTGAGAAAGACAACAATAAGGCTGTGTAAAACAGGTGAGGAAGACAACAATAAGACTGTGTAAAACAGGTGAGAAAGACAACAATAAGTCCGTGTAAAACAAGAGAGGGAGACAACAATAAGTCCATGTAAAACAACTGAGGGAGACAACAATAAGCCTGTGTAAAACAAGCAAGGAAGACAACAATAAGGCTGTGTAAAACAGGTAAGGAAGACAACAATAAGGCTGTGTAAAACAGGTGAGGATGACAATAATAAGGTTGTGTAAAACAGGTGAGAAAGACAACAATAAGGCTGTGTAAAACAGGTGAGGAAGACAACAATAAGACTGTGTAAAACAGGTGAGAAAGACAACAATAAGTCCGTGTAAAACAAGAGAGGGAGACAACAATAAGTCCATGTAAAACAACTGAGGGAGACAACAATAAGCCTGTGTAAAACAAGCAAGGAAGACAACAATAAGACTGTGTAAAACAGGTGAGGAAGACAACAATAAGGCTGTGTAAAACAGGTGAGGAAGACAACAATAAGACTGTGTAAAACAGGTGAGGAAGACAACAATAGGGATTTGTAAAACAGATGAGGAAAACATTAATAAGGTTATATAAAACAGGTGAGGAAAACAACAATAAGTCCATGTAAAACAAGTGAGGGAGACAACAATAAGTCCATGTAAAACAACTGAGGGAGACAACAATAAGCCTGTGTAAAACAAGCAAGGAAGACAACAATAAGGCTGTGTAAAACAGGTAAGGAAGACAAAAATAAGGCTGTAAAACAGGTGAGAAAGACAACAATAAGGCTGTGTAAAACAGGTGAGAAAGACAATAATAAGCCTGTGTAAAACAGGTGAGAAAGACAATAATAAGGCTGTGTAAAATAGGTGAGGAAGATAACGATAAGGCTTTGAAAAACAGGTGAGGAAGACAATAATAAGGTTGTGTAAAACAGGTGAGGAACACAATCATAAGTCCATGTAAAACAGGTGAGAAAGACAACAATAAGGCTGTGTAAAACAGGTGAGAAGACAACAATAAGTCCGTGTAAAACAAGTGAGGGAGACAACAATAAGGCTGTGTAAAACAGGTGAGGAAGACAACAATAAGACTGTGTAAAACAGGTGAGGGGCTTACACCTATCTTGATATACATGTAAATAAGCAAAAATAATGGTCTCATTTATAAAACAAAACAAAAAATATGATTGGTAGACTTATTCATCATTTTTGTTGCAGTACTAAAGTGGATATCTGATGGTCTGGGTAGAATGTTTACCTCAACTACACCAGAGCTTTTCCTTTTTCTTCCAGTTGTAAGTATTATTGTGACAAATGCTGAAAGTGCAAGTCTCATCTCTTGTTAATTTAGTAAATATTTTAAAATATAAATTAATATTTTCAAAATTTGATATGATCCTAAAGATACAGAGTATTTAACCAGAGAGATGAAAAAAGTTCAGAAAAACGTTTTAGGTGAATGTGACACTTTGATGTTGAGATTTTCTTTAATTGATTTTCTCCTCAGATTTGCACGTTAGAGAGCGAGATTAAGGAAGAAGAACTGAAGACAGACTATTCTATAGCCCTAGCCTGCTTCTCTCAGCCTCTGATTCAGGGGAACAATGTCACGGTGTGTCTGGAGATCATCAGAGAGGTGAGTACAATTAATCACACAGAACTGAAGACTGGCTGTTCTATGACTCTGGCCTGTTTCTCTCAGCCTCTGATTCAGGAGAACAATGTCACGGTGTATCTGGAGACCATCAGAGAGGTGAGTACAACTAATCACACAGAACTGAAGTCTGACTGTTCTATGGCTCTGGCCTGTTTCTACCAGCCTCTGATTCAGGAGAACAATGTCACGGTGTGTCTGGAGACCATCAGAGAGGTGAGTACAACTAATCACACAGAACTGAAGACGGACTGTTCTATGTCCCTGGCCTGCTTCTCCCAGGCTCTGATTCAGGAGAACAATGTCACAGTGTGTCTGGAGACCATCAGAGAGGTGAGTACAACAGATACAGTCTAAAGCAAGATATGAATCTGATTCTGAAATTGAATTAAAATTTCATGGCCAGTCGAACTGATATGGCCTTCAACAGTGCAATAATAATGGTAGGAACTTCTCAGTTTCAAAAAATGTTGAATCCTTATTTTAAGTTCCTGTCATAAAGTAATTAGGCTCTCACCATGGTAAGAAGACATATTGTGAAGAGTTGGATAAAGTTGCAAGGATCTTAACTGTTATATTGATTAGAATCATGGAGGCTTTATTTCTAATCAATTCCTTGACTTCTGTAGGTGATGGGGCTGAAGTCTTGGCATTCCCGTGTAGCAATCCTTGGTTATATCCAGGTCATGGTGTTCTGTAACCTCTTTACCATGATCCAGACAAAGCACAGAAAGGAAATCCAGAACTTTATACTCCATCTCATCTGTGATGACCAAGTAGAGGTATGTTATTTACAAAAAAAGGGGGAGGGGAGGAGGGTATCAGAACTTCATCATATGTAATGATGATGTCTTTTCTATCAGATATTAATTTTATATGCAATACCTTTATTAACAACAAAGAGCTATTTTCACTATATTCACTATCCATAAAATGGCCCTGGCCATATACCAATTAACTGACCAAGTCACAATATTCCATAACTAACATCAGTATAAAGATGAGACTTAGTACTTGCATTCCTTTGAAAAAATCCAGCCATAGAAAAATGGGCTTCGTGAAAATTGCAATGTTCTTGAAATTCACAGAGCAAAAATAGGCCTTTAGTAAACCTTGTTCTTTTTAACTCTTAATCATCTCCTTTACAAATACATTGTAGAACAGTTCTTACATTGCAGTGGAGTAGATAGGGATGTAGTTATTGCTTGTGTATGTAAGTGGGATAGTTTGTCCTATGTGCAAAAGGGAATTGACACAATTTGCATTTGGATCAGGGTAGTTTATATCCAGATAGATGTAGAATGCTACATGCTTTGATTTACAGTGGAAATTTTGACAACGTTATAATTTAGACTATATTTTTCCTTGACATTCCACTCATCAAACATCATATTTACATTTATATATAGCAAATGCAAATGACATTGTAGCATATTTACATACGTTAATCATTATTATAATAAATACATAAAAGTGCCTTTGTATGATTATTATAATTTTAAGATGAATAACTGTCATGATTTACTGTAAATGGTCAAAGATTTCACTTCAGATATTTGATTTTCTTCACTTGTCTGTTTGTATATTGAGCAACAAACAGATTGTCATTTGTATTTGTACACAGTCCCCAGGGATAACTCAGTCCACCGTCTATGTAACAGAGGAACTGTCCATCCTGGTTGATGATGTGGACACAGTCATTATTAATATCAGCTGTAAGGATGTGACTCTGACTGTCTGTGGTGATTCCTAGTGGATGGAATGGTTGATTCTTTGGAGCAGGAGTATGTCCAGTGTACCTGAATCTCAGTTTCCCAGCTTGATTGACTACCACTACTGCTTCAGCTTCATCATCAGACACACAGATATCATGGTTCTTGTTCTCAGTAATGTATCTGCTATAATCATAAGTAACTGAATAGAGAGGTTTACCTTTATCATCAAACTGAATGGTTTGTTTCTCTGTGGAGCCAGAGTAACGGACAACTTTTGTTTGCTTTTTATCATCACTGTTCATGATAACCAGGAGGTCACCAGAGGAGGTATGACAGACACCTGTAGGTTTCCAAATCTGTAGTCTGATCACTTCCTCTATCTTCTCTTTCTTCACAATGTTCACAGTTCTATCACTGTAATCTGTATAAACTAGATCTCCACTTTTTGTCACTGCTATATAAGGTGGTCTGTTCCCTGACTTGGTTGCGATAGACTTGAGTAGTAATCCCTGATTGATGCTGTAGAGTTTCATGGTGCTGCCGTATCCTCTTGTCCAGATTTTTTCATCACTCAGACAGACCACATTGTAAAGACTTGTATACCCAGTGCGTATGGTGGTGACAGTCTCTGGTTCATCAAGCAGCTGTTTGACTTGAGGAGAGGATACAGCTTCTGGTGATTTCTGTGTTGTCTTCATGCTATAGCCATGTTTATCTGATGTTGAAGAACTTGATGATAACACTCCAAACATTTTACTTAGTTCTTCTTGATGCATTTTTCCTGGAATGAATTTAAGTAAAGATGGTATAATTTTGTTTGGAAGACATCTGTATGTGTGTGCATTGGATGATACATTTAATAGTTTTGACAAGTCATTTGTGTCTATTGCAGTTTCAATTGAATCTATTTCATCCTTGATATCAGAAATATTCTTGTTTATTTCATCCAGATGTTTCTGTAGAGTTTGTAACTGTGTGTTTTTCATCTCATCAACTTCAGCTTTAAGTTTCTTGACAAGTTTGTCAATTTCTCTGTGCCAGTCCTCTCCATGTTTTGTTATAGCTGTTGAGAGATCTCCATATTCCTTTTGTAACTCACTTATTCTGTTTTGTACATTAGAGGCAATGTCCTGGTATATTGGGTAAATTGTCTCATTTAATTCATTTCTTTCTTTTGTAATCATATATTTCTTCTCACCAACAACTTGCAAGATTTTAAATAATTCATGACTTAAATGATGTTTTGATGCAATGTAGCTAAGACAAACAGGAATGTCACAATGTTTACAGTACATTTCACATTGTTCTTTAGCATGAGATGTACATACAGGGTAGAGAGGAGTGGATTTTCTGGACTGAATAGTGACAACTTTGTGATTGATCGATTGATCAGAAATCATGTGTTTTCCTACACAAGCTGTACACAGGTTGACAAGACATGTATCACAGTGCATCTGTACCACAGCGGTCTCACACAGGTCACATCGCATCACGTCCTGGGCACTGGGACGGGGGTCCATCATTAGATTTTGTGACTAAAGCATAAAAAAATTAATTAAGAATAAGCTGCTTTACATTTGAGAGCAACATGCATTTTTTCGGACTCTTAATACTACATTTTGTCTGCGACCATTAGGCAGATATATTCATGTACGTAAACAAGTCATTATATTAATTATACAAGGATGAATGTTTGTGGGAATGAAAATTTGTTTGTATATAGTTAAAGTCTGCAGTACTGAATTTTTAGTGACTTTCAGAATTGTTTTCATATGGACAGAAATACAAGTTTTTTACCTGACTTTAGTAATGGCGGCCGTCCTTGATCAATCTCCAAGTGCAGTCTCTATATACTCTGATCATGTGACATACTGTATTATCTACCTGTCAGGTGTTTATACTTAATGGTTAGAGGGGGATTTAAATATGTCAAATAACTGCTCTTCAAAATGCATTATTTATTTTATATAGTTCATGTGCTGTTTTTTTTAGCTCTATTGATCTACTTGACCAGAAGGATTTATGTGACAGTATTTCATATTGGTGACTGTTGTCCATCTGTTTCTGTGTAAAAAAGTAAACAATTCCTATAGATTGGCTTGATTTCAATTGTGCACATATAATCTGGAACAAAAGTACACTAGTACACTAAGATACATAATTCTATTGTTAAGTATTTGATTTTGGCTAAGTTGCCAAAGTTTTTGAAAATTGAAATTTGTGTGAAACGCTATTCCTCCTACAGTTTTATCCATATCAATATAACTTGGCACACATGTAGAATACACCGAAAAAGAACTTTTTAATTGATCTTACTGTGATGAAAGGTGTTGCTAGGGTTCTTAAAAATTGAAATTTCTGCATAAAGTTCTTGCAAAAGTTTATCCCCCGTACAGTGTTAGCCTGATGGCAATTAAAAGCAAGAGCCACTTTGGGCCTTAATTATTTGGTCATGAGAATTTCTGAAAAATCAAAACCGCTCAGTTTAGGCTGCAAATGCAGTATTCATCACTAGGATTGTTGGTGACCACGTATCTAATAATCGTGATGTAATTTCCCATCTAGTCAATGCATTATGACGTCATAAATTGCATAATTTTCCTCTTATCCTGTAAATTCCCTTGAAAATGACCTAAAGTTGAAGTATTTTTACAATATTTCATATGGAGCACAACCTCTGATCCAAAATATGCAAATACATAATGACAGACCTGTTTCTGAAGATCCAAAAACATGTTTGTTTTTTTTTTTTGGATCGTGGGCTGTGCTCATATTTTAATTCTTTGCTGACTGTTGTCAAATACGCATGTTTTCTGCAAATTTCAAGAACATTGCAATTTCTCAAACCTGTTTTCCAATATCTGGATTCTGAAAACGAAATTTTTTTATAGCTAATGAAAGCACCAAGTATCTACTTTATTTTGATATATGAAATGGGAAAGAGGTTGATAGCTAATTAATTGATATAAGTACAGGACCGTTTTATGCATAAGATGGCTCTTGCTCTTTTCTCAACAAAAAAAAAAGATAAGAAAAGAAAAGAAAAAACCAGGGACTATTATTTTATAGCTATTTATAAATTATTGTTGTTGCACAGTTTCAAGTTAAGTGTATTCTTTCTACTCCTTTGTTTTAAATACAAAGAGCCAAATTTTCATCATTGAATTCTGATTTCATTTTATTTTAAAGCACTAGAAAATTCTTTTGTGTATATTACAATGCACATGTTTATTTTAAATATTATAAAAGAGGATTAATTTCTGCATGAAAATTTTATAAGATTAACAAAATCAGTGATAGAGGTCTCACACAAATCACAGCACCAGATTATGGACACTGGTACATGTTATAAGGGTCCATGTATGTGCAGATTAGAATTTTAAATTAATAGCATGCATGTGTGTAAAGAAAAAAACAATGAGTGTGACACTATTGAAAACTTGACGTAAGTAATCTTTTTCTGTTTTGCGATACTAGATGTTATAGTAATAAATTGTATTTTTATTAAAGGTGAGAGAGATGGCAGCCATAACATTGAGTGGATTAGTACATTGTGGATTTCTAGACATGGACAAAGATATGCTGGTAATTCTGAATTTCTACATATTAGTCTAAATTTGTATTTTTTCTTGTTATTTTATACCTCAGAATTTCAAACTTGAAGTTTGAAGTCAATAATAAATAACTTAGGTCCCATGTTGCAGCAGGCGGTGTCCAGAGAAAGATCTCTGGCTGCTCAATGGCCCTGAGTGTCGAGTATATAGGTATAAATTTGCAGCCATCAATCGACGAATGTTGGCATCTCAATATAAGTGAAAAATTCTCAAGAGGACAACATATCTGTGGAGAGGGCAAACAAACATCCTTTTTAAGATTGCCATATAATGCCATTATGATATATTTTCACTTGAAAATCTTTAAAGTGAAAAACAAGATGTGCTTGTGAAACACTGATGCCCCCGTATGGCAACATAGCAAAGATTAAACTTTTCTTGCAAATTTAATTAATTGGTACCAAAAGTAGGGTATTCTCACTGGAAAACAATTGTGAAATTTGAAAGTAAGCCAATGTTAAAAAGTTTTTTTCAATAAGTATAAAAATCTCCAAGATCAAAAGGTCAGTGTAATTGGTATCAAATGAAAGGTCTTGCCACATAGAATACTTTTGTAGAGCATGAAAGCCCTAGCCCTAAATGTTCAGAAGTTATGGCCAAGGTTCAATTTTTTAAAAAGTAGGTTAAACTCCAATGTCAAGGTCAAAGGGTCAAAGTTCTTGTTGTGAAATGAAAGGTCTTCTCACAAGGATTAAGTATGTATAGTATGAAAGCACTAGCCCTAACCCTTTAAAAGTTATGGTCAAGATTTGCTTTTTTAAAGTAGGTCAATCTCAAAGGTCAAGGTCAAAGGGTCAAAGTTCTTGGTATTTAATGAACAGTCTTCTCACAAGGATTACATATATGAAGTATGAAAGCCCTATCCCTTACCGTTCAAAAGTTATTGCCTAGGTTAAAGTTTTTTCACAAGTACAGAAATCTACAAGGTCAAGGTCAAAGGGTCAGGGTTTTTGGTATCCAATGAAAGGTCTTTCAACAAAGATAACATATGTGAAGTATAAATGTCCTAGTATCTACTGTTCAAAAGATATGGCCAAATTAAAAATTTAAAATTTTCATGTAAAAGTGGGTCAAACTCCAAGGTCAAAAGGTCCAGTTTGGTGGTAACCAAAGAAAGGTCTTGTCACAAGGAATACACATGTGAAATATGAAAGACATAGCTCCACTAAATCAAAAGTTATGGGCAAGGTTAAAGTTTTTGCAGAAAAACAGAGAGACAGACAGAGAGACAGTTGGACATGGCAAAAACTATATACCCCTGAAACTTCATTTATTGGGGCATAAAAAAACATGTAAAGCTTAAAGTATATGTACATAGTGTTTTAAATTTCATATTACTTTTAAACAGGAACACTTTGAAGTCCTGAGTAGGAACAAGGTGAAGAAGCGTAAGTTAGCGGACTCGATGCCTCTGGAGGCCCTAATAAAGCGTCACGCTGGTGTCCTGGGTCTCAGTGCTCTAGTGGAAGCCTATCCTTACAATGTACCCGAGTTCATGCCACAGATCCTAATGGACCTTAGTAACCATGTCAACGACCCTCAACCAATACAGGTCAGTAGATCCTTACACTCATATCCACAAATTTACACTTACTCTTAACCAATTAAGGGCAGTAGATAATTATATATTCCAATATTACAATATTCCATGTGTTACCTGTTGTCAAGTGTGTTGCTACAGCTGAGGGTAACATAACATTGTAAAATATATCTAAACCAATCAGATTTTAGAATTTAACATACTGTAGATCACTTAATTTTCGCGACACCTTATTTTCGCGAGATAGTCATTGACTCTTTATAAGCGAGAGAAAATTTTCACGAATTTTGGTCATTGCTCTATATAATCTTAAGGAATTCTATTATACGCTAGAATGAAATTTTCACGAGCATACTGTCTCGCTTAATTGCGAAAATAAAGTTCTCGCAAATAAAAAGTGTTTTACAGTATATGAAAGTATAATATTGATAAACTCTGTTGGTTTAATCTTTTGCAGATGACTGTGAAGAAAACTCTATCAAACTTTCGTAGGACCCACCACGACAATTGGCACGATCACAAACAAATGTTTACAGACGATCAACTTGTCATATTAACTGATATTCTAGTGTCCCCTACTTACTACGCTTGACAACGGATCAGTTCCTAGAAATATTACAAACCAAGGTGTAAGGACCGAACTAGGAACAGCTCAGTCATGGTAGAGAAAACCAGAGTTATCTCCCCCCAATAACAGGATTGCAGAAGTCATCAGTGCCCATCTCAAAGACTTCGTTAGGGATAATCAGTGATTTCATTATTCCTCCTCCCATATAGTTTAAGCATTTCAGTTGTATTTTAGGGTTTTCTCATACAATGTATTTGATGTGTATCATGAATACAATATTTATTTGCATTTTGTTAAGGTAATCAAGGAAACATATGAAGTCTGATCAGTTTTATGGATTAAGCAGCCCAAGTTGGTTATTATACTGAAAAGGATACCTATTTAAAAAAAATTGTGCTTTGGCCCAAGTTGGTTATATGAAAATGTAGCTTTGTACAAATCTTAGTTGGTTAAAGGGAAATAACTTAGATATCTGATTTTGAGATTGCTAACAGAGATTTGTTGTGAACTTTTTGTAATCTGCATTTTCTAAACCTCAAAAAATTCTTGCATAAATGAAAATTTTTCATTGATTGATACTACACTGTATCACTTAAGATATGTAGGTACAGTTACATGTATTTATTTTCAGAAATAGTTAGGGGTTTTAAAACTAACTTTTTCAAATAAGATATTTTATATGGAGAGTAACTGTTAAGGATGCAGTGCCAAAGTCATTAGTCATTTGATGAAAGGCATCACATTAAATCTGTCAGAGAAAAATGTTCTTCAAGTCAACATTAGCATTTTCCTAGACTTCAAGGTGTAAATCTAGTACAGCCACAGTGTTTTGGGGGTAAATATAAATTAAGGTTTGTATATCATCGCATTTAATTGTTCAGTATCCATGTAAATAAATTTTAGTGTATTAACATGTACAATTACTGAAATTTTTAATTACATGTAACAGATATACATGAATGTAGTGATACCATAACCATACGGTATGTCAGGTTAAAACACCAGATGGCATATTATGATAAAAAGGTATCGAGACGGAATGAAATATTCCCAATCTATAAAATTTCATGAAACTGTATGAAAAGTTTTTTTTTAAAAATTGCATTTCTTGAACCTGTATTAAAGAGGACTGTGTTATCATAATCCATGGGTTTTGATTTAGATTATTCCCGATGTGATACAATTAGTTTACAATTATGTCATTAACAAATTATTTTACCATAATGATGAGAATCCTTGTCATGTTTTCATTTATGAAAAAAAATATGGATTTATAAAATAAAAGGTATGCTTTCATGAAAATCGTTGTTGTAACTGCAAAAAGAATACAATTCCATAGTATTGATATTTTGAAATATCCTTACCAATATCTTCATCACATACATGACTGTTCAATGTAAAATTAAAACAGGAAAAAGTGGAAGACATACTTTTTTTTGATGTTTTTTAAAAAAATTATTTTTAGGAAGTCCAGCATATACATGCAGTTACATGAATCAATATCATTGTGTTAAGAACACGTTTATGCTCCATGGTTGCTAATTATTCAAAAACCATTTTGTGGAATTACTTCACATGCACAAAGCAATACATATGAAGTATAATGAAACATCACGATGTTGATGAACATAAAAAAACTGCTTGGCACCTTTAGCTTCCTGTGACTTAAATACTATACTTGTATTTGTTCTTGCTTCAAATTTACCAATGTAGACAAGGTTTATAAGCTAAAAATCAATAAAGTACTTGATTAATAATTTGCATATCAACATATCTTTCATCTTATTGAGTTTTGCTGTGAATGCCCATTCTGAGAACCTCCCTAGATAACATCACCAGTGAGACCCTGAAGGACTGGGGGACGTTCTTCACCGTCGTGTCCGAGAGTCGAGATCCCAGAAGACTGTATCGATTCTTTGAGATGCTCATGGATAAACCAATCAGGGAGGGATCTTCCTCTTTTAAGGATCTTCAGAGTTTAAGAGGAATAAAATGTCCATGAATGATCCACCAATGATTCCCCCACCTTTCCAATTATAGAATGACATACCTGAAGCAGGGACTGATTGTTTTCTATTATATTTTGTACCGTCTACTCTATTTGCTGTACAGAATGCTTTAGTACAAAAGACCTAGGAATAGAGATTACCAGAACTCCTCCACCGTCTGTTAGAGTTCCTGACACTCTACCTCTCCCACAGGTACAAGAATGTCAGGGACAGAGTTGGAAGGTAAGCTTTTGATAAAGTTTAATCTAAATGTATAACTCCGAAAGTTGATTAATCTGACAAATGTCCATGTGTAACGAGTGGTATCTGGATTAGACAAATTTTACTGCACATCATGTTTCAATTTCTAAGTGAAATTTTTTATGGAACACTTTTTAGAGTTAATTTTCTGTTTCAGCCTGCTGTCCAACATCATGTTGTATGACTACAGCATCACGCCGGGTTCCTCCACTAAATCTCCACACAGAGTGGACTTTGTCCAGAAAGTGATTCCACGACTGGAACCACTCAAAGACCTGGTGCTATCAGACAATGGGAACAATGGCAGCTTAAAGGGTAGGTTCTAATTCTATTAAGAATGAACTTATAATGGTCTGAAAAACTGTAATCATATATTGCATTAATAACATTATATGCCCCCAGATCGAAAGATCTCAGGGGTATATTGGTTTTATCCTGTCTGTCTGTCTGTTTGTTTTTCTGTCTGTCTGTTGTCAACTTTACCCAGCCCATAAGAATGGAGTGGGTTGGGCTGTGGCTTTCATATTTCACAGGTACGGAGTGGACTTTGTCAAGAAAAGCCAAGCTGTAATCATATATATTACATCCATAACTTTAACGAAAGATCTCGTATGTATTCCTTGTGACAAGACCTTTCTTTGGGTACCACCAAATTTGACCACTTGACCTTGGAGTTTGACCTACTTTTACCAAAAAAAAAATACCACACTTTAACCTTGGCCATAACTTTCGAACAGTTGAAGCTATGGCTTTTATATTTCATGTGTATTTATTAGGGATGTCAAAATTGTCAATAATTGATATTCGAATATTCGATAGAAGTATTCGAATATATTCGAATATTCGATAAAATAGATACATCTTACATTATTAAATATATAAATCTTCACTCTCCTGTCAAGTAGTATAGGTTTTATGGCATTATTTTGAAATAAAAACTCAAGTAGAGTGCGGTAAATGCACTGCAATTATATATATTTTAAATTATATTGAATAATATATATCCAAAATGTAATGATTGTTTTTTGAAAATTCAAGATTCTTTAGTATGTTCCAGATTAATTGATCGTCTTACTAAAGTCTACATCGATAACTCCTACAAACCCATACCAAGCAGAACAATTATCTAACGGTGAAACATTTACATCAATTACTTTTTGCTAATCTTAATTTCCTGATAATGATTTTAATGATATTTACATAAACAAAGGGTCCGTGTGTTTACTGTAAAACTTTGTCCTTACAACAATACAAGCTGATTGTAAGTACTGGATATATTATACCACTAATTAAGTGAACAAATAAATAAACTACTAAAATGGATGCACTCTTCACACCTTTCAGGTAACCCAAGAGGAGTGTTTTTTTTATTTTGTACAAACTTGATTCAATTTCTAATAAAACTTGAGTGTTTTTTTCTCTCTTTTTAATGCTTGTATACTTAAAAACGAATATTCGAATCATAAATTCATATTCGAATATCAACTCATCGAATGAATATTCGAATATTCGAATATTCGTTGACATCCCTAGTATTTATTGTGACAAGACCTTTCAGCTGGTATAAATAATTTTGACCTTGACCTTGAAGAGTTTGACCCACTTTTTAAAAACTTTAACCTTGGTCATAACTTTTGAACAGTTAAAACTAAGGATTTCATTTTTCACAGGTGTATTCCTTGTAACAAGTCCTTTCTTTTGGTACCAACACTTTTGACCTTTTGACCTTAACCTTTGGACATCAGTGTTTTACAAAAATATTTTGTCTTTATTTGATCATGCACAAGGAGGTGTTAGAAGTCTATGTAGATGTAAATGTATTTGAATTTTTCACAGATGAGGAGAACCACAGGGAGACGTCCTCCTCGTCAGAGAAGATGGAAGATGATGAGGATGAAGAGAGGAAGACAACCATAAGGCTGTGTAAAACAGGTGAGGGGCTTACACCTGTCTGAATATACATGTAAATTAAAAATTTAATTTTATTTAATTGGACTTATTCATCATTTTTTGTTGCAGTGCTGAAGTGGATATCTGATGGTCTAGGTAGAATGTTTACCTCAACTACACCAGAGCTTTTCCTTTTTCTTCCAGTTGTAAGTATTTTTGTGAGGATTGCAGAATATGCAAGTCTGATCTCTTGTTAAATTCGTTAATATTTCAAAATTTGATATGGTCCTACATGTATTTAACCAGAGTGATGAAAAATATGCACAAAAACTTTTTAGGTTTAAAATGACTTTTCGATATTGAGATTCATTTGACTTCCCCCCTTAGATTTGCACGTTAGAGAGTGAGACTAAGGATGAGGAAGTGAAGACTGATTGTTCTATGGCCCTGGCCTGTTTCTCTCAGGCTCTGATTCAGGAGAACAATGTCACGGTGTGTCTGGATACCATCAGAGAGGTGGGTAAAACAGACACAGTCTAAAACTACTAGATATGAATCTGAAATTGAATTAAAATTTCATATCCTGTCCAATGGATATGATCTAAAACAGTTATTATGGTAGGAACTTCTCAGTTACAAAAAACGTACAATCTATATTTTAAGTTTCTGGTATAAAGTAATTACACTACCGCCAGGGTTAGAAGACATATTGTTGAAGAATTTGATATATTGGCTAGGATCTTAAGGGTCATATTGATTAGAATAATGGAAGCTTTATTCCTAATTATTTCCTTGATATCTGTAGGTGATGGGACTGAAGTCCTGGCATTCCCGTGTAGCGATCCTCGGTTACATCCACGTCATGGTGTTCTGTAATCTCTTTACCATGATCCAGACAAAGTACAAAAAGGAAATCCAGAACTTTATACTCCATCTCATCTGTGATGACCAAGTAGAGGTAGGTTATATGTATACAAAAACAAATACAAAAAATTGAGGGGGTCAGAACTTTATACTGCATCTCATCTGTGATGATCGAGTTTTTTATTAGATATTTATGCAATATATTTATTAACAACAAAGAGCTTTAGTCACTATCCATGAAACGGCCCTGCCCATATACCAATTAACTGACCAAGTCACAATATCCTAAAACTAACAACAGTATAAAGATGAGACTTAGTACTTGCATTCCTTTACAAAAATATTTCTTCTGCAAATCCAGCTATAGAAAAATGGGCATTGTGAAAATTGCCATTTTCTTGAAATTCACAGAGCCAAAATAGGCCTTTAGTAAACCCTGTTCTTTTTAACTCTTAATCATCCCCTTTGCAAACACAATGTAGAATAATTCTTACATTGCAATGGAGTAAATGGGGATGTAGTTATTGCTTGACTGCATTTCATTTCCGGATTTTTTTGTAATTATCAACTTTTCATTTCCGACATTTTTTTGTTTTCATTTCCGACATTTTCAGATGGTACCTTCGGGCTTTAGTAACAGATTTGAAGACTTTACCTATGCAAAATTTAAAGGAATAAATCATCAATAAATCATTGAAATCCATTTTCTGAGTTTTGTAAATCTATCAATGACTTGGACATACTGTGAAATCATAAATTTTCGTTGGGGTTTAATTTTCGTTGTTTTCGAGGTATAAA
This sequence comes from Saccostrea cuccullata, assembly GCF_032062105.1. Lineage (NCBI taxonomy): Eukaryota > Metazoa > Mollusca > Bivalvia > Ostreida > Ostreidae > Saccostrea > Saccostrea cuccullata. Next base: position 167,112 of record NW_026930231.1, read on the forward strand.
GAGACCCACGAATTCATGTCCACCACGAAATGTAAATTGTTACATACATAAGTCCTTCTTCATTTTTGATCCACGAAATCAAATCCCCACGAACCAAGAGATTTTCCTCAAACCACGAAAATTTGACCCCACGAAAATATGTGATTTTACAGTAAGTTTGGTGCTGTCACTGACATTTAATTTATTGCACATTAAATTTTGTGAAAACAGTTTTATGCTCAATGGACACTTTTACATAGACTTAGTGCGACATGTATGTATATATGTTTAGATGGATTTTTATATTTTTTATCAATATTTTGCAATAAATATTTTTAAAATCACATTTCACTCACATGGAAAACATTAAATTGCCACACAGGAAAATTCCGGAAATGAAAAGAAAATAATGTCGGAAATGAAAACAAAAAATGTCGATAATGAAATAAAAAATTGTCGGAAATGCAATGCATATTTCCGGAACTGAAATGCAGCGTATTGCTTGTGCGTGTAAGTGGGATAATTTCTCCTATGTGCAAAATGGAATTGACATAATTTGTATTGGGATCAGGGTAGTTTATATCCAGAGAGATGTAGAATGCTACATGCCTTGATTTACAGTGGAAATTTTGACAAAGTTATAATTTAGACTATATTTTTCCTCGAAATTCCACTAATCAAACATCATATTTACATGTATATATAGCAAATGCAAATGACATTGTAGCATTTTACTTACATTAATTATTATTATAATAAATAAATGTGCCTTTGTATGATTATTATAATTTTAAGATAAATAACTGTCATGATTTACTGTAAATGGTCAAAGATTTCACTTCAGAAATTTGATTTTCCTCACTTGTTTCTTCCACACTTGAGCAACAAACAGATTGTCATTTGTATCTGTACACAGTCCATGGGGTCTACTCAGTCCACAGTCTATGTAGCGGAGGAACTGTCCATCCTGGTCTATGATGTGGACACAGTTATTGTTATAATCAGCTGTAAGGATGTGACTCTGACTGTCTGTGGTGATTCCTTGTGGACTGAATGGTTGGTTCTTTGGAGCAGGTGCATGTCCAGTGTACCTGAATCTCAGTTTCCCGACCTGATTGACCACCACTACTGCTTTAGCTCTGTCATCAGACACACAGATATCCAGGTTCCTGTTCTCAGTAGTATATCTAATATAAAAAGAACTAGGTAAATAGAGTGGTTTGTCTTTATCATCAAACTGAATGGTTTGTTTTTCTGTGGAGCCAGAGCAACGGACAACTTTTGTTTGTTTCTTAACATCGCTGTCCATGATAACCAGGAGGTCACCAGAGGAGGTACTACAGACACCTTTAGGTCTCCAGTTCCATAGTCTGATCACCTCCTCTATCTTCTCATTCTTCACAATGTTCACAGTTCTATCATCATGATCAGTATAAACTAGATCTCCACTTTTCGTCACTGCTATGTTACATGGTATCTTCCCTGACTTGGTTGTGATTGACTTGAGTAGTGATCCCTGATTGATACTGTAGAGTTTCATGGTACTTTCATATCCACTTGTCCAGATTTCTTCATCATTCAGACAGGCCACATTGTAAAGGTTTCCATACCTAGTGTTTATGGTGGTGACAGTCTCTGGTTCATCAAGCAGCTGTTTGACTGGAGGAGAGGATCCAGCTTCTGGTGATTTCTGTGTTGTCTTCATGCTGTAGCCATGTTTATCTGAAGTTAAAGAACTTGGTGATAGGGCTCCAAACATTTTACTTAGTTCTTCTTGATGAATTTTTCGTGGAATGAATTTTGGTAAAGATGGTATAATTTTTTGTGGAAGATTTCTGTATGTGTGTACATTGGACGTGACACTCAATGGTTTTGACAAGTCATTTGTGTCTATTGCAGTTTCCATTGAATTGATTTCATCCTTGATGTCAGACAGTGTCTTGTTTATTTCATCCAGATGTTTCTCTAGAGTTTGTATCTGTGTGTTTTTCATCTCATCAACTTCAACTTTAAGTTTCTGGACAAGTTTGTCAATTTCTCTGTGCCAGTTCTCTCCATGTTTTGTTATGGCTGTTGAGAGATCTCCATGTTCCTTTTCTAACTGACTCATTCTGTTTTGTACATCAGAGGCAATGTCCTGGTAGGTGGGGTAAATTGTATCATTTAATTCATTTCTTTCTTTTGTAATCATATCTTTCTTCTCACCAACAACTTGCAAGATTTTAAATAATTCATGACCTAAATGATGTTTTGATGCAAGGCAGCAAAGACAGACAGGAACGTCACATTGTTTACAGTACATTTCACATTGTTCTTTTACATGAGATGTACATACAGGGTAGAGAGGAGTGGATTTTCTGGTCTGAATAGTGGCAACTTTGTGATTGATTGACTGATCAGATATCACGTGTTTTCCTACACAAATTGTACACAGGTTGACAAGACATGTATCACAGTGCATCTGTACCACAGCGGTCTCACAAAGGTCACATCGCATCACATCCTGGGCACTGGTACGGGGATCCATCATTAGGTTTTGTGACTAAACATAAAAAAAATTTAATTAAGAATAAGTTGCTTTACATTTGAGAGCAACGGGCATATTTTCGGACTCTTAAAACTACATTTTGCCTAAGACCATTAGGCAGATATATTCATGTACGTAACGTAAACAAGTCCTTATATTAATTATACAAGGTTCATTGTGGGAAGGAAAATTTGTTTACATAGTTAAAGCCTGCAGTACTGAATTTTTAGTGACTTTCAGAATTGTTTTCAAATAAACAGAAATACTTAAAAGTTTTTTACCTAACTTCAGTAATGGCGACTGTCCTTGATTAATCTCCAAGTACACTCTCTACATACTCGGATCACGTGACACGCCTGTGTTATCTACCTGTCAGGTGTTTATACTTCCTGGTTAGAGGGAGATTTAAATATGTCAAATAACTGCTCTTCAAAATGCATTATTTATTTTATATAGTTCATGTGCTGTTCTTTAGCTCTATTGATCTACTTGACCAGAATGACTTATGTGACAGTATTTCATATTGGTGACTGTTGTCCATCTGTTTGTGTGTAAACAAGTAAACAATTCCTACAGTTTTGGCGTGATTTCAATTATGCACATATAATCTTGAACAAAGGTACACTAGTAGACTAAGATACATAATTCTATTGATTAGTATTTAATTTTGCCTAAGTTGCCAAAGTTTTTGAAAATGGAAATTTGTGTGAAACGCTATTCTTCCTACAGTTTTATCCATTTCAATATAACTTGGCACACATGTAGAATACACTGAAAAAGAACTTTTTATGTTTTCTTACTGTGATGAAAGGTGTTGCTAGGGTTCTTGAAAATTGAAATTTCTAAATAAAGTTCTTGCAAAAGTTTATCCCCTGTACAGTGTTAGCCTGATGGCAATAAAGAGCAAGAGCCACTTTGGGCCTTGATAATTTGGTCCTGAGAATTTCTGAAAAATCAAAACCGCTCAGTTTAGGTTGCAAATGCAGTATTTATCACTTGGAGTGTTGGTGACCACGTATCTAATTATCGTGATGTAATTTCCCGTCTAGTCAATGCATTATGACGTCATAAATTGCATCATTTTCCTCTTATCCTGTAAATTCCTTTGAAAATGACCTAAAGTTGATTCAGAAGCATTTTTTCAATATTTCATATAGAGCACAACATCTGATCCAAAATATGCAAATACATAATGACAGACCTGTTTCTGAAGATCAAAAACATGATTTGTTTTTTGGATCTGGGCTGTGCTTATATTTTAATTCTTTGCTGACTGTTGTCAAATACGTATTTTTTCTGCAAATTTCAAGAACATTGCAATTTCTCAAACCTGTTTTCCAATATCTGGATTCTCAAAACAAATTTTTTTTATAGAATGAAAGCACAAAGTGTCTACTTTATTTTGATATATGAAATGGGAAAGAGGGTGAAAGCTAATTAATTGATATAAGTACCGGGCCATTTCATGCATAAGATGGCTCTTGCTTTTTTCTCACCAAAAAAGAAAAAAGAAAAGAAAAAACCATGCAAGGACTATTATTTTATAGCTATTTATAAATAATTGTTGTTGCCCAGTTTCAAGTTAAGTGTATCCTTTCTACTCCTTTGTCTTAAATACAAAACAGTAGAGCCAAATTTTTATCATAGACTTCTGATTTCATTTTATTTAAAAGCACTAGAAAATTCTTTTGTGTATATTACAATGTACTTGTTTATTTGAAATATGTGTAAAAGAGCATTAATTTCTGCATGAAATTTTTATAAGATTAACAAAATCAGTGATAGAGGTCTCAGACAAGTCACAACACCAGATTCTGGACACTGGTACATGTTATTAGGGTCCATGTATGTGCAAATCAGAATTTTAAATTAATTGCATACAGCTGTGTAAAGAAAAAAACAATGTGTGTGACACTGTTGAAAACTTGACGTAAGCAATCTTTTTCTGTTTTTGCAATACTAGATGTTATAGTAATAAATTGTATTTTTATTACAGGTGAGAGAGATGGCAGCCATAACATTGAGTGGTTTAGTACATTGTGGATTTCTAGACATGGACAAAGATATGCTGGTAATTTCTGAACTTCTACATATTAGTCAAAATTTGTATTTTTTCTTGTTATTTTATACCTCAGAATTTCAAACTTGAAGTTTGTAGTCAATAATTAAAAACTTAGGACCCATGTTGCAGCAGGCGGTGTCCAGTGAAAGATCTCTGGCTGCTCAATGGCCCTGAGTGTCCAGTATATGAGTGTAGGTATAAATTTGCAGCCATGAATCGACGATTGTTGGCATCTCAATCTCAAGAGGACAACATATCTGTGGAGAGGGCAAACAAACATCCTTTTTAAGATTGCCATATAATGCCATTATGATATATTTTCACTTGAAAATCTTTAAAGTGAAAAACAAGATGTGTTTGTGAAACACTGATGCCCCCATATGGCAACATAGCAAAGATTAAACTTTTCTTACATGCAAATTTAATTAACTGGTACCAAAAGTAGAGTATTTTCACTGGAAAACAATTGTGAAATTTGAAAGTAAGCCAATAATAAAAAGGTTTTTTTCAATAAGTATAAAAATCTCCAAGGTCAAAAGGTCAATGTAATTGGTATCAAATGAAAGGTCTTGCCACATAGAATACTTTTATAGAGCATGAAAGCCCTAGCCCTAAATGTTCAGAAGTTATGACCAAGGTTCAATTTTTTAAAAAAGTAGGTTAAACTCCAAGGTCAAGGTCAAAGGGTCAAAGTTCTTGTTATGAAATCAAAGGTCTTGTCACAAGAATTAAAAATGTATAGTATGAAAGCACTAGCCCTAACCCTTAAAAGTTATGGTCAAGATTTGCTTTTTTAAAGTAGGTCAATCTCAAAGGTCAAGGTCAAAGGGTCAAAGTTCTCGGTATTCAATGAAGGGTCTTCTCACAAGGATTTAATATATGAAGTATGAAAGCCCTATCCCTTACCGTTCAAAAGTTATGGCCTAGATTAAAGTTTTTTCACAAGTACAGAAATCTACAAGGTCAAATTAAAAGTTTAAAATTTTCATGTAAAAGTGGGTCAAACTCCAAGGTCCAAAGGTCCAATTTGGTGGTACCCAAACAAAGGGCTTGTCACAAGGAATACACATGTGAAATATGAAAGACATAGCTCCAATAAATCAAAAGTTATTGGCAAGGTTAAAGTTTTTGCAGACAAACAGAGAGACAGACAGTTGGACACGGCAAAAACAATATACCTCCGAAACTTCGTTTACGGGGGCTTAAAAAAAATGTAAAGCTTGAAGTATATGTACTTAGTGTATTAAATTTTATATTACTTTTAAACAGGAACACTTTGAAGTCCTTAGTAAGAACAAGGTGAAGAAGCGTAAGTTAGGGGACTCGATGCCTCTGGAGGCCCTAATAAAGCGTCACGCTGGTGTCCTGGGTCTCGGTGCTCTAATGGAAGCCTATCCTTACAATGTACCCGAGTTCATGCCACAAATCCTAATGGACCTCAGTAACCATGTCAATGACCCTCAACCAATTCAGGTCAGTAGATTCTTACACTCATGCAGGGTTCTCCATGAGCTGTTTTACTGTGTTGCTCCCGACACAGTAAAATTTTCTCCGAGACAGTAACGATTCAAATTTCATTCATGCGACACAGTCAAAATTTTGCCGACACAGTAAAAGTTGTGATAATTAGAAAATCTATACAAACAAATTCTCTCTTACTGAAACTTTAATCAAACAATTCTACCGTCTTTCAATTCAAAAAGTTATAATACTTAATTACTAGGGCTTCACCTTGAGTAATCAATCAATTATCTCCTAGATCCTCGCCGGACTTGACGCATGACGGAACAAAGACAAAAAATTGGTAGTTGCAATAAAATACATTGTATTACTTATGAAAAACATCGTACCAAAGTCATTTAGTTTAAGTATTTAAATTGCCAAAAATTTTGAAATTTCAGCATGTTCAAGGAACTCTCTTACATATTTTACTGTTCTGAAGTTTCTTTTTTTGAAATGCGGTAACTCGGTCAAGAAACCTGATAAATAAACACGGCAAATCTACCTTCAAAAATGTTAAGCAGTTCGACTATTGGTCAGAATTTCTTCTGCTTTTCAGAATGTTTTTTCCCTTTTATCAGTATGTACGACCATACCATTTGTGTAACGAATTAGCGATTTTTAAATAAGTGTGTGCTTGTAATCTTTTGTAATTATAATGAATTACGATTTAGTTGCGAATTTGTTCGTGAAAATACCGCGAAATATTTGTGCTTCGCGTAAACTCTGCAACACAGTAAAATCTCAAATGATGGAGAACCCTGCTCATGTCAATCAATACAAGTTAAAACTCATACTCAACCAATCCTGTCGAAAAATTTAAACTTAAACTCAGCCAATTTAGGTCAGAAGAACACTATATTTGTTACCTGTTGTCAAGTGTATTGCTACAGCTGAGGGTAACATCAGGGATGTTATCGCAAATCTCGCTTCAAAGTATACACTGCAGCCGAAATAGCGTTGTGTTGAGTGATGACACTGGATTTGATGATTGAACAATTTGAATCACGGGTTTTAATCTATAAAACAAGCGTTTTAAAAGGTTTATTAGGACCGCCCACTCTTGTGCTGTATCCTTTGCCTATATAAGTTAAAAAGCGTCCAACGGCCCAAACTAATGGTGACTTTCTGAACAAAAAAACCAAAACAAAACGAAGTGTAAAATGACTTTTTAGCATGTGATATATATCTTTCGCAGACGGAACATGTATATAGTTTGATGACACACATTATATTCATTTTATTCTACATGAAATTCTGCGGATTTTCTATTCACGGCATTTTCCATTTTTTGGTGTTGCAAATTGAAAACTTATTGAAAAAATTAAAATTGCGTAAAGCATGTCCAGCTATTATTCAAAAGTTTACTATTTTGTCAAAAATTCCATGTCTCAAATGTATGTGTGCTACTGCATACCTATTTTGACAGTCGTCATGGCAATATTAAAACATGAGATCAGAAAAAAAATTGAAATCCTTGTGCAGTGCACTTTTTACTGTAATGGCGAATATTATTCATATGTTCACTGTAAAATAATTAATATTGCTTACTAGTATATTTACCAAATCTAAGTACGTTTAATTCTATTGATGTACTGGAGAAAAAATGAAATTGCAAAAATATGCACCAGGTGACATGTATCATTTTAAGTCAACTTCTGTCAGCCCTGGAACAGATTTTTTTTGAAGATCATTATACAGGTTACACACACTCACAATAATTTAATAAGGTGTAGCATAAGTTCACTCAATACAGCGCTCAGTAAGTAGGGCCTATAAAAAAGTACCAATTAGATTCCTTGTTGGATTTTGCTATTGTATTTCAGTCTTATTCATGAGTGTGGTAACTCAACGCATCGGTATTTCGGTCCAAGTATATACTTTCTAGCAAGATTTTTGATTGATTGATTGATTGTATACTGTTTAACGTCCCTTTTCAGAATATTTCACTGATATGGAGACCTCACCATTGCCGGTGAAGGGCTGCAAATTTAGGCCTATGCTCAGCACTTACGGCCTTTGAGCAGGGAGGGATCTTTATCCTGCCACACCTGCTGTCACGGGGCCTCGGTTTATACGGTCTCATCCGAAGGACCGCCCCATTTAGTCGCCTTTTACGACAAGGGGTACTGAGGACCTATTCTAACCCGGATCCCCATGGGAGCAAGATTTGTGTAAAATCTGATTGGTTTAGATACATTTTATCACAAAATTTATCACACATTTTATCGCAAGATTTGTGATAAAATGTATCTAAACCAATCAGATTTTAGTGTTTAAGTATTATTTAGAGAACGAGACGGTTTCCGTATCGTAGATACAAATTTGGGGGTGGAGATGAATGTGGAGCACGAGTCTCCACCCCCAAATTTGTATCTTCGATACAGAACTGTCGAGTTCTCTAAATGATTTGTGACACGATCAATCAAAAATAGCTCCGCCCACTTTATAACTTTGCAGCATCCAAAACTTCCACCAGAGTTCTGTAGATGAGGCCTTGACAGGGAGTATGCATCCGCAGTATATATATTTCCACGGAAAACGTAAAATTCGGTCAGATTAGTTTTGACAATTTAACGGGGTAGACGTAATCGAGTGATAATCAGTCTCGATGGATAATGTGGAGGATTTAACCGTCATTGTTAGTGATTGTTGTGATCTATTTTAGATGGAGATTAATCATAAAATTTTTCAGGGGTCTTAAAATGCGGTTGAACTAGATTTACAAAAACAGGATTTGCAGAAAAAATCTTTGATGGACTTTGATGTCACAGGTTTTTATTTTCTAATTAAATCGCGACATTTAAAACGAAGTGAAAAAGACGTGTGGCTGTCGTCAGCGAGAAGGATTTTTAAAAATAAAAACGTGGAAAAATGACTTGAATGATTTTGCTTGAGGAGAGTGGATGTTTTCCCTTATTGCGAATTTTTTGTTTTGTTTTCTAAAGATCGAAATTATGTGTAGAGGATGTTTTCTGTTTTTGTGAATTTTCCTTTTAGTTTGGATCGAAATTACGTGTAGATTCTGTGTGGAATAATTTTTTTTAACAAATGATTGAGAAAGTTTGACATTTTATATTCTCAGAAAAATATACCACCTATTTCTCCCAATTTTATAATAGGAAAACTTCAGTATTTACTATTTGTACGTGCTGCTAAATTGAATCAGATTTATTTTTAGATCGTGCTGTATTTTAGATACAGAATAGTTGGCTAATACAAGGCAGTATACAGTGTTAATACAGAACGGAAAGTAGCTCCGCCCACTGTAGTCCCGTTCTGTATTGCTAATACAGAACAGTAAACTTCAAAGAAAAACACTGCTATCGTGTCACAACATACATAAAAGTACAAAAATGATAAACTCTGTTGGTTTTATTTTTTTGTCGATGACTGTAAAGAAAACTCTATCAAACTTCCGTAGAACACACCACGACAATTGGCATGATCACAAACAAATGTTTACAGACGATCAACTGAAATATATTAACTGATATTCTAGTGTCCCCTACTTACTACGCTTGACGACGGATAGGTTTCTAGAAATATTACAAAACAAGGTGTAAGGACCGAACTAGGAACAGCTGATGGTAGAGCAGACCAGAGTTACCCCCTCCACTAACAGGGCCACAAGTCCATCTCATCTCAAAGATTTTGTTAGACATAATCAGTGTTTTTATTATTCCTCCTCCTATAAAGTTTGAACATTTCAGTCATTTTTAGGTTTTTTTTCATACAATGTATTTATTAATGCGTATCATGAATACATTGATTCAGAAGAGTATATTTATTTGCATTTTGTCAACTGAAGGTAATGAAGTCTACATATTAAGTCTGACCAGGTTTTATGGACTAAGCGGCCCAAGTTGGTTATTATACTGAAAAGTAGTTCATATTGTAAAACATGTGCCTAGGCCCCAGTTGGTTATACGAAAAAGTAACTTTATGCAAGTCTTAGTTGGTTAAAGGGAAATAACCTAGATATCTGTTTTGGAGATTGCTAACAGAGAAATTTTAATCTGTGTTTTTATTACCTCAAAATATCCTTGCATAAATGAAGGCAGTTTTTGATTGATTGATTGATTGATTGATACTATCTGAGGCACTTGAGATGTGTAGGTACAGTGACATGTATTTATTTTCAGAAAAAGTTTGTGTTTTAAAACTAAACCTTCCCAAAAAATATTTTATATGGACAGTTAAGGATGCAGTGCCAAAGTCATTAGTCATTTGATGAAAGGCATCACATAAAATCTATCGGAGAAAAATGCTCTTCAAGTAAACATATGAATTTCAGTAGACTTCAATTTGTAAATTCTAGTACAAGTACAGCCCTAGGGTTTTTCGTACTTGGGGGTAAATATAAATTTAGGTTTGCATATTATTACACTTAATTGTTCAGCATCCATGTAATTACATTTCAATGTATTAGCATGTACATTTACAGAGATTTTTAATTATCAGATAAACATGAATGTACATGTATTGAGACCATATGTCAATTGAGAAACACAATGTTATGATTAAAGGTAAAGAGATGGACTGAAATATGCCAAATATATAAATTTCATGTACCTGTATGAAAAGTTTTTAAAATTTCACATTTCATGAACCTGTATTGAAGAGAACAGTGTTATCATAATCCATGGGTTTTGATTTAAATGATTCCCAATGTGATACAATTAGTTTACAATTATGTCATTAACAAATTATTTTACCATTATGATGAGAATCCTTGTCATGTTTTCATTTGCAAAAAAATGGATTTAAATAAAAATTATGCTTTCATGAAAATTGTTCTTGTAACTGCATAAACAATGCAATTCGATAGTATCAATCATATTTTGAAATATCCTTACCAATATCTTCATCATATACATGACTGTATAATGTAAAATTTAAAATATGAAAGAATGGAACAGATATATAGAATGTATGCAGAATATACATACACATGTACATGCATGAATCTTAATACCATTGTGATATGAACACATTTATTTTCCATGGGCTGATAATTATTCAAAAACATTTTGTGGAATAACTTCACATGTACACAGCAATTCATATGAAGCATCATGAAACATCTTTGGAGATCATAAATTAAATCAATATGAACTGCATTTTTTGCAACCTAGTTGCCACCTAGAAAATCTTAAATTAAGCCTTTATTGTGGGTGTCACGATTTCTTTTGAAGACAAATGAATTTTAAACATTAATTATTTTGTGGGATGTTTGATAGAACACTTGAGTCTCTCTCTCTCTCTCTCTCTCTCTCTCTCTCTCTCTCTCTCTCTCTCTCTCTCTCTCTCATCGAGAGAATTTAGTACAAAGAATATGGTCCAAAGAAGTGCATATCTACAATTGTTGGAACTTTTCAGATAATAAGAAATGTATTTATGAAACTTATTAATTCAAGCGACAGCAAGGTTTCAGTCGTTCAAAAAACATGTCTTTCACACGATTCTATTCTCGAGTAACAAGTTTTGATGAGTTTTGCGGCATACCGCTCAAGAAAGTATGTGGCATTTAAAAGGAAATCAGGAAAAAACGACGCATAAAAATATCAAAGAGGGTTTTCTTTAGTGAACACAATGAAGTCTCATTATTTCTAGCCAGAACTGGTGATAAGACGCTGTGAGGGGGCATGTGAACATGGAGGAACTCTCCAGGGCAGAAGGGATGCAAAACGCGGTGTCAAGTTGCAGAAAGACTTCATGTTTCCCAAAGTGTAATTTAAGCCATTTATGGAACCGATATTTACAGACAGGAAATTGTCAAAGAAGGCCAAAATCGGAAATCGTAATGTTTTATAGTAATATAATGATTACAGATTTCAATTAATTTATATGAGGGTGGTCGAAGACGTTCTTGGACTATGACGTTTTTACCAAAATGAATGTTTCAAGATATACCTACCAGAATATTAGTTAAATTAGTTATAAATATCTAAGTCAGAATAGTTTGGTTTTTGTTGTTTGAACTAAATATTTTTGTTAAAATCTCGGTCATTAAGGGTCGGCGAGAGTGTGAGGGTAAAAAAGGCTATAAACTTTGAAAAAAAAAATTCTGATCAAAATAATTATTTTCTTTATAAAAGGAGTCGATTAAAGCTTAATAAAAAGAAAACACCACAAGAAGTTTATTTCAAAAAGAAACAGCGACGTTGGCCATCCGAACGGAACAGAGTCCAGTCATACAATTATGGATTATTATGGTTGAAACGATGTCTTACACAAACTATTTCTTCAACATTAGGATAATGTTAGACTGGACAGGGCAGCTTGCATATACAAAGTATTTACACCTGTAATGTTCATAGAATAGTGTGTATTGTTTTTTGATTTTTCATTTATTTACTAGATCATGGTATTATGAAGATATTAGTATACACGTTTGTCAATGCGGAGTTTATTTAAAAAATTAAGCATTTGTGCACGAACGCTTTGGACGCTTTGGACAATCCTTGTATATTTGATTTTCTTCACTTGTCTGTCTAACAACTGAGCAACAAACAGATTGTCATTTGAATCTGTACACAGTCCATAGGATTTACTGAGTTCACAGTCTACATAACGAAGGAACCGTCCATCCTGGTCTATGATTTGGACACAATCATTGTAAAAATCAACTATAAGGATGTGAATCTGACTGACTGTGGTGATTTCTCGTGGATGAAAGGATATAGGTGGGTTGTGTCGTGGACAGAATGGTTTGTTCTTTGGATCAGGAATATGTCCAGTGTACCTGAATCTCAGTTTCCCGGCCAGACTGACCACCACAACTGCTCTATTGTCAGTCACACATATATCCATGTTCTTGTTCTCAGTAATGGATCTGCCACGTTTACCAGAAGAATAGAGTGGTTTACTTTGATCATCAAACTGTATGCTCTGTTTCTCTGTGGAGTCAGAGTAACAGACAACTTTTGTTTGTTTGTAATCATCGCTGTCCATGATAACCAGGAGGTCACCAGAGGAAGTACTACAAACACGACGAGGTCTCCAGTTCTGTAGTCTCATCACCTCTTCTATCTTCTCATTTCTCACAATGTTTACAGTTCTATCATCAAAATCAGTATAAACAAGATCTCCACTTTTTGTCACTGCTATGTCCTCTGGTGTGTTCCCTGACTTGGTTATGATTGACTTGAGTGGTGATCTCTGATTGATGCTGAAGAGTTTTATGGTGCTTTCATCTCCGCTTTTCCAGATTTCTTCATCACTCAGACAGGCCACATTGTAAAGGTACCCACTTTTAAGATCGTTATTCCGAGTGCCAATGTTGTTGATAATCTGTGGTGAACATCAAACACTCTTTTTACCTGAGGAGAGGGTCCAGCAGAAATAATGGCAGCTCAAAGGGTAAGTCCCTAATTCTACGAGGGGCATTTCAAAAGTCCTGAGAACTGTTTAATAAAAAATTAACCGTTTTACGGAAATTATTGAGTTTGGTATCATTGGAAAGAGCAGAAAAATGCACACATATTGTGACGTCACTTTATAATTTTTATGACGTAATAACTCCGATAATGACGTCAAACTTCCGCTGACTTACAATACTGACCATAAAAATGACGTAACAAAAGACACAATTTCATCAATGTAAAATTCTAAAAACAACTTTTGCTCATTACTCGGGTGCAAGCTATCGGACGTAAATGACAGTTGGTAGAATCTTTACATAGACTACATTCTATCATATGGTGGTCCATTATAGAGATCTTCTTGTTCTGAAATGGTTTAAGCGATTGTCAAACATCGCAAGTTTTTATCGAATCTTGCTCAAAATATTGCGTAAAACAGACCCAACTGTGAGAATAAGGCAAAGTTGACAATCAAAGAAAAATAGACGATCGTGTTACTTTATTTCATGGCATCAATTCGTCAGGTGTTTTAACCATATGCATATTTGTGGGATCGATGAAGGCTCAAGAGAAGTTAAGTTTAGTGTGCCCCATATTTTCTTGTAAAATCCAAAATGGCGCGGGCGCAGTTGTAACCCCACCGTACCTCCACATATTCGCAAAAATTAATTCAGGGAAATTAAATAAGATTCGACATGTCTGTGTAACTTACAAACCTTTTTTGGAGTCAAAAGTCAAAAGCAGTACTGAGTTTTGGGGGCGCCGAAGTTGAATTAATGAGAAAAAATACGTACAGAAACAAGTCAGGGGCAGACTTTTGTACATTTTATTTGTAAACAGTAAGAGTACTGTCACTCAAAATATATTTGTTGAAAATTGCATTAATATACTTTAGTTTTATACAGAAAATGTTTTATTTCATTCAATGGAGAAATATATAAAAGACCGAAAATCCAGTCGTATCATGTAACTTAAAATCTTGGATGAATGTCGATGATAGCATAACCGGACATAAACCGCGCTAGTAAACGAACAAAACGAGGAAATATAGTATTGTTGATAAACAGTACCATAGTCCTACTCAACTTCTTTGCAAATGAAAATTTTCTTTAAAATATATTTTCAAATAAGCCTTTGGGAGCACTTTTAAAATTGTGCCATGTGGATAAAATCGCGAGTTTTCAGTATGCTAAACATTCTATATTCTGACGTCATTTTCGGAGATATTACGTCATAAAAATTATAAAGTGACGTCATAATATTTGTATATTTTTCTGCTCTTTCCAATGATACCAAACTCAATAATTTCCGAGAAACGGTTAATTTTTTATTAAACAGTTCTCAGGACTTTTGAAATGCCCCTCGTATTAAGATTGGACTTATAAACGTTTAAAAAGGTGCAATCATTTTTCTTTATTTTAACTTGCACAAAGGTTGTTAGAAGTCTTTGTAGATGTTAGGGTATTTGAATTTTTCACAGATGAGGAGAACCACAAAGAGACGTTTTCCTCGTCAGAGAAGATGGAGGTGGAAAATGATAAAGATGAGGAGAGGTAGACAATTATAAAGCTGTGTTAAACAGGTGAGGAAAACAACCATAAGGCTGTGTACAATAGGGGAGGAAGACAACAATAAGATTGTGTAAAACAGGTGAGGAAGACAACCATAAGGCTGTGTAAAACACGTGAGGAAGACAACCATAAGGCTGTGTAAAACACGTGAGGAAGTCAAAAATAAGGCTGTGGAAGACAACAATGAGGCTGTATACTGTAAAACATGTGAAGAAGTTAACAAGAAGGCTGTATAAAACAGGTGAGGAAAACAACCTTACGACTGTGCAAAACAAGCAAGGAAAACAACCCTAAGACTGTGTAAAACAAGCAAGGAAAACAACCATAAGACTGTTTAAAACAGGTGAGGAAGACAACCATAAGGCTGTGTAAAACAGGTGAGGAAGACAACAATAAGGCTGTGTAAAATAGGTGAGGAAGACAACCATAAGGCTGTGTAAAACAGGTGAGGGGGCTTACACCTCTCTGCATATCAATGTAAATAAGAAATTGAGATAGTGGTCCCATATATAAAACATTAAACAAAACAAAAAAAATTATGCTGTGTGACCTTAAACATCGTTTATGTTACAGTGCTGAAGTCGATAATTGATGGTCTAGGTAGAATGTTTACTTCAACTACACCAGATCTTTTCCTTTTTCTTCCAGTTGTAAGTATTATTGTGAGGATTGCAGAAAATGCAAGTCTAATTTCTTGAAAAATTTGTAATTTTTTTCAAAACTTGATATGATTCTACCTGTACATGTATTTAACTAGAGAGATGAAAAATATACAGAAAGAAATTTTAGGTTTAAACTTCAAAATGACTTTTCGATATTGAGATTCATTTGACTTTCTCCTCATATTTGCACGTTAGTGAGTGAGATTAAGGATTAGGAACTGAAGACGGACTGTTCTATGGCCCTGGCCTGCTTCTCTCTGGCTCTGATACAGGAGACCAATGTCACAGTGTGTCTGGATACTATTAGAGATGTGAGTACAACTTATCACACAGAACTGAAGACTGGCTGTTCTATGGCTCTGCCTGTTTCTCTCAGGCTATGATTCATGGGAACAATGTCACTGTCAGTCTAGAAACCATCAGAGAGGTGAGCCCAACAGACAGTCTTGAAGGAGATATAAATCTGAAATTGAATTAAAATTTCATACCCAGTTCGAATTGATATGACCTAAATGGTAGGAACTTCACAGTTTCAAAAAATGTAGAATCAATATTTTAAGTTCCTGTCACAAAGTAATTAAGCTCTCGCTATGGTATGAAGACATATTGCAGCAGAATTTTATAAAGTGGATAGGATCTTAAGGTCACATTGATTGGAATGAAGGAAAATTTATTCCTAATCATTTCCTTGATTCCTATAGGTGATTGGGCTGACGACATGGCATTCCCGTGTCGCTATCCTTGGTTACAGCCAGGTCATATTGTTCTGTAACCTCTTTACCATGATCCAGACAAAGTACAAAGAGGAAATTCAGAACTTTATACTCCATCTCATCTTTGATGACCAAGTAGAAGTAGGTATATACAAAAAACAAAGCCATTGGGAGGGGGTGTCAGGACTTTAAACTGCAAATCATTTGAAATGTTTAAATGTTTCCTATGCAATACGTTTTTCTAATCAACAAAGAGATTCACTTTATCCATAAAATGGCCCTGCCCATATAATAGGGATGGCAGTTTGTAATCGGTTAATCGGTTGGAACGATGCTAATCGGTTAGAAAATCCGTAATCGGAAAAAATATAATATATGTAAATTTGAGCTCAATTTCCTTAAAACCCCTTCTGTTTTATTATTTTTTTAGAAAGGAAAGCGTTGCATATAATTAAGAATATTTGGAGTAATATTTGCCGTTACCCAGATAGTGCTGTGGTTTTTTAATGATATTAAAAACATCACCATTAAGTACTTTGATTATAGTATAGTGTCTATATTTTGCCGTTATCTATTAAATTATATTATTATGAAAAACGCTGTCGTGAAAATTCGAGAAATTGCAGTAAAAACAGTAAAATAGGTGTTGCGCAATGGCAATATGTAATAAAGATCCTGTGAAAGTTTCATTAAATTTCACTCAGTGGTATAAGAGGAGTTGCGGATAAGAGATGGATACCCCAAAGCGTAACAGACAGACGGACGGTGTCGCATAATATTTGGTCCGCCTCGTTTAAAGGTCCGGCCGGACCAAATACGATAACATATTAGGTCCGCCTGACTCTATAAGAAAAGGTCCGCCCTCGGCCTATTATACAAATCGTATGCCTGTGTTCATTCGATAATAATTGAAAAACTACTGTTTTAAAATTAATTGAGGATATAAAGTCGTATTAATAGCTAGTGTTTCCTCCAAGAGAATGTAGTAAACTATAAGTAAGAAATTAATATAATATAAATAATTATATTTATCAAAGAAATGTATAGATTTATTGATCGAGTTTCCTGTCGGGAAGATGGGACATGCTTATTTTGTCGTTTAAATACACTGGTATCAACATTATTATTTAAAAATAATATTAAGAATACAAAAGTACATACATTTACCTTCACCGCCTGTTTACTGAACAGATGAATGTTCGTAAGTCCAACACAATTCATTTAATTACACTCTCTTTCCAATAAGTACACGATAAACGTCCGACTTCCACTCGAAAAAAATAAAATCACATCATTCAAAATATATTTCTTTATAGTATTAATAAAAAAATCTGTCATTTTTTACGTTTAATATTGTTGTCAATAAGTGGGGGGTCACTGTGACAGGGGCTTATGTCACGGTGTACTACCCTACACCCGTAAAATTGTAAAAACAACATGCCTGCGGATTGGGCAGTTAGGGGTTAGTCTATATTATTGTCTCGTTTGAGAAAACCTAAAGTACCAAATCCCCTGTGTTTTTATAAGTTAACACTCTTTCTTACCTATTCAAAGGCTAATAATTATATCTACTAGATCTCTGCATTTCATTTCCTGAATTTTGCATTGCATTTTCCGATAATTTTTGTTATTATTTCGGAATCCGACATTTTTATTTTCATTTCCGACATTATATAATTTTTCTTCACATTTTTGGATTTTTTAAAAGATACCTTTATGTCACTTTGAGGTTAACATAAATAAGAAATATGGAAATAGATTAATTTTTAACAGGGCATTGTATATATATTATTTATGACGGAAGTATGGCTTTTTTCATTGCCGAAAAAATACTGACATGAATTTGATAAATGTCGGAGATGAAAACTTTTAAGATGTAAAAACTGTCGGAATTGAAAATTTTATTTAATTTTTTTATTTTTAAAATTCTGAAATAAATGCATTACTAAATATTATTTATACAAGGTTATGTGCTCTTGGTTTTAATAAAAACTAAAGTCGATAGATTGCTGGATTTATAAAATGCATTTATTATTCATATTTAATATACAAAAGTCATGTCGCTCATATAAGATCTCTGTACATGCATTAATTATTTATTTATACTTATGTCTCTCGGTTTCAATAAAAAATCCGAACATTTTAATGAATTGTTTTTTTTTTTTTTTAAAAGTGTGCTAGTAAAAAACAAAATTTCAAACTTTTAAAAAAATTTTTAAGTGCGATATTGTACATATATATCCCACATTTTTCACCCCAGAAAAAAGAGCTTGAGTTAAAAGACACCCCCAATTTCAGAAGCCTGGCATAATAGAATTTCCCGTTACCTTCTAACAAAAAACCCCGACTTGATTTTCCACCAGAGAAATACTGCTTCAGTACAGATTTTTTCTCCCTTTCCACTGCTTTACGAACTATAGGGAGAATTTTTTAACCAATACATATTAAAGAGAAACTTAAAAAGCATACAATTTTTTTTAATAAATTAAATAGAAATAGTCTTTTAATATCATGACGTATCAAAAACTTCGTGGTTAACGTTAGATTTTTCTATGACTGATTTCTTTTTATCATCGGCCACAGCAGTGGCCGATCTATTTGTGATTGTGTTAGAAAGCGCACAGGGGGAAATGAGATGTTCTTTTTTTTTGTTTTAGTTCAGTAAAATAATTTTTAAATGATAACGTGTAAAATCATGAGTAAAATATTTTTAAAAACTGTTTTAAACTAGGTATTAATTGTTTTTAATTAATTTCAACTTCATATCATTTTTAAATAATTGACAATTTTGTTTTGTTTTGTATTTGAAGAGTGTGTGAAATGGAAGAAAATCGTCATGATTTTCCGGATAATAATAACATTGTAAAAGTGCATGAATAAGAAATTGAAAAGTTTTAATTGTAAAAAAATGTTTTGAATATGTTAGGATTTTGTGACACAAGGATAATATGATGCTTTGCATTTTGCACCGTGCCTTGCAGCATAGTCTATCCTGCAGAATCCAGTGACATTATCATGTGACAAAGATCCAGGTGGTTCATCTTGAGAGGCCTACATCAGCAGGTGTGATGAAAATAAATTCTTATCATTTCTAATTGAAATTATACATCGGTAAATCCATTTTATGAGCAAATGTTCTAAAATTTCTACTTATCTATTTTTAAACTATTTATTTTGTTTTGAAGGCAGTCTGAAATAAAAATGATCACTATTTCAGCTTTGAATATCGTGTGCTTTCCTAGCATAGATGCTTTTTTAATTGTGAAATTACTTTTTGAAATACAGAATTTTGTTCATTTGATGCTTTGCATCAATTAAACTTGTGTGTGTTTGCATGTAAATAGTTTATTTTGTTGCGTTCAGAGAGATTTTCAAGGAAGTATGCAGATATACAATACAGAAGACATATCTCCTGCAACTGTACATACACTGGATCCTTAACTGAAATCATTACAGTTTTTACATTTCTCGTCAGTTTGATTGTACAAAAAAAACAACAACAAACAAACAAACTACTAGTGTATGTCACGAACCAGAAAAAGTTAAAGGAACTCACAGCATCATAGAACAATGAATTACATGTATATATAATAACAGGTGCGATTTAGGAAATTTACTGTCTCAATGTACATAGGCGAAAAAATTGGAAGTGATAGTAAGTTGGCTTTGAAAAAAACCGGGGGGGGGGGCACTTTTTGCAAAGATAGTCATATTAATATATGCAGTGAAAATTGGGACACAAGTTTAACACTTTCAACAGGCACGCTGCAGTGTAGTCAAAGAAGGGTAAGTGGTAGTGTGTGGGGAAAAATTGGTTCTGGAAAAAGTTAAAATCACCAAACCCCTCCCCCCACCCCCCCGGTCAAAATTTCCTTTTTCTTTTTTGTGTTTGTCAAGATTTTTCTTTTTGAAGGTTTGACAATTTTTTCCCTTTGAAATAGCCCCCCTCCAATTTACTTCCGACGCCAATGATGTTACAGCAATTAACTGAAATTTTATTTCTAATCTTTTAATTCTAAAGATGGTCTTTACAGAGAAAGGAAGTATTATCATGTTGTAAATTTTGAATTTACTTATGCAAAATATATTTTGCTTTAGTAAATTCAAAATTTACAACATGATAGTATTATCTTGCGTAGATTTTATAAATGTATTCTTTGCTTATATATTCAAATTAAATTGTAAAAAGAAATGAAATTCATAACCAATAGCATTACATGGAGTGCATGGTAAGAGCGTCGAAGTTAGTTGATCCTTACGTCGCAGGTTCGAATCCCGTTTTGGGACGTGGGAATCGGTCCTTCTGATGAAAACGTATAAACCGGGGTCCCGGTTGCTGGCAAGAAAAAGATCCTTCCCTACTCAATGGCCGTAAGTGCCGAGTAAAGGACAAAATCTGTAGCTCACTGGTGGCAAGTGGTGGCGTCTCTAAATGAGTGAAAAATTCTCGAGAGCGACGTTAGGCAGTCTTTTCTGTAGAAGTATTTTCTTATGTTTTCCAGTTTTTATCAGTAGACAGTAGTTGGAAATTAAATAAGCAATTGTCTATTTTTTTCAAAACAAAAGGCGGACCCGTTATTCTGGTGCGTTTTAAGGTTTTGCTACTCTTTAGCTCGAAATCAACCGAAGGAAAAGTGAGCTTTTCTCATCACAATTTGTCCGTTGTCTGTCGTCGTTCTCTATTATTAATGAGAGGGACGTGCCCCGTCCATAATTTTTGCTGTGTAATAAGATATACAAAGGGCGGACCTTTTCTGATAACTGCGTTTAAAGGTCCGCCCTGTCCCTTTCTAGTGTTTTTAAGATACGAAAATAAACCCTGTCCAAAAATTTCCCTTTAAAACATACAGATATCTGAAATACAGAGGGCTGACCTTTTCTTATAACTGCGTTTTAAGGTCCGCCCTGTCTTTTTCTCGTATTTTTAAGCTACGAAAATAAACCCTGTCCAAAAATTTCCCTTTATAACATAAAGATATCTGAAATACAGAGGGCGGACCTTTTCTGATAACTTCGTTTTAAGGTCCGCCCTGTCTCTTTCTGTAGTTAATTAAGCTACGAAAATAAACCCTGTCCAAAAATTTTCCTTTAAAACATAGATACCTGAAATACCGGTAAAGAGGGCGGACCTTTTCTGATAACTGCATTTTAAGGTCCGCCCTGTCTCTTTCTGTAGTTAATTAAGCTACGAAAATAAACCCTGTCCAAAAATTTTCTTTATGACATGAAGATATCTGAAATATAAAGGGCGGACCTTTTCTGATAACTGCGTTTTAAGGTCCGCACTGTCTCTTTTTAGTGTTTTTAAGATACGAAAATAAACCCTGTCCAAAAATTTCCCTTTAAAACATACAGATATCTGAAATACAGAGGGCGGATCTTTTCTTATAACCGCGTTTTAAGGTCCGCCCTGTCTCTTTCTGCAGTTAATTAAGCTACGAAAATAAACCCTGTCCAAAAATTTTTTTATGACCTGACGATATCTGAAATATAAAGGGCGGACCTTTTCTGATAACTGCGTTTTAAGGTTCGCCCTGCCTCTTTCTCGTGTTTTTAAGATACGAAAATAAACCCTGTCCAAAAATTTCCCTTTAAAACATAAAGATATCTGAAATACAGAGGGATGACCTTTTCTTATAACTGCGTTTTAAGGTCCGCCCTGTCTATTTCTCGTATTTTTAAGCTACGAAAATAAACCCTGTCCAAAAATTTCCCTTTAAAACATAAAGATGTCTGAAATACAGAGGGCGGACCTTTTCTGATAACTGCGTTTTAAGGTCCGCCCTGTCTCTTTCTCTAGTTTATTAAGCTACGAAAATAAATCTTGTCCAAAAAGTTCCCTTTAAAACATAAAGATACCTGAAATACCTGTAAAGAGGGCGGACCTTTTCTGATAACTGCATTTTAAGGTCCGCCCTGTCTCTTTCTGTAGATAATTAAGCTACGAAAATAAACCCTGTCCAAAATTTTTTTTATGACATGAAGATATCTGAAATATTAAGGGCGGACCTTTTCTGATAACTGCGTTTTAAGGTCCGCCCTGCCCTTTCTTGTGTTTTTAAGTTACGCAAATAAACCCTGTCCAAAAATTTCCCTTTAAAACATACAGATATCTGAAATACAGAGGGCGGACCTTTTCTGATAACTGCGTTTTAAGGTCCGCCCTGTCTCTTTCTCTAGTTTATTAAGCTACGAAAATAAACCCTGTCCAAGAATTTTCCTTTAAAACATAAAGATACCTGAAATACCGGTAAAGAGGGCGGACCTTTTATGATAACTGCGTTTAAGGTCCGCCCTGTCCCTTTCTCGTGTTTTCAAATTACGAAAATAAACTCTGTCCTAAAATTTCCCTTTAAAACATACAGATATCTGAAATACAGAGGGCGGACCTTTTCTGATAACTGCGTTTTAAGGTCCACCCAGTCCCTTTCTCGTGTTTTTAAGCTACTAAAATAAACCCTGTCCAAAAATTTCCCTTTAAAACATAAAGATATCTGAAATACAGAGGGCGGACCTTTTCTGATAACTGCGTTTTAAGGTCCGCCCTGTCTCTTTCTCGTGTTTTTAAGCTACGAAAATAAACCCTGTCCAAAAATTTTCCTTTAAAACATAAAGATATCTGAAATACAGAGGGCGGACCATTTCTGATAACTGCGTTTTAAGGTCCGCCCTGTCTCTTTCTCGTGTTTTTAAGTTACGAAAATAAACCCTGTCCAAAAATTTCTCTTTATGACATGAAGATATATGAAATACAGAGGGCGGACAGTTTCTGATAACTGCGTTTTGAGGTCCGCCCTGTCCTTTTTCTAGTCTTTTAAGCTACGAAAATAAAACCCTGTCCAAAATTTCCCTCTGAATCATAAAGATATCTGGAAAACAGAGGGCGAACCTTTTTTGATAACTGCGTTTTAAGGTCCGCCCTTTCCCTTTCTCTAGTTTTTAAACTACGAAAACAGAAAAATTTTCCTTTATGACATGAAGATATCTGAAATACAGTTTTCGGACCTTTTCTGATAACTGCGCAAAAAGGTCCGCCCTGTCCATTTCTCTAGAAAATGTTTCCTTTATGACATACAGACACTTGAAATACCTTATACTCAGTATATTATGCCGCGGTTTAAGGCCCTTTATGTCCCTTTCTCTGATTCTTTATTGCTATACGAAAATAAACCCTTTAATATAATTTTCTTTGCAATGATGAAAGACCACCTCTAGCCAAAATTATCTAAATAGAATGAAGAGCGGTCATATTTAAATAAAATTACTCATAAGTTGTTTTCTGGTTAAGGATCAATGGTCTTTTACAACAATACGTCATCGTTAGGTGGATACCTGAATATTTCTTATATACCGGTGGGGGGGGGGGATTTCATACAAACTGGGTAATTTTTATATTGATCTTTTGAGGGAACTATTAACATTGGCATATCATTATTGTGTGATTTGGTTTTATGCATGTATAAACTAAGATTGTATTACAAAATATAGAAGCGATGTAATTAAAATAATTACTAGTAGTGTAGGCGAAATGCCTATCAAATGCGTTTACGGTTATGACCATTTCTGGGTACTGTTGCGGGGTGGGGTGAGGTTGTGGTGAGGTGGGTTTGCAGAGATTCAAAATTTTAAAATACTTGATACACAACATATGAAGAGGGTCAAGTGATGCAATGCTGGATTTCACTGTAAGGACATGTGTGCGTTATTTTTTTTTTCTATTTTTGAGTATATTGACGAGAACTTATAAAATCATTTTCCCTCAGGCTTATTCTTTCCATACAGGCATGAGATAAATAATTATATACAACTTTTCACAAAAAGCTTCACGTCGGTTATAACAGAAAATAATTTTCAGTTATAATAGAAAATAATTTACAGTTACGGTTACTGACAAGATTTCAAAATTTAGTCGCTCTTGCAACACAAGATTATCCCGCATTCTGCAACAGTCATAATAAAAAAATTAAATAATTTCTATTTTTCTTTCTGCAAAAAAACATATATGCTTTTCGATATGGTGAGGATGAGGGATACATGTATTTGTATAAGAATAAATTAGATCCAAGCCAATAAACTGTAATTCTGGGGCCCGTTTAAAAAAAGGTTAAATGTTAGGTTATTTTTTACAATATCCACAAATACAGGACCAAAACATGATTATTAACAGAAAACAAAAGGTAATTGTGAAGACTACAGGAAAGCAGAGAATTACATTTACTCTTCATCGATCTTATTAGTACTAAACTCCACACTTAGGATAAGTTTCTTTAAAAGTCATATAAGGCGTTTTTTTTATGAGTGCAGACTAACAATATAAAAAAGATCTTTCTTTTATATAAAGATAGGACCGCTGCATTTCATTTTCTTTATTTTATTTCCGACAATTACTCTTTTTTCCCGACATTTTATTTATTTCTTTTCATTTCAGGAATTTTTGATAGTTACCTCTCCGGCAATTTAATGTTTACCGGGTACATGTACGTAGAAATGGAATTTTGAAAAAATTATTAATCAACACATTTTTATAAAAAAAATTCTGTATGATACATCTGTACATGAAGCACCAAGTCTAGTTAACACACTAAATAATGAGCAGGTAATTCTTTCATCACATTTAATGTTCGCTAAATTAAATTCCAAATACTGCGCCGAACTTATGTCCAAGACATTTGATTTACTAAACAGTCTATAATTTATTCTTTAAAATGTTCTATTACCGAAATTTAAATTAATTGCGTCTTTGTATATATAGAAATCAGAGATTTAAAACAATGACCGATTCTTATCGACTCGGAATGTAAATATCAGACACAGTTTAAATCCAATTAGTTTGAAGTTAATTAATAGAAAAGTGGGTATATTTATGTTCAATATTGGTAAAAATTCTAATTTGAATATAAATATCATTTTCACGTGTAGATGTACGCTTAATCTAGTATTTTCAATTTTTAGCTCAGATACGCCATATTTAGCTTTAAATATTCAAATAAAGACTATATGATTATAATTATTATAAATGTCGCAGTTTTGAAGTGTACGCATGGATATTTTGTTTCTTAGCATAAATTATTAATTAAAGAAATTTAAATCTATTGATATTAAAGCTAACACATGACCATAAGGTTCACCGACCATTCAATGACATCGCCATCTGCCGCGGGCTCTACCTGTGGGTACCTGTCAGGTAAACAAATACGTCACACCCCATTGTTTTATTAGCTATACACACCGACAGATTTCACACCTTTAATCGTATACTAATTTACACAAAGCAAAAAGGTAAAACAAACTCTAACATAATAGTTGTGGCATTATTTTTTAAGAAATCATGGTCCTAAACTTCACTGCTTAAAGCACACTAAACGAGTAGATTATTGTATAGAGATACATGTATGTTGTACAAAACATAAAACACAACAGGGTAAATCCTTCTTATCGTATAGTATAAACTAACTTTCTTTATTAATTTCATATGTTAAAGTCAAGATCAAAATATTATGCACCACCCGGACCTTAAAACGTAGGGGGACCTTTTCTTATACAGGCCGGACCTTTTCTTATAAAATGCGGACCAAATATGTTATCGTATTAGGTCCGGCCGGACCTTTAAACGTGGCGGACCAAATATTATGCGACACCGGACGGACGGACATACAGATTACAGTATACCCTCCCACTTTTCAAGCGGGGGTATATATAAATGTACCGTTGCGCTGCACTTTTACTTTCAGATTCCACTTGTTTACAACTAGGTGCTTTCACCAACAAATGAAAATCTCTAACCAAAGTGCATCCACCCCTTCAAATTTTTACCTGTAACTCTTATATATCTCAAAGAAGCCTAAGTCTTGATATGAGATTTTTATCAAGTTTATTTCACTTGTCAAATACATAACAAATCTTTTCTCTTATTGACCAATCACGCGCCAGGTAACATTTTTCTCCTCCGCACAGCTTTGGGTGTCCAAAATGTCTGCGCCCATGTATTTGTTTATGTAGGAGTTTTTTTTCTATATGGTGACAACGCAGAATTAACTTTTATTACCTCTGCGTTGAATAATTATCCCTGTCTGATTACTCAAGCAAGATTTATGGTTTTCTTAATTTTTTTCTTGTCTAATGAAATTGAAACAAAATATACTCTTATGTACATAAAATTCCTTGATCAAAATAATAATTAGAATGCAACTTCTAGATAACGTCTTTTTAGCTTTTTTGTGTATATGAAATTAAATGTCAATATGTATATCTTGATACGACTAACCGGTTAATCGGTCGGAACGTTTTGCGGTTAACTGATTAGCAATTTTGCAGCAATCGATTGCCATCCCTACTTATATCCCAATTAACTGACAAAGTCCAAATATCGCATTTTAAACATAAAAATAAAGAAGAGACTAATTAAGTATAAATTATTGAAATAAGTACTTGCATTTCCAATATAAAAAAGTTTCCTTTGTGAGTCGAGGTATAGAAAAACAGGTTTTGTGAAAATTGCAGTGTTCTTGAAATTTGATGAAAATGCATGTTTAGAGTACCTTCCACAAAGAAAATCTTCCACAAAGAAAATATATGCACACAGTGCCCACCCCGCGATTCCAACAAAAAAAAAACATGGATTTTTCTTATGAAACAGTTCTTCCATTACATAATTGAACAATTTGGATTGTCGGTTGTTGTTTTTGCTAAATAGAAAACTTCAGAGGAAAATTCAGGAAATTTACGTAATTCTTAACAAATATGCACTCACCAAGAGTGTAATTCATTGCAATTTCAACTAAAACTGAGCGGAAGTTCACAAAGCCAAAAAAATGTCCCATGTAAGCCATGTTCTTTTTAACCCTAAAGCATCTTATATGCAAAAAAAAAACAATTCTTACATTGTAAATATTTGTAATCGAGCTGAAGGGAGTAAAGTTATATGCTTGTCAGGGTGTGTGTGTGTGGGGGGGGGGGGGGTGGATTGTTCTTTGTGCAAAATGGAATTAACAGTTTGCATGGGGATCAGGGCAGTTTGTATTCAATTCGATGAAGAAGCTGCAAGCCTTGATTAACTGTAAACAACAACATTATTATTTGACTATATTGACGATTTATCTATTTTCGTCAACATTTCCACCTGTCAAACTTCATTTTTAATATATAGCAAATGAAAATGATATTGTTACAGTAGCATATTTACAGTCATGATTCTTTGTTATAAAACTATAATTAAATTGATAAATAAAATATCTTTGTGAATTTGCATGTATATCCAGAGAGGCAGATCTGCTTCTTAAAAATACCGTAAACCAACTTTTATTCGTTTTCGAGAAATTTTTGCGAGGTTCGCAAGAGCTATTTTGTCGGGAATATTTCTCGCCGTGAACTGGTCAATAAAGTCTCTGGTCTATTAAAAACAGTTTCAAAGAAAGGCTTGATCGCAAAAATAAATCGTCAAAAACCAGTTTACCCTAATAAATCGCAAAATAAATTCGTCGCGAATAAAAGTTGGTTGACAGTATATCAATGAAATTTTAAAAATAAATTCAGAATTTAAACTAGCACATATCTTATTAAAGCTTGGATAAAATAAGAATATTTGAATTGTAAACAGCGTAAATATGCTCTATGGGAGGGGAAAGACTGCTTTCTGGTGCACTTGAACACGGTAGGAACTGTCTACATGTATAATGTGGACACAAGTAATTGTGGACACACGTAGTTGTTACGATCAGCTGTAAGGATGTTACCCTGACTGTCTGTGGTGATTCCTCGTGGACTGAATACTTTGTTCTTTGGAGCAGGAGTATGTCCAGTGTACCTGAATCTCAGTTTCCCCGCCTGATTGACCACCACTACTGCATTAGCTTTCTCATCAGACACACATATATCATGTTTCTTGTTCTCAGTTATGTATCTTTGATAGAGAGAACTAAGTAAATAGAAAGGTATACCTTTATCATCAAACTGAATGGTTTGTTTTCCTGTGGAACCAGAGTAATGGACAACTTTTGTTTGTCTGTAATCATCACTGTACATGATAAATAACAAGGAGGTCACCAGAGGAGGTACTACAGACACCCTTAGGTTTCCACTTCTGTAGTCTGATCACCTCCTCAATCTTCTCATTCTTCACAATGTTCCCAGTTCTATCATTATCAGTATAAACAAGATCTCCACTTTTTGTCACTGCCATTTGAGTAGTTCCCTGACTTGGTTGTGATTGACTTGAGTAGTGATCCCTGATTGATGCTGTAGAGTTTCATGGTTCTGTCATCTACTTGTCCAGATTTCCTCATCACTCAGACAGGCCACATCGTAAAGTCCATACTCATACCCAGTGTCTATGGTGGTGACAGTCTCTTGTTAATCAAGCAGCTGTTTGACTGGAGGAGAGGTTTCAGCTTTTCGTGATTTCTGCGTTGTCTTCATGCTGTAGCCATGTTTATCTGATGTCAAAGAACTTGATGATAAGGCTCCAAATAGTTTACGAGTTTCTTCCCCTTGGATTTTTCCTGGAATGAATTTTGGTAAAGATGGCATAATTTTATGTGGAAGATTTCTGTATATGGGTACATTAGACATGACACTAAATAGTTTTAACACATCATGTGTGTCTACTGCAGTTTTCATTGAATTAATCTCTTCCTTGATGTCAGAAAGGTTCTTGTTTATTTTATCCAGATGTTTCTGTAGAGTGCGTAACTGTGTGTTTTTCATCTCATCAATTTCAGCTTTAAGTTTCATGACAAGTTTGTCAATTTCTCTGTGCCAGTCCTCTCCATGTTTTGTTATGGCTGTTGAGAGATCTCCATATTTTTTTTCTAACTGAATAATTGTGTTTTCTATATCAGAAGCAATATCTTTGTAGGTTGGATAAATTGTATCATTTAATACATTTTTTTCTTTTATAATCATATTCTTCTTTTCATCCACTTCTCTTAAGATTTTAGATAATTTATGACCTAAATGTTGATTAGATTCAAGACAGCTGCTGCAGACAGGAATGTCACATTTTCTACAGTACATTTCACATCGTTCTTTGTTATGAGATGTACATACAGGGTAGAGGGGAGTGGATTTCCTGGACTGAACTTTAACCACTTTAAATTTGTGATCCTTGGATTGGTCAGATATCATGTGTTTTCCTACACAAGCTGTACACAGGTTGACAAGGCATGTATCACAGTGCATCTGTAACTCAGCGGTCTCACACAGATCACATCGCTTCACGTCGTGGGCACTAGTACGGGGGTCCATCATTAGACTTAGTGGCTGAATTATAAAAATTCAATTTATTAGGATTATACATTTAGCCAAGGGTTTCTGATACGCTACTCTCCTCATAAATTCTTGACATTACGGTGTTAGAAATAGTTGGGATTTTATCTCCCCTATTGCGATTGGAGTAGATCTACATTGATCGACCAATCAGGAATTGGTTTCTATTTTTGTTAATATTGATATCTGCGTTCCGGACATATTTTGACTCTTTACTCTCGGGAATGAAAAAATGCAAGTAAATAACAATCACATTCTGTTCTTTGAACTTATAGATATGGTGTCAACCAATATCTCAAGATATGTGCAAAATATGATAAAGAATCTATATTAAAGATGTAGATTTGCACTAAAATAAAAAATGAAAAATTAATCCCTTTTTGTTTATAATTCTTTAAAAGCTTTTATGATTTAGATACGTTATTTATTCTGTTAATGATACAATCTGTACGTATCTGTTCAAATTAGAGATCACGTGACGAAAACAATCCCTTTTTCACAGCATGGTATGCCAAGCGTTTATTAACTAAGAGAGTATTATATCAGGAACTATACGTACATTTTAGATCACGATCAGATCACAACGAAATTGCAGGGTGCTTGTGTGATATACCCTCTGCGTCGGTGTTGGCGTCCCAGGTTTACGTTTTCTTCGAGTACTTTTTTGCCCTACATTGATCAGATATTATGCGAGCAAGATGCTTCTAGTGTGATATGCATGCACGATGATTCTTATTGTACCAATCAAGGTTTCAGATGTTGTAATTTCAGCTAAGGTTAATGTTTTCAAGCAGGTTCAAGTTTTTGGTGCAGGTCTTATTTCCAAGTAACTACAACTGTATAAGACCTATCTTAACTAAAATTGCATGGGTGATACATCTAAGGATGCATACAACCAGGCTTCCAGGCTTGCTTCAGATGCTGGATCTGACCTATATTTCCCCCATGAGTAAACAGGTTAAAGTTTTTGATGCAGATCTTATTTCGGAGTAAATATAGGCCTTATATTGGCCATTACTTGCATGAGTGATACCACCTACATTTTTCCGATGAGTAAACAGGTTTTTTGATCAGGTTCATTCTAAAGTAACTATGTGGACCACACTTGCATGGATAATACATCTAATGATGCACACTATCAGGCTTGCATCTTGATTTTCAAGATGAGTGGTTTTGGGAAGCGCACTTCTAGATTATTACTTTAATGTGGGATTTTGCCTTATCTAAAGACAAACATTAGTTGAGGTGAGTTCTGTAACCTCTGATTACCTATGTTTTATCCTGCAAATATCCCATGTCTAATTCATATATTCCATCGTTCTGAAAGCATTTTGATTTCATAAATATTGCATATGTATATATATATATATATATATATATATATATATATATATATATATATATATATATATATATATATATATATATATATATATATATATATATATATAATATATATATGTTCGGGTGTCTTAGTTTTAACTCCAGGGATATGCTTAACTTGCATTGAAAATAGATTGTTTAAGAGGTCATATGTAAAACTATGTTACAGGATAAACAAAATACATGGCTACTCTTGTAGTATAAATAATAATTTGTATTTGGCTCTGGTCAAAAACATAAGGGAGGGCTCGGCAAGCGTCACGCTCTATATCGTTTTCTTACCCTAACCCAAATATCACTTATATTTCAACACAGCAAGCATAGTTTTTTTTATATTTCTGATTCCTGGAACCACAGTTTGTCTGAGGCCATTGTGTAGATATAAATGTGGTTAAAAAGTCATCATATCACATTTAATGGTTCATTGAATTTTTGAGGGAAGCAAATATTTTTTCCTTTAGCGGTAGTTAAGAACTGTAGTACTGAATTCCAAAAGCTTTCAGAATTATTTTCATTTGCTCAGAAAAACTTACAAGTTTCTTACCTGACTTGAGTAATGGCGGTTATCCTTGATCAAGTGCAGTCTTTATGTATTCCGATTACGTGACACGCCTTTATTCTACCTGTCAGGTATTTATACTTCCTGGTCTGGAAGGAGATTTAAAAACTGTAAACAAGGGCTCTTCCAAATTCCAAATGTAATTATTTCATTTATTTTATAAAATTTATTTCATTTTTAGCTCTACTGCTATAATTGACCAGAAGCGTTCATGCGATAGCATGGTGACTGTTATCCCTCCATCTGTCTGTTTGTTTGTATGTCTGTGTGTAAACAATCCCTACGGGGTTGGCTTGATTTTAGTATAATTTGGCACATAAGTAGACTACATTAAGATGCATATATTATGTTGTTTTTGTTTTTTATTTTGGTTACATTAATTGTGTTGCCAAGGGTTTTTTAAATTGAAATATGTGAGAAATGTTTTTCTTCTCAGTTTCGGTCTTATTTCTATAAAACATGTCACACAAGTAGAATTCACTGGGATTTATTTCTTTATGTTTTCTTACTTTTATTGATTGATTGTATATTGTTTAACGTCCCTCTCGAGAATATTTCTCATATGGAGACGTTACCGTATGCCGGTGAAGGGCTTCAAATTTAGACCTATACTCGGTACTCAGGGCCATTGAGCATTGAGGGTTCTTTATCGTGCCAGCACCTACCGTAACACGGGACCTACGTATTCAAGGTCATATCCGACAGACCCATGACTTTCACTTCTGATGCTGAGCACTTTGCGAAGGAACAGTCACTACCAATTTTTACTTCTTAGGTTTGACGCGGCGCCGCGAATGAGAATCGAACCCGTACCTCCCGATCACGAAGCGAATGCTCTACCACTAGGCTACCGTTAACGGTTCTTAATTTGATGAATGGTGTTACTACAGTTTTTAAAATAGAAAGAAGAAGGTTCAGTTTCAATACAAATTAAGCCATATATTTTTCTAAAATATGAAAGTGATATAAGAAATTAAAATTCATATTTTCTAAATCATCGGAATTCTCTGCAGTAAGAATACACAAATGGTTTTTCTCACATGACCTCTTAAATGATAATTGTGACGTCATTAACTTGTGCATTTTCCCGTATTTTCTTAAAAAGTTGCAGAAGACATCAATTTTCAGTGGATTTAAAAAAAAAAAAACATACTCTGCCACCGTCGCCCGGAAAGATTTTGAGGTATGTGATTTTTTTATAGCTGTTTGCATAATATATCCAAAAACTAAAACAGTTGACGGTGGCAGACACTATTTTCTAAAGGAAAATTGGCATAAAAACAAGTCATTTTGAAGCTTTTTTGGCATTAAACTTACAAATGTACCAAATTAATGACGTTATATTTCAACAAGGGCTCTTCTGCATGTCATATTCTTTAATGATTTATCATATCTATCTACTCAACTATTGTTAAAGCCAATTTCATAACTTTTTAAGAACATTTAATTTTTAGGGCACAATTAAGCTCAAACCGTACGTCTTCGAATTCTGTAAAAGTTTTGCAAAAGGCTGCCCCCACCCCACCCCAATAGTTTCAGTCTGAAAAGGAACTAAACCTATTAAACTTTATTCTATTGATTGCTGTTGCATATTTTCAAGTCCAAGTGTTTCTTTTCTCCTCCAAATAAGTAGAACTACAGTCTCATCAGAGATTTCTCTACATGTAGTATGGGGGTCCATGTTTGTGCAAATCTGAATTTAACACTGATAACATGAAATTGTGTTTAAAAAAAGAAAAAGAAGAATGTGTATGTAATGAAATATATGCAGTAGAGAAGGAACAGTATTCAAGCTCAAAAGTCCATTAAAAATACAAAATAAATACATTTATACTCTAAATTTATATTTATTTTGTTATTTTATATCTCAGAATTTTCAAACATGACTTTAAAGTTACTACATTGTATTAAAAACTGAGGTCCCATTGTTGGCACGAAAAGGATCCCTCACTGCTCAAAAGCTCAAAGTGCCGAGTACTTAGGTTTAAATTTGCATCCCCCACTGGCAGTTGTTGGACTCTCCACACATATGAAAAATTCTCAAGAAGGACATTAAACAACAAACAACAGAATTTAGCCTAAACGTTGGCCTTCCTTCTAAGATTGTTTGTTTGCCCACTTCACTAAAATACTTTCTGTCTGAAAACTTGTTTTAACCTCTTTGAATTTTTTTCTGGATTTTACTAGGTTTTTTCAACAAATTGTCAATACACGGGGAATGCTTACTCCTCCATGGCACCTGATCCCAAAAATATCTCTATATTAATCATTAAAATGTAGTTACATGGATACTGAACAATTCAATGCAATGATATGCAAATCTTTGATATTTACATACTAGTACTAGCAAGTCTTTTTCCATGTCTAGAAATCCAGTGTACTAATTCACTCAATGTAATGGCTGTCATCTCTCTCACCTTTTACACATAAAAAATGAATTACTTTTACATGTCTTGTATTACAAAACAGAAAATAGTTTCTTTTTATTACATCATTTTTTAAGGTGTTGCATACACTTTCTAGACGTTGCATGTTTTTACTTTTAACTTTTAACTTCATAATCGCAATTTGTGACCTGTGATAGACTAATGTAACTGATTTTGTCAATCTTACAAATGTTCATGCAGGAACCAGTGCTCTTTTAGACGTATCAATATATAAATGTACATAGTTTATACTAAAAAAAATTCCAAGTTTCCAAGAAATGAAACAAAAAGTCTTAATTTCATTGAAACTGAATTTAATTGGGCTCTTCTGGTTTGTACTTAAAACATAGAAGGGAAAAAGAAGCTTTTGGACTTAAAACTATTCAACATCAGTGAATAGAATTATGTCAGCCTTTTATAAGAACTTAAGAGTAAATGCTATTTTAAAAATCATGGCAACACCGTTCATCAAAGTGGAACAAGATGTGTTGTTGAACCTTGGTGTCATTTGAAAAAAATTAACTAGTAAAGTACAACATGCATTTTAAATGTGAATTCTCAATCTCTTATGGTTCAAAAGTTATGGCGAAGGCTGTTTTTAGCATATAGCTTACAGTTAAGTGCCAGTTATTGACCTTAATGCCATTTGAAAAAAACTTAATCTGTGGAGTTTGTATACCAAATATGCAGTTTCTGTCTCCTATGGTTAAAAGTTATGATGAATGTACGGAAATGCTATTTTAATCAGGTCACAGTCAAGGTCACAAGGTCGTTGACCTTAGAGTCATTTTAAAGAGCTTATGTAATTAGTAGAGTATGCATACCAAAAAACAAGTGTCTATCTCATGGTTCAAATGCCTGGTTGGGAGTTGGATATGGAGATAACGAACCGTATTCAATCTCAAAGTCAATACAATACAACAATACAAATACAAATTAAGAGCAGAGCAAACAGGGAACTTCGAAACATGAGAGGTGGAATCAGGTGCCACATTAGCATGTACATTTACTGAGATGTTAATTAACAGATATACATGAATGTAGTGATACCATATGTCGGTTTAGAGTATAATTACAGTATATGTTACGATAAAAAGGTATAGAGACCAATTGACATATTCTAAATCTATAGGACTTTATGTACCTGTTTGAAAAGGTTTTAAAAAATTCGCATCTCATGAACCTATATTAAAGAGGACTGTGTTATATTCCATGGGTTTTGATTTAAATTATTCCTGATGTGGTACAATTAATTAACAATTATATCTTAAACAAATTATTTTATCATTATGATGAGAATACTTGACATGTTTTCATTTATGAAAAAAGATTTTTTTAAATTATATTTAGGATGCCCAGAATATACACACACGTGTACATGACTACATGTACATGCATAAATCTTAATATCATTGTGACATGAACACGTTTATGTTCCATGGTTTACCCCTACTAATATTATTGTGATTTAAATTCAAGACACGTGGTTTAGGTTTACCTATTCACAGGTTATATAGGGTAGAACCGGTTTTATAAATAAAATTGGCAGTAAACAGGAAATTGCTATAGTCTGTTTCTTTTGAAAACATGTTCTGTGAAAAATGTGTTTCCAGACCTTTCTGAACGATTTTCGTGATTTTCAGCAGAAATGGATGACTAAAGGGGGGAGGGTAAATAACAATTAATATATCTTAACATAGTTTACTGCAAAAAGTACAGCTCACTAGCGACCGATACGCTGGCAAAAAAAGTGTAATATTATCAACACTGACAAACCTTTGTCTGCCTTACATGGCTATTGCTATTAATGCGCACAAAGGATCTTACCACGAGCAACGGACAACTTGTTGATTGAAAACGTTTACGCCAAATAAATGTTTACATGTTACTTCGAACACGTGGTTCAGGTCACTCTATGATTATGTCAATGGAGTGCAAAATAAAAAAAAAATTCTTATGAACAAAATGCAAACATTAGAAACTATAAAAGATAATTTGCTGTAAACTAGAAAAAATATGTTTGATAAAATGTTAACGTATTTAGTGTCAAGTTCAGAACACCAGCACTTCAAGGGTAAGAAAAACGGGCAGCTTTTCGTATGCATTTAAATGGACAAACCATTTTTCATAACTATACTCGGGATCACGTGTGTTGGCCAGGGAATCCACTTGACAATTGTATTCACCGACAGTACAATAAAGGAATTTATCAATGGTAAAATTCCTATAGTATTCGTAGTAACCCATAATGCAATTCTCATTCATCTGATTTGTCAGTTAAAGTCAAATTTGTGCCTCATTTGTTAATCTGATACCAAAAAATATAGTCCCTGTTCCCATGCAAAATATTTGTCCAAAAAGAAATTTTAAATCATGACAGCAGAAAATTGTATCATAGAGAATACTTATAATTTAAATGTGAATGAATTCAAGAGAGATCGATTAAAGTACATTGCTACAGAATATAATAGGGTGGTAAAAACTAAAACGCAATATAACTTTTCTGTTTACCATGTCTCCACGTGCTAGTCACTTCCTAGCCACATTGCCGTAAATAATTTACCCTATATCATTTTGTGAAGTTACTTTACATGCACACTGCAATTTAAGAGATCATATATTAATTTTCAGATTATACAATGACTTCCAATAGATTCTGTTGGTTTTAAATTAATAAATGTAAGGAAGGAGGACCCTCACGAGACTGAAATAGATTGTAGAAAGTTAAGTAGCATTAATTCAGGAAACAGGACTTTTTAGCTCACCTGAGCCGAAGGCTCAAGTGAGCTTCTCTGATCACATTTTGTCCGTCGTCCGTCCGTCTGTCTGTCTGTCTGTCTGTCCGTCTGTAAACTTTTCACATTTTCGACTTCTTCTCAAGAACCACTGGGCCAATTTTGACCAAACTTGGTAAAAGCATCCTTGGGTGAAGGGGAATTTAAATTGTTAAAATGAAGGGACATATTCCCTCGCAAGGGGAGATAATCAAGAAAAGACAAAAATATGGTTGGGTCATTAAAAAATCTTCTTCTCAAGAACCACTGGGCCAGTAAAGCTGAAACTTATGTGGAAGCATCCTGGGGTAGTGTAGATTCTAAATTGTTCAAATCATGACCCCCGGGTGTAGGGCGGGGCCACAATGGGGAATCAAAGTTTTATATAGAAATATATAGGAAAATTCTTTGAAAATCTTCTTCTCAAGAACCACTGGGCCAGAAAAGCTGAAACTTATGTGGAAGCATCCTGGTGTAGTGTAGATTCTAAATTGTACAAATCATGACCCCCGGGGGAAGGGTGGGGCCACAATGGGGTATCAAAGTTTTACATAGAAATATATAGGAAAAATCTTTGAAAATCTTCTTCTCAAGAACCACTGGGCCAGAAAAGCTGAAACTTATGTGGAAGCATCCTGGTATAATGTAGATTCTAATAATTGTTCAAATAATGACCCCCCGGGGGGAGGGCGGTGCCACAATGGGGAATCAAAGTTTTATATAGAAATATATAGGAAAAATCTTTGAAAATCTTCTCAAGAACCACTGGGCCAAAAAAGCTGAAACATATGTGCCCATGGAAGAATTATGGGGTAGTGTAGATTTCAAAATGTCTAAATTTTGATCAGTGGGGTAGGGTGGGGATGCATTATGTATAACAAGGGGGAAATCTGGTAAAAAAACAGAATGGTCAAAGCTTCTCAGGTGAGCGATGTGGCCCATGAGCCTCTTGTTTCATTTAGTATAATATGAAATAATACATGGACAGGCAAAATTTTGACTTCAGATCGCGCATGCCTTCTCAGAAATCAGGGTCAAAGCCACAATTTTATACCTATATGGCATTGTTAGGACAACCTGTCCTCAACTGTGCAGCATCTGTAAGTCAATTTCGAAAAAAAAAATTATCTGGATGAAAATGCTATACCAATTCCAGATGTTTTGATAGTAATTTAAAGGTAATGGACAGACAGAAAAAAAGGTTACAGGTATATCCAATAATGTTCAGGTGACCGCTAAGATCCAAGGACATTTCTTAAAAGAAAAACTTGGAAGTTCCAATTTGAAGTTACTTGGAAAATGAATTTTTCTATGGGATGAGATTTCCAGTTTGATACAGATTGAATTATATATAAAATGCTACATATAACATTCTTTGTTTTGTTTTGTTGTTTTTTTTCATTTACGACCATCAATCAAATTTGGACTTGCAAAATTGTTCATCTTCAGTTTAATGACAAGAAACAACTTAATTTCACACATAGAATGAATTGTGATTCATTAAAAAGACTATCATACAAACTCATTCGTGCTACATTCATTAGAACATCTTGATCTCTAGTACCAAAACAATATACATGTACGGCATATTTGTGACAAAGAAACAATCACAGATATGTTGGATGCATATTTTATCTCTTCAGATTTTATCTTAGGTGCAAAACATTGAATATAAATGACAATACATGTACATGGTGTACTTACATTTATGTAAATGACAATACTTCAATTATTCTTCTTGTTTTTAAGTCTGTTAGTGAAGGAAATAATAATCAGTGTTTAAATTTTCCTTTTTTATCATACAATCTTATGCACTAATTAATACACGTAAACAGGTAGTGCAATTTTCATCTTCAATAATAAGGTCTAGCAGTTCTTTAATCTAAGAGTGTTGAACATAATCACGTCACTCTGACCAAATGCTCTGTTCAAATATATTTCAACTTAACACAAGATTTAATTTTTTTTTAATGATGGTGCTCTGCTTTATAAGCTTTTTAATTCCAGTCTTGGAAAAAAAAATAACTTTACAAAACAAAATTTGTAGCTATGTAGCAACCGCTAATGATATTACGCCGATATTTCTATTGCATTGCTACGCTTAATGATGTTTCTATCGATAAGCGGCGTTACATCATTAATAGTTGCTACACAGCTATCTTGTAGAAATTACAAATTAAAAAAAAAATTACTGATGGAAAGAAATGGTCAAGCTGCAAGCATGAATCAGAAAATAATTTAAAAATACAGAGTTTTGACCAATCTTACGGCCTATGTATTAAACAAAAAATACAGCAAAAAATTGTTACTCTTGGATGTTAGCACAAGCTATAGCGCTAGGGACAGCTTATAAACAGATATAAACATAGTAGGGGATATTGCAATAAACGATTAACATAATATGCTAAATTTGACCTTATTATTAAGCGTCAAAATTACAAGTGATACGGTGTAATTAAAGGAAAAATATAATAGGTTTTCATTGCATATTTTTTATAGGAAAAATCAAATCCTATCTTTGATAATTTGCGCGATTGCAATGAATATATTCCTCCATAAAAAAGATAAGTTGTTGAATTTCTTTGAGGTGAAATATCCCTCTGCTCAAAATTTCAATTTTTTAAATTCCAAACAATGACATTAAATTCAATTGTAAAATAGTTTGAAGTATAAAGCGTTGCTTACTTTTTCAGAAATGAATATAATGTCAATCATTATGTGAATATACTTTTATATGGTAAATAGAAAGATCAATTATTGTTTATCTCACATAAAATTAGATATATGAGGTATATATAAAAATAATATTTACCATCATACCTATCTAATTCTCATTGGTAAATAATACGCATCCATTAACAAGAGTTATCTTTACATAATCGCCCTTGAAAATTATTTCTAGGGAAACAGAATATTAATTAAATGTTTATGAATAATACTGCTTCTGAAATTTCTGTAACAATTTAAAAATGACTTATACGTAAAGAGATAGAGATAACTCATTTTACACCGTTTAAAGGAACTGAGTATGGAAAGAAGGATATGGAGATAACGAACAGTATTCAAGATCAAACGTCCATAAAGCAATACGAAATAGGAGCCGATCAAACACGGACCTCCGAAAAATCAGATGTAGGATCAGGTGCCATGGAGGAGTGAGCATCCAATGCAGACCGGTAACATCCTCCAAGTGCTCCTTGTCATGATCAGGAAATAATGGGAAAATCCGTCGTCAATTCAGTGTATAAATAATAACAATAAGGTTGTTGGAAGGTCTGGTCACCAAAAACAACATAGATATTGTCAATCAGAAACTCAAGCATCTTTTCTTTTTGATGTCAACTTACTTCAGAGTACTTGTGTGTACAATCGGAGTGCTTTTTAACAAAATAATTTTGCAAATGACCATAACAAGGTACATGTAAGCAAATTTACAAGTTCAGTTTTTATTGAAATAGCAGCTGTCAATGACATCAAAACCCCTAGACTTTAATTTTTCGTGTGGAATGGTTGTATATAAATGTGAAAAGTCGTTAGTTTTTAGGCTGTTGATTTTGGTAAAACCTTGTGATTTCAAATTGTCCAAATATTCCTCGGAAATTTTAAGTATTCATATCTGATTTACACCACTTCTTGAATATATTGTTGCAAGGTACTCTTAAGGTTTCTCCTTTACTAATGTTAATATCTCAGTGAAGAGCGAAGAAAGAGGCTTGGTTGAACATTTACTGGAACCCACAATATATCTTTGTAAGGATTTTTATGAAGTTTTGGAAATCCAATATATATTTGGTAGTTAAAAATCATTTTGGTTCTTTGGGATCTTAAAAATATTCAAAACTGACATATGAATTTGAAGAATTTCTTCCTTAGAAAGGGAAATTTGAGTATAAGTTGGAATATCACCTGTAGTATTAAATCCAAGTTCTTCTAAAATACAATTAATATGATAAACCTTGCAAATGAAGACAGTGTAACAGTTTTTACCTGTTTTGTAAGCAGGGACCAGTACTTAAAATGTAGTGATCATGTAGTCTATCTAATTCTTTTTTTTCACTTCTGGAATAATGAATACAGAAGGACAGATGGATTTCATATTGCCCTTCAATCTTTAAATACGAGATTGTTGCATAGATCTGATACATTTAACGGATCTGAGCGGCCTCCGTTTTTGCAGGTTAGCTATTTCAATATAGCGGCTGATTTTTTTTTACCATATATGGAGACCGAGTTGCAATTGCGGGATAGTTTATCCTCCAATTTTAGAGGATAACAAAGGTAATTTTCAAACGCCTTGTGCCTACATCGTACGTTTAATCAAAAATTCCAAGCACCAGAATACATGTAAATAAAACTTCAGACATTAAAATAACGATTGTATGTAACGATTTGAGATTCTATGTCTAGTATTTTTATTTTATGCTTTCAAAGTTGGCACTGTTTGCGCTCCATTTTTACTAAATATTTCCTGTTATTTTCTTTCATCTTTATGTCTTATCCCCATTTAAACAAATAAAAAAGACATACAGAATGAGACTTTCAAGTTTCATTTTAATTAAAATATAGACAAAAAAAAAATACAGAAAGAAACGCATTTTTAAGGCATGATGTGCCTTCCTTTATATATAATTTCAGCATATGAATTGAACGAAATTAAAAGAAATAAATAAAAAAAAAATAAAATGAATTAATCATTTGAATACCGTATAGCGAGTTTTCTTTGTAAGTGTAAAATTTGGCGATTTGGCTGTTCTAAGGTTTGCCAATAATTTTGATGTAGTTTATTTATGCGGAAACAGGATTTCTACTCTTTGTAGATGAACACTAAAAAGAGTACTGAATATTTTAGCGATTAGAATTTTAGCGGGCTACCATCAAAACGCCAAAAAAAGCCAAAATTAGCACCCCTCTAAAATAACCCGCTATATGGTAGCATAAATAATAAAATACATAATATAACATTTTAACATAGAAATTAATGATATTATATACCTGTATCATAGGCGGAAAATCCATAATCACAGATTCGAGCCTCTATTCTGGTGTCGAGAAAAAGAATGGACTTTTCTTGGCCTTTTCAAGCAGACTATATAAGATTCAAAGGGACAGAGTAAACTTTGGCGCGAATATGATGTACAATTTAAGAATATTGATCTTTCTGCTGCTTTATACTCATATGTTTCTTTGATGAGAAACAGTATGATCATTAACTAAGATTGAATCTTCGTGATACATTTGACAAGATAAATTATTGTCATATTTTACTGTAACTAATATCGGTAATAGATTTCACTGTAGATATTTAACTTTTATCAGTTGGGCGAATCCCTCTCGTCTCTTTTGTCTTAGTTTGTTCCTTCTATATTCTAAAGAAATAAACAGATTGTCATTTGTATCCATACACAGTCCAAATGGATAACTCAGTCCACAGTCTATGTAACGGAGGAAATGCCCATTCTGGTCTAAGATGTGGACACAGTCATTTTTATCATCAGCTGTTAGGATGTGACTCTGACTGTCTGTGGTGATACCTCGTGGATTGAATGGTTTGTTCTTTTGAGCAGGAGTATGCCCAGTGTACCTGAATTTCAGTTTCCCGACCTGATTGACCACAACTACTGCATTAGCTCCACTGTCAGACACACAGATATCTAGGTTCCTGTTCTCAGAAATGTACATGTATTTAATCAAAAATGAGCCTGAGGAATAGAGAGGTTCACCTTTAACATCAAACTGAATAGTTTGTTTCTCTGTGGAGCCAGAGTAACGGACAACTTTTGTTTGTTTGTAATCATCACTGGTCATGATAACCAGGAGATCACCAAAAAAGGTACAACAGACACCCCAAGGTTTCCAGTTCTGTAGTCCGATCACCTCCTCTGTCTTCTCATTTTTCATAATGTTCACTGTTCTATAAATGTAATCAGTATAAAGTAAATCCTCACATTTTGTCACTGCAATATCCCATGGTATGTTCCCTGACTTGGTTCTGATTGACTTGAGTAGCGATCCCTGATTGATGCTGAAGAGTTTCATGGTGCTGGTATGCCCACTTGTCCAGATTTCTTCATCACTCACACAGGCCACGTTGTAAAGGTATTTATACCCAGTGTCTATGGTGATGACAGTCTCTGGTTCATCAAGCAGCTTTTTGACTGGAGGTGAGGATCCAGCTTCTGGTGATTTCTGTGTTGTCTCCATGCTGTAGCCATGTTCATCAAATGTTAGAGAACTTGATGATAAGGTTCCAAACGGTTTAATGAGTTCTTCTCCTTGGATTTTTCCTGGAATGAATTTGGAAAAAGATGGTATTATTTTGTATGGAAGGTTTCTGTAAATATGTATTTTGGATGTGATACTTAATAGTCTTAACGTGTCTTTAGCAACATCTATTGAATTGATTTCTTCTTTGATGTCAGAAATTGTCTTGTTTATTTCATCCAAATGTTTCTGTAGAGTTTGTAACTGAGTGTTTTTTATCTCACAAATCTCAACCTTTAGTTTCTTGACAAGTGTGTCAATTTCTCTGTGCCAGTCCTCTCCATGTTTTGTTATGACTGTTGAGAGATCCCCATATTCCTTTTCTAACTGACTCATTCTGTTTTGTACATCAGATGCAATGTACTGGTAGGTAGGATAAATTGTATCATTTAATTCATTTCTTTCTTCTGTAATCTTGTCTTTCTTCTCACCCAGAACTTGTAAGATTTTAGATAATTCATGACCTAAATGTTGTTTGGATGCAAGGCAGCTAAGACAGACAGGAATGTCACATTGTTTACAGTACATTTCACATCGTTCTTTGTCGTGAGATGAACATCCAGGGTAGAGGGGAGTGGATTTTCTGGCCTGAAATTTAACGACTTTGTGATCCTTGGATTCATCAGCTAACATATGTTTTCCTACACAACCTGTACACAGCTGAACTAGACATGTATCACAGTGCATCTGTACCACATCAGTTTCACACAGGTCACATCTCTTCACGTCCTGGGCACTGCTACGGGGGTCCATCATAGGCTTTTGTGGCTGAAACAAAAAAAATCAACATGTTAAGAAATATACACTTATTGATTTGGTTTGAGTGCAACATGCATTTTTCGGACTCCATAAACCACAGTTCGTTGGGGCCATTATGCAGATATACGTGTTGAAAACAAGTACTCATATTTCAAGTATAAGGTTAATTGAGTGTATGTTGGTAAAATGTTGTTCCCTTAAGTTAAAGACTCTAGTATTGTTTTCATATGCTCAGAAAATTTAAACATTTGACTAGAGTATTGTTCTCATAGGCTCAGAACCCCGTGGGGATCCGGGTTAGAATAGGTCCTCAGTACCCCCCTTGCTTGTCGTAAAAGGCGACTAAATGGGGCGGTCCTTCGGATGAGACCGTATAAACCGAGGCCCCGTGTCACAGCAGGTGTGGCACGATAAAGATCCCTCCCTGCTCAAAGGCCGTAAGTGCCGAGCATAGGCTTGAATTTGCAGCCCTTCACCGGCAATGGTGACGTCTCCATATCAGTGAAATATTCTGGAGAGGGACGTTAAACATTATACTATCAATCAATCAATCAATCATAGGCTCAGAAAATTTGAACATTCCTTACCTGACTTCAGTAATAGTAGCAGTCCTGTTGATTGATCTCCGAATACAGTCTATGTACTCTGATCATATGATACACCAGTGTTATCTACATATATATCAGGTGTTTAAACTTCCTGGTCTATGGTTGATTTAAATACCACCTTCACTATATACAAAGTGCTAATCAAAAATCTACTTGATTTGGATCACTGGCTGTATTTTTATGGATCATTCAAATTTTCTGTCTTCACATTAAGACAAAAAATGTCATTTATATACGTTTCCTTTCTAAAATAAAACTGCTTCAACTAATATGAGACGCCTTTTTGGTATATATTAAGATTACCATATTTTTGTGTCATCTTCTCCTCCTTAAACAGCGCTAGCACGCGTTTTTCACGCCTCTGGAGGTCATTTTTCGACTATTCATCCACTTGATTGGACAGTTGACATTATCTTCAATAAAACATTTATTGTTATGTTTCATATGAATCTTTATCCGACGTAACTTATCAGATTTGACCACAAGGTCT
Organism: Saccostrea cuccullata; assembly: GCF_032062105.1. Taxonomy (NCBI): domain Eukaryota; kingdom Metazoa; phylum Mollusca; class Bivalvia; order Ostreida; family Ostreidae; genus Saccostrea; species Saccostrea cuccullata. The sequence goes on from NW_026930231.1 coordinate 212,016, forward strand.
TCTTTATACAGTAAAAGTCGGTTATAGCGAAGTCCTGGGGACCGGTGAATTTAATTCGCTATATCCGTAATTCGTTAAATCCGTAAAACGAATTCGTATAACCATTATAGCGAATTCGAACTATGCATGTTTTTCTTCAAGTATTACTACCAACTATGTTAGTGAAGCAAATATTACAAGACATATCTTCGATAACTAAGGTTTTTTAATGAATTGAATTTTATATACAAGTGCTAAAAGGAAATAAAGTAAGTTCAATTCATCATTTTTTAAAAATAACCTTTGAAGGTTCGTTTTAAAAGATGTAAATTTCATTACATTTAACCTCAACGGGACTCAAAATCAGTTCGCTATATCCGTAAATTCGTTATATCAGAGTTCGTTATAACCGTAAATTTTACAAAAATTTGTTAAGAATTATGCCGGGGTTCAATAAAAACTTCGCTTTATCCGTGAATTCGCTATATCCGTGTTCGTACTAAACGAGTTTTATTGTATCTTGACAATTGCATCAAATATACATCTCCATACTCAGTAACTTTTCGAGAGCTATTTTATGTTTGCGTGGAAAATACCAGGAAGCTATCTTTGTTGTCATGATAGCTAAACTTTTTTCGAGTATACATATAGCATTTAATGCAATACTAGTAAGTTAAATAATTTACTGTGATGCATTGTGTTCACTACAGTTTTGTACAATATTTCCTTTCCCAGTCTCCTCTTACATTTCAACCCAGAAATATGACTGGTGGTATTATATGCAAGGTTTTTCATCCTTGGGAAAAATTATAGGAACAAAAGTTTTTTCCTCAAAGATTTTGAAAACAAAATATATGCTTCATTTTTTTTTGTTTTAGACTGTTAATGAATTAATTATATAAATTACATACATAGGAGGTCCATAAGTCATATGCTCACCAGGAGCATTTTATGCTCGGAGTATGATACATATGTGTTTATATAAATTATAGAAAGAGAAGTGTGACTTCTTGGTTAGTTACTGGGGTACGAAGGAAAGTACAAACATTCTGAACCTTTTATGAAAGAAACAACCCGCAATAACTCGAAGAAATGCATAGATCTTTTTTCATAGAAGTCATAGCATATCGCTGAAAATCATTTAACTATTCTTGAATATGTCCTTTTATCGAAGAATGACTATAAGAGTTTGTGTTTCTTAAGGGGGATGGGGTGTCCAAAGGAATTTTTATATGTTTACCTTAATATTCTTAATAATTTTAGTAAATTTAAAAAAAAAAAAAACTTATCAGGTTTTGATTCCCTGACCCATTTCCGCTTTGCTGGATCTGTCTATGGGGATAATGCCAAATTTTGATTACACTTCAATATTTATAGATTCTGTTTCTAATTCTAAGTTTTAAGTTATGCTGTCTGATAATGATGTGAAAATAGGTGAAATATAACAAAAATTGCATTATTATCTCCTTATTATATAGATTTATGAGAGAGAGAGAACAAATTTGATTTATTTCTTTTACTAAATGATATACTGATTAAATTTGTTTTTTAAAAGCATATTTAGTGGATAATGGTTACGTTTATATTAATTGAATATAGCCATTATAATTTTTTTTTTTATTAACAGTGGATCAAGATTTTATTCTAAGGCTTGATTTTAATTGACGGTGTCTAAATCCAGATTATTTGAAAATCGAAGATTTCTGGATTTACAAAAAGTGAGGATAACGAACATTCCTTGATGCCGAAAAATCTACAAATACGTGGGCAGGATAAATGCGGAACCCCCGGAAATACCAGAGGTGGAAACAGGTGCGTAGGAGGAGTAAGCTTCCCTTGTTGATCGGTTACAACCGCTGTGAGTCCTATGTATTGATCAAATAAACGGAGCATTCCATAATCAAACTTAATATAAAACAACGGCCTCTAAATTGGATGAATTATTATCAAAGAAGTTGATGAAACAGGAATATCAGCAGTTTCGTTTAAAGGCATCATTTCGTAAGTTCATGGTCGATACAATGACCTTGTCAGCAAAAACAATTTATCATTGAGTTAAATGCTGACTGACGTTTTTCATACTTATTGTTAGCCCAATATACATTGAATTGACGACAGATTTTCCCGTTATTTCCCGATCATGACAAGGAGCACACGGCGGGTGTGACCGGTCAGCAGGGAATGTTCACTCCTCCATGGCACCTGATCCCACCTTTGCTGTTTTGGAGGCCCGTGTTTGCTCTGCTCCTATTTTGCATTGTTTTAAGGACTGATATTGAATACTGTTCGTTATCTCTTATCCTGCATGAAAGAAGTAAGCCCCAAAAATGCGACCCAATGATAAATCATACGATAAGTGGAAAATCATTATTTGCTTCAACAAATTCGTTTATTGAAAGCAGATTTACAGAGGATGACAAGAACTTTGTTGCATATAGTGGGTAAAGCGTTCGGTCTTGCGACTATCATGAGCTTTGGAGAGAGTTCGAATCGTTTGTGAAGCTCTTTTTTCCTTTTCACATACTTTTAAAATATAAGTGATAATATATTATGTAATGACATTGCGAAGTTGACAAAGTGTCTTTGGATTATACTCCCCCTATTCGCCTCTATTATTCAAGAAGTACTTTATGAGCATTTCCGTATCAATCGCAACAAAACGCAAATCAGGTTTCGCATAAACACCAGCAGCGATAGCACATTTCATCAAATTCTATAATTATTTATGTCTGTCTGACTTCTTTCGACTTATAAATGCTTCTCTTGTGATTATGTATGCCAATGTTTTCTCTAATCTGTTTAAATCACAATAATTTTATTTTAAAAGAAAACAATAAACCTTAATTTCATGCAAATCACAAAAAGGATCCGGAAGGTCTATTGATTTTGAGGTTAAAAGGTCATAAATTCAAACATTCTTTCTGTTTTAACACTTTCGTTCCCGCGCGATATCTCTAGAAGACCTGTAGCTTTTACAATTAGATTTTATCTGAAAACTCCCAATGGCCTAAAGAGCCTAGGATGCCTATTAATTTTGAGATCAAAAGGTTTTGGTAAAAGGTAAACTAAACACTTTTTTTTTGAAAAATTTTGACAATGTATAACATGATATGAGCATGTAAATGTGATCTACTGTTTGCATATAGTTAACTGGAAAGTCAAGTTCCTCGATGTTCTAGAGGTATAATCCTCGGTCATCATATATGGGAGGCCCGAGGGCTCACGTCCTAGATGAACCCTTTTTTTTACTTTCTTGATGATAGTATTAAGCATATGAAATAAAAAAAGTTATGATGTATCCACATTGGCATTTTTATTTCCTTCAGTACATTAATAATAATTAATAATTCTGCATATCCAGGAGAGCGGGGGGTCGAGCCCAAATCTGAGCATTTTTCTTAAGCGGGGGGCACAAATTCTCTAAACTAGCTTGTTCACTGTCTCGCAGTATGATTGTATTTTAGGTCTTTTGAAACTTTCTTGATTCTTATAATACACAGATTTTTCTCTTATATTTGCATAATTTATGTTTGATAACTTTAATTCAATTTCTTTAAAATTATTTTTCAGCTCTTCTTGCCAGTAATAATGTTTGATATGTGGGTTATTTCTTTGCAAATTTTTCAAAATTAAAAAGGGGTATTTTAAAGTATTTTTCATTTTAACTTTTACAAGATTAATTTGCAAAATGCTTATGATGAATACATGTTAGTATTGTTATTAAGGAAACCCCCCTCCTCCGTTCAAAGTGTACCTGTCTCGTGTTTCTATCTTACAACCTTAGGGTTCACCTGAGTACCTGATTGTCATGGGGTATCGTGTGCTTCTTACTTCAGTGCTTTTTATCTGTTGTTACACATGTTTTAGTATAATATACATCGATAGGGTTTCAGCACTTGTCTAATGTAAATATTAATAACTGCAGTTTATCTTACCTGACCCCCCCCCCCCCCGTTCACACATAGACGCCGCTTCTACTACGATCAAAGCTTGGTCGAAAGCGTGGACGATAGTAACAAATCGCAGGAGAAACGTCGTGGAGTCGTCATAAGCGTAGTATGATCGCAGTAGGGTCTTCATGATCGGAGAGCTCTACGCTCTCACCACGCTTATTTTGAACATGTTCAAAACAAGCGTAGCGGGATCGTGGCCAACATGAATCGGGCTTAAGTCGTAAAAGGAGCGTAGTAGAAGCGCCGCAATCGTACAAGCAGCGCGAAAGCATCGTAGAGAGATCTTCGTGATCGTAGTAAAAGCGCCGTAAGAGCGTAGGAAATTAATGAGCACGCTCATACAACGCTCCCTCTACGTTTGTACTACGTTCTCACTACGATCTCTCTACGTTCCTGAAGATCCTACGAAGACCTACAATGACCTTACGCCGATCATATCACGACCTATCAGGCAGAAGTTTGTTCTTATAGCGTTGATATTTGACCAATCATCATCTGTAAACTACATGTAAAGGGTGACACTATACTTGATGATCATTTGCAACTGAGACTTTTCACATCTTTTTACAGTTATAATTGAAAATGCCCGTAAACAATGTGGTAAAGGCCGCAAAAAAACCGGTCGCACTACAAAAATCTGCGGTTGCAAGATAAATTTCCATCATCACCAAAATCGTACTAGAAGCGTAATGCAATCGTAATATGATCGGCACCACCGTAGCGACATCGCGGTACAGTCATCTAAGTCTGTGTAGCGTCGTAGTATGGTCTTCAATGCCGTAGTGGCAGCGTAGCGTAAACGCAGTAAACACGGCCGCTTGTCGGCAACAGTCTGCGTGACATCGTAGTGGAAGCGTATTAGCAACGCGTTTGACGTAGGGACATCGTAGCACGGTCGTTACGAAGACCATAATTTGCCAAATTGCTCTATTTAGACGCCGATCGACTGCGATCTGCCCCGATCCAAAACTTTTTCAGATCGTGGCTTGATCGGTATGATCGCCGTAGAATCGCAGCTCTGTGTGAACGGGGGGTAAGGTTCAAGCTTAAGTGAATTTTTCTAACTATCCGTCGTCAGACTGCTAATCGATCAATTATCATATTTCGCTAAATTTTTTGCTAGACTATTGCATTAGGGTTCAGAATCTTAAATATTAACTCTTGTCAGGTGTGTCAACTTCAGGAACAACTTTTGTTACAAAAGTGAAAATGAAATCCTACGTAGTATTGTATATGATTTTGTGTTTTAAAATTTCAACAGATAATTGGTATTTAAACATCAATGTAGGATGAGTACGCAGGTATTATAATTGTTGAATATATTTGTATTGAGGGTGAGGGAGATGACAGCCATTACAATGAGAGTGGATTAGTTCATTATGGATTTCTAGTCTGATATGGACAAATACATGCTGGTAATTTCTTCTTAAGTTATGCATACGTTTTATTAGGTCATCTGAGTAAATTCAGGTGACCTATTTCTATCCGTTTTCGTCTGTCGTCGTGCGTCGTGTGTTTACATTTGAACATTTTCCGTTTTCTCTCTGCAACCGCTCAACCACTTTAAACCAATTTTGGTATAAAGCATTTATGGGTAAAGGGAAACAGAAATTATGAATTTCATGGTCCCTGTCCCCTTGGTGCCCGAGGGGTGGGACCAAAACCCTTAAATTAGTGCAATATTTAAAAATCTTCTTCATTACTCCTGGACATCAAGCAGTCAAAGTATTGTAATTTGCAATGAGTCCTCTGCAAAAATTGTGAAATTCATGGCCCAAGGGTCGGGGGATCTAGGGCTAGGGCGGGGCTATATAGATTATATAGTGAAAATGCATTATTTCTTTGATAATCTTCTCTGCTCCTGGGTATTAAATAAACTAACTAAATACATAGTTAAAATGAGCAAACATGCCTCTTCTAGAACTGTGAAATTTATGGCCCTGGGGTCGGGGGATTCGGTGTAAGGGCGGGGCTGTTTTGATTATTTAGTGAAAATACATTAGTTCTCTGAAAATCTTCTCTGCTCCTGGGTATTAAATAAACTAAACAAGTACATAGTTATATTGAGCAAGAATGCCTTTTCCAAAATAGGGAACTTTTGGCCCCAGGGTCGGGGGTTCTGGTCTTAAGGCGGGGCTCTATTGATAATTTAGTGAAAAATTCATTAATTTTTTGAAAATCCTTTCTGCTTCTGGGTATTAAATAAACTAACTAGGTACGTAGTTATGATGAGCAAGAATGGCTCTTCAGACTTGGGATTTTTATAGCCCCAGGGTCAGAGGTTCTGGTGTTAGGGTGGGGCTGTATTGATTATTTATTTATTAACAAAAAGTAAAAATATATCTACAATTTTTAAATTTATTTAGAACACTTTAAAGTAAGAACAAGATGAAGAAGCGTAAGTTAGCGGACTCGATGCCTCTGGGGCCCTAATAAAGCGTCATGCTGGTATCCTGGGTCTTAGTGCTCTAGTGGAAGCCTATCCTTACAATGTACCTGAGTTCATACCACAGACGCTTATGGACCTTAGTAACCATGTAAACGATCCTCAACCAATTCAGGTCAGTAAAAACTTACACTCGTGTCAACCAATACAGGTCAGTAGATCCTTACACTCATGTCAACCCATACATGTCAGTAGATCCTAACACTAGTGTCAACCAATACAGGTCAGTAGATCCTTACACTCATGTCAACCAATACATGTCAGTAGATCCTTACACTCTTGTTAAGCAATACAGGTCAGTAGATCCTTACACTCATGTCAACCAATATAGGTCAATAGATCCTTACACTCATGTCAACCAATACAGGTTAGTCGATCCTTACACTCATGTCAACCAATACAGGTTAGTCGATCCTTACACTCATGTCAACCAATACAGGTCAGAAGACCCTTACACTAATGTCACCCAATACAGGTCAGTAGATATTAACACTAGTGTCAACCAATACAGGTCAGTAGATCCTTACACTCATGTCAACCAATACAGGTCAGTAGATCCTTACACTCGTGTCAACCAATACAGGTCAGTGGATACTTACACTCATGTCAACCAATACATGTCAGTAGATCCTTACACTGGTGTCAACCAATACAGGTCAGTGGATACTTACACTCATGTCAACCAATACAGGTCAGTAGATCCTTACACTCATGTCAACAAATACAGGTCAGTAGATCCTTACACTCGTGTCAACCAATACAGGTCAGTAGATCCTTACACTGGTGTCAACCAATACAGGTCAGTAGATCCTTACGCTGGTGTCAACCAATACAGGTCAGAAGACCCTTACACTAATGTCAACCAATACAGGTCAGTAGATCCTTACACTAGTGTCAACCAATACAGGTCAGTAGATCCTAACACTAGTGTCAACCAATACAGGTCAGTAGATCCTTACACTGGTGTCAACCAATACAGGTCAGTAGATCCTTACGCTGGTGTCAACCAATACAGGTCAGAAGACCCTTACACTAATGTCAACCAATACAGGTCAGTAGATCCTTACACTAGTGTCAACCAATACAGGTCAGTAGATCCTAACACTAGTGTCAACCAATACAGGTCAGTAGATCCTTACACTGGTGTCAACCAATACAGGTTTAAACTTACACTCAACCAATACAGGTCAGTAGATTCTTACACTCATGTCAATCAATACAGGTCAATATGGTCTTACACTCGTGTCAACCAATACAGGTCAATATATCCTTTCACTCGTGTCAACCGATACAGGTCAGTAGATCCTTACACTGGTGTCAACCAATACAGGTCAGTAGATCCTTACACTGGTGTCAACCAATACAGGTCAGTAGATCCTTACACTCATGTCAACCAATACATGTCAGTAGATCCTTACACTCATGTCAACCAATACAGGTCAGTAGATCCTTACACTGGTGTCAACCAATACAGGTCAGTAGATCCTTACACTCGTGTCAACCAATATGTTTGTAAATCCTTACACTCGTGTCAACCAATACATGTTTGTAAATCCTTACACTCGTGTCAACCAATACATGTTTGTAAATCCTTACACTGGTGTCAACCAATACAGGTCAGTAGATCCATACACTCTTGTCAACCAATACAGGTCAGTAGATCCTTACACTCATGTCAACCAATACAGGTCAGTAGATCCTTAAACTCATCTCAACAAATTTAAGTTGGTAGAAACTAGCAAACTCACTTCAAACAATGATGGTAATTGGAACAAGTTCATCTCAACCAATTCTTCCTGTTCGGAATTTACGTCAATTCTAGTCAGTGGAACCTCACATTTATCTCATCCAGTTTAGGTCAGCAGAATCTTACATTCACTTCAACCATATCTGGTTAGTACCTTACAACTTTCAAGAATAAGGTTAGTAGAAACTTACTTTAGCTAGTTCAACGGACAGTAGAACTTGCTTCAGTCAGTTCAATGGAAGATCACACCCAATATGACCTTGATTTATAATAAGGAAAAGCGAAATTTGCGCATCAGTGTCTTGATGGTCTGAACATTTAGGGAACCGAGCAATACACAATATACCCAGTTCTGATTTTTTATTAATAAATAATTGCTCTTTGGTATTTTGCAGATGACTGTAAAGAAAATTCTATCAAACTTCCGTAGAACACACCACGACAATTGGCATGATCACAAACAAATGTTTACAGACGATCAACTGGTCATATTAACTGATATTCTAGTGTCCCCTACTTACTATGCTTGACGACGGATCACTCCTAGAAATATTACAAACCACGGTGCAAGGACTGAACTAGGAAAAGCTCAGTCATAGTAGAACATGCAAGCCAGAGCCCCCCCCCCCCCCCCCCCCCCCCCAATAACAGGGTCGCACAAAGTCAGCAGTGCCCATCTCATCTCACAGATTTTGTTACACATAATCAGTGATATTATTATTCCTCCTATTTAGTTTGAACATTTCATTTATTTTTTAGGGTTTTTCTTCATGTAATTAATGTGTATCATGAAAACAATTTTTATTTGCATTTTGTTAATTTAATCAAGTAAACATATTAAGTTTGATTACAGTTTTATGGATTAAGCAGTCCAAGTTGGTTATTATACATGTACTGAAAAGGGGTTTTCATTGTAAAATAATGTGCTTAGGCCCAAGTTGGTAATACCAAAAAGTAGCTTTGTGCAAATCTTAGTTGGTGAAAGGGAAATAACCTTGATATCTTTTTTGAGATTGCTAACAGAGATTTGTTGTGAACTTTTTTTTTAATCTGCATTTTTGTTACCACAAAAAACCTTGCATGTTTGAAGACTATTTTTGATTGATACTATCTGAAGCACTTTAGATGTGCAGGTAAGTTACATGTATTTATTTTCATAAATAGTACGGTATTTTAAAACTAAAGCTTTTCAACGTAATGGACAGTTAAGTATGCAGTGCCAACGTCATTAGTCATTTAACGAAAGGCATTACCCATTATATTTATCAGAGAAAAATGTTCTTAAAGTAAAACTATGCATTTCAAAAAACTTCAAGGTGTAAAGCTTAGAAAAGTTTAGTACAGCCATCAGTGTTTTGGGGGGTAAATATAAATTTAGGTATGAAAATCATTGCATTTGATTGTTCAGTATGCATGTAACATTGTAATGTACATTTATTAGCATGTACATTTACTGAGATTTTTAATTAACAGATAAACATGAATGTAGTGAGACCATGTATTGGTTTAGAGATGATAAAAAGGTTACGATAAAAAGGTATAGAGATCAATTGAAGTATGCTTAGTAAATCGATAAAATTTCATGAACCTGTATAATTTTTTTTAAATTCACATTTCATGTACCTGTATTAAAGAGGACTGTGTTATTATAATCCATGGGTTTTGATTTAAGTTATTCCCGTTGTGATACAATTATTTTACAATTATGTCATTAACAAATTATTTTATCATTATGATGAGAATCCTTGTCATGTTTTCATTTATAAATAAAAATTGGATTTACGTAAAACTTATGCTTTCATTAATGTCATTGTTGTAACTGCAAAAACAACACAATTCAATAGTATTCGGCCATATTTTGAAATATACTTACTGACATCTTCATCATATACATGACTGTACAATGTAAAATTTAAATATGAAAGGGTTGAACAGACACTTTCGGAAGATTTTTTATAAAAATATTTTCTGGAAGTCCAGCATATACATGCATGAACATTAATCAATTAATGTCTTTTTGTTTTAAACACGTTTCTGTTCCATGGTTGATGATTCTAAAAAAAAAACATTTTGTTGAGTTAATTCATATGCCTACAGCAGTTCATATGAAGTATAAAACATCTTTTGGAGACCTTGCATTAATTTTAAGATTATACAAGGACTTCCATTAGAGGTCTGTGTTAGTACGTGTTTCATTTAATAAAAGTGAGGTACGAGGACTGTTACATGGATCGAACTGAAATAGTCTGTGGAATGTAAAATAACATGAAATCAGAAAACAGGACTTTTTCCATTTAGTATAATATAAAATACATACATGAACAGGCAAAATTTGGACTTCAGTACATGGGTATGGATATTGTCTCATGGGCACTTTAAATTAATTAATTGGTCGTCAAAGAAGGATATGGAGATAACGAACAGTATTCAGTCTCAAAGTCCATAAAACAGTATAAAATAGGAGCAGAGCAAACACGTACCTCCGAAACATCAGAGGTGGCATCAGGTGTCATGGAGGATGAGGATCACCTGCTTACCAGTCACACCCGCCGTGTACTCGTCATGATCAGGAAATAACGGAAAAATCCGCCGTCAATTCAATGTATGAATAATGGACTAATTATAAGTATGAAAAACGTCAGTCATCATTTGACTTAATGATAAATTGTATTTGCTTACAAGGTCATTGTATTGACCATAGAACTTACAAAATGATGACTTTAAACGTGCCTGCTGATATTCTTGTTTCATCAATTTGCTTGTCAATAATTTACCTTGTTTTAGAAATTGTTTATACCTGTACGTAGAGCATGCTCTTGCGTATCGAATCAACTGAGATAAGCACTCTCCGTATGCAAGTATATTGGAGGTATACTGGAAGCTGACAATAGAACAGTTAAAGTCATCACGTTTATCATATAGCTTGGTTGTTAGATTACCATGAACACTTTTTCAATTAAAATATCCAAATATGGAACCGATGTGTCAGACTCTGTAGTATCTTTTATCTCAAGCTACAGATCCCGTAATGCAAAAAGGTGCAATTTACGGCGCAATATTTTTTGCGCATTTTTATGGAGAATTTCTCGACTTTCCAGCATCGGTCAATTAACTTCCTTTCACTCTCTAATTCTAGACACATTATTTAATTAATCTTTATGTTTTATCTATCTCTCAACCCTTTATAGTCGTCTCTACAAGTGATAAACTCGCTTGATTAAAATTATTTGTTAGATTGCTGAAAATTCACTTCAAGCGAGTTTATTGCCTGTAGAGACAAATATAAATGGTTGGGAGGTGGATAAAATATACATATTGGCTACAGAATGTGTCTAGAATTAGGGAGTGAAAGGTAGTTGATTGACCAATGCTAGAAAGTGAAGAAATTCTCCCCAAAAGTGCGCAAAAAATATTGCGCCGTAAATTGCACCTTTTTTGCATTACGTACGGGATCTGTAACATTATGGTCAAAGACAAAAATATAAAACCATAACGCTACAGATCTGCAGCTAAGAGTATATTAACCCCCTTCCCCGCAGTCACACATGCTAATGCATAAACCATTTCCTATTTCTAACGCAAAATCACGCGTATACTCTTTGAACCACACAATCACCCATTTTATTTTATAATTGCTTAAATCTCATTAAGAAAAAAAGAAAACTCACGATCGCATTAAAATATTACACGTCATAATTATTAACGCTTTACTTTAGAGAAAGTTGTACCATGCTGTAAAGTGCTTGTGAGGAAAAGGTAAAGTAATATTTCTATGGCGTGAACATTAAGTGTATATTGCGTCACAGTTCAGTAAGTTGTAAATTATGGATTATTATGGTTGAAACAATGTTAGACACAAAGTATTTATTCAATCAACTTGATTTTTTTACTGTACGTGTAATATAATTAGTCCATTTGTACTTGGTGTATACCATATTTCAACGATGTTTAAAATTTTGAAAATCAATTTTCGTCTAAACATTAATATTATTGCAAACACTTAGCAGTGTGGAATAATCAAAAAATTAATAGCGTGTGTTCATAAATATGCTATAAAAATTCAAAATCCATATTTAAGACGTTATAATAAAATTAAGCTCTCAGACTGGGCAGTGCAGCTTGCATATGCAAACTATTTACACCTGTAATGTTCATAGCATAGAGTGCACTGTTTTTTTTTTTTTATTTTTCATTTATTTACTAAATCATGGTATATATAAAGAGATTATCGTACACGTTTGTCAATGCGGACTTTACTAAGAAAATTAAGCATTTGTGCACGAACGCCCTGGACAACCCTCGTATATTTGATTTTCTTCACTTGTCTGTGTAACAACTGAGCAACAAATAGATTGTCATTGGAATCTGTACACAGTCCATGGGGTTTACTAAGTCCATAGTCTATGTAACGAAGAAAATGTCCATCCTGGTCTATGATGTGGACACAGTCATTGTAAAAATCAGCTATAAGGATGTGACTCTGGCTGTCTGTGGTGATTCCTTGTGGGTGAAAGGAGGATACAAGTGGTTTGTTTCCATTGTACCTGAATCTCAGTTTCCCGGCCTGATTGACCACCACCACTCCTCTATTATCAGTCACACATATATCCATGTTCTTGTTCTCAGTAATGGATCTTCCAGAAGAAAAGAGTGGTTTACTTTGATCGTCAAATTGTATGCTCTGTTTCTCTGTGGATCCACACTAAAGGACAACTTTTGTTTGTTTATCATCAATACTGTACATGATAATCAGGAGGTCACCAAAGAAGGTGCTGCAGATACCACTAGGACTCCAGTTCTGTAGTCTGATCACCTCCTCTATCTTCTCATTCTTCACAATGTTCACAGTTCTATCCCAGTAATCAGTATAAACTAGATCTCCACTTTTTGTCACTGCCATGTCACATGGTATGTTCCCTGATTTGGTTGTGATTGACTTGATTAGTGATCTCTTAATGCAGCTGAAGAGTCTCATGGTGCTGTCTTCTCCGCTTGTCCAGATTTCTTCATCACTCACACAAGCCACATTGCAAAGGTGCACATTGCTACTGAAAAGTTCGTTACCACAAGTGGCTATGGTGTTGACAATCTCTGGTACATCAAACACTCGTTTTATTTGAGGAGAGAATCCAGCTTCTTTTGATTTTTGTGTTGTCTTCATGTCGTAATCATGTTTAACCGATATTAAAGAATTTGCTGACAAGGCTCCAAACAGTTTACTTAGTTCTACTTTGTGAATTTTACCTGGAATGAATTTTGATAAAGATGGAATAATTTTGTCGGGAAGATTTCTGTATTTTTGTACATTGGATATAACACAAGATAGCTTTGACAAGTCATTTGTGTCTGAAGCAATTTCAACTGAATCGATTTCATCCTTGATTTCAGACATTGTCTTCTTTAGTTCATCCAGATGTTTTTAAAGAGTATGTGTCTGTGTGTTTTTTATATCATCAACTTCAGCTTTAAGTTTCTTGACAAGTTTGTCAATTTCTCTGTGCCAGTCCTCTCCATGTTTTGTTATGGCTGTTGAGAGATCATCATAATCTTTTTCTAACTGAATTACTCTGTTTTGTACATCAGAGGCAATGTCTTGGTAAGTTGGATAAATTGTATCAGTTAAATGAATTCTTTCTTTTATAATCTTGTCCCTCTTTTCATCCAGAACTCGCAAGATTTTAGATAATTCATGACCTAAATGTTGTTTTGATGCAAGGCAGCTAAGACAGGCAGGTTTATCACATTGTTTACAGTACATTTCACATTGTTCCTTGTTATGAGATTTACATTCAGGGTAGAGGGGGGTAGATTTCCTGGCCTGTAATTTAACAACTTTGTGATCCTTGGATTCATCAGATATCATGTGTTTGCCTACACAAGCTGTACACAGGTTGACAAGACATGAATCACAGTGCATCTGTACCACAGCGGTCTCACACAGGTCACATCGCATTACGTCCTGGGCACTGGTACGGGGGTCCATCATTCAATTCTGTGAGTAAAGCAAAAAAATATTTTTAGAATTATGTTCTATACATTTGAGAGCACTGCACAGTTTTCCTGAGACCACTAGGCGTGTAGCAAATCAAGTCATGATATTATAAAAACAGGGTTCATCTAATCTTTTTTGGAAAGAAATTTATTATATATGCCATAGTTAAAGCCTGTAGTGGAAATTTTCAGGTAGATATCAGCAATTATGGATAAAGAAGTGTGGAAATTAACCACGTTGGGCAAAAATAGAAATTAAAAAGAAAACTATTACAAAAAATAATACAATCCTTTCAACCAGAATGGTTATTAGATACGGTACCATACCATTTATAATAAAGTATCATGTCAAAGAACAAAGTACGTTATTGGTTGATTTTCGCCGAACCTTGAACTAAATTGAGGTTTATCGCACTCAGAAGTTGAGAACTTTATCTTTCTAACAATATATAACTTGTTAATATCTAATTACGTGTAATACATCGCAAATTATGATAAAAAGTTGTGTTTAAGCGGTAGTAACGTCAGTTCCGACGTTCATTTTGCTAGATGACGTCAATAACGTACATGTCTCTCTTGCGTCATACAAAGCTCCTATATGTATTAAAACGACGTGCGATTGTCTGTAAAATAGAAATCAATCCATTCAAAGATATTTTAAGAATTTCATTTGCAATTAAGTTTACATTTTATCATTTGGGCCATGGCAGAGATTGGGGTAGGAATGACAGTATTTTACATGAATATATAATGCATAGCGGATCATCCGACTGCCTGCTTAGGATTCAAAACAACTACCCATGATTTTAATAGCCATTCTCTGTAACCACTTAAACTTCGTTGCCACGCATGGTCACCGATTTTGATGAAACTTCACCCATGCTTAGTACTTGACACCAGAAACAAATATCAAACAAAATTTCGTTGCTATGTGTCTCGGTTGCTATGGCAACAGCCGGAAAAGTTTGAAAAATCGAGATTTTCAGCCACTTTAAATCTCAACTGTGGCTTAATAAAAACTAGAAAAAGCAAACAAATCATTCTCACAAAAAGATGACACCTTGATGTCACTTAAACTGTAAAGAAACTGATTAGAATATATCTCTAAGTAAGTGGTAACCAAGGGTACATTTGGAATACATTTAAAATGCTGAAATATGCTGAAAAACACTCCGTATTCACTAATGGTGGGTGTTACATGCTCAAACTCAATAAACGACTTAAGAAAAACAATGAAAATGTTTGACCTTAAGTATATAAGTATAAGCAATATTATTCTATAAATAACTTTTATGGTTGCCATGGTAACACAGTGAAACCATGCAAAACCAGTAACTAAGATTGGGTTAATGCTACTGTCTTGAGGAAAAACATGAAAATTCAAGACTGGCAAATATGCATCTTTAGGACCTTGCATCACCAAAACCATAAGAAAAATTGGGTATAATTGCTACTTTGCAGTGTTACCATGGAAACAAAGTACCAGTGCTTAAAAGTGAATTATTTTTCGCTGCATTAAGAATTAAATTGCCATATAATCAAGAAACAAATTAAAGGACTCAGCTTGAATAGTACTTGTCTGTTAGAACTGAAGTTGAATATCATATATTGATAAAATTTGATGAAGAAAACAACACTGTTGCTATGGTTACCAAGAAGGGAAAATGTTCGATTTTGTGAACTTTATATCAATATTAAACCCTGTGTGACAACTTCTTGCATCCACTTAGAGATTGGATGATAGTCAAGATTAAAAGTCAGGTTAGCTGTTAATAAATATCAATCATAAAAGTTTTGGGAATCTACATTTAAGGGTACGTATCCAAGGAAAGAATATGATTTTCCGGTTTTTAAGCATATATTTTCTGCATATTTCCATAGCAACGCTCTATTTAAAGAATCTAATCTGAATTTTTTCAAATGGGAAAACTAGGAGCACACCAACATCTTTAAAAATTGATCATTAGTTATGAGGAAATATGCTTTTTTAAAAGATAGGATCAGATTTAAACATGCAGAGTGTTATTTTGAAGGCTCTCTGTGGTATAAAAACCTTGGCAACCATTGCCAACCAAAATGAAATATCATATTTTGTTCTTGGTTTATGTTTCAAGGCTCTTTTTTCTATTATTTTGTCACATTTCATCCTATAATTGCTTTTTATTTTTACGTGTATGACTTTATAAAATTCAATGAATATTTTTTTTTACTTTTGAATAGTTTGTTACCATAGTAACGTATGTAATAGTTGATTTACCAGACATGTTTATCATGCATTTGAGAAATCTGACCTTCAACTTTTGGAAACAGTCATTGCCAATTGTTTGCTTTGCCGCAAATGTTAACTATGGGGCTCTAAACATGCTAAAAAAGTCCATTTTTCAAACTTTAAGACATGTTGCCATGGTAACTATAAAGCATAGCAACCAAATTTTGCCTGATTTCAGTTTAAGGTATCAATGACTTTTACCATACAGAGTTTGGAGAAATTCTGAGACTATGCGTGCCACAGCTCCTATATAAAAGTTCAAGTCATTACAGAGAATGGCTCTTAATTTTTTCCAGGAGTTCGAGCCATCTCAAATATCTTATTAAATACGCCGTTTCATACCTGTATGTGAACATCCTGTATAATTTTCAAAATTTGAGGTTATGGAAAGCGGAGAATAATAAATGATGGTAGCTATAATACTAGTACTTGAAATTAATCTAAATCTGTCATAGAGATAATTTTTTTCAGAGATAATGCAAAAAAAAAGCAAACAAACAAACAAACAAACAAAAAAAAAACCAGAATTTCAGGAACTGTTGGCATTTATTTTTCAGTCGGACTAAGCCCGATTGTATCCTTTAAATATTCATCGAATTAAAATAATTATAAATTGGAAACGACGGATGGACCGTCTTGACGATGTTGCACGTGTTGTTGATGAATCTTGGTACTGTCTTCCCACAAATTTTTATTAAAATAGAAAATTAGGTGTTATGACTATTTAGATAAATCCTACAAAGGATTTCATTTGGTACACTCTAACCCTTCTTATTTTTACTCAGAAGGTCATTTTGTTTATGCCAGGCAAGGAACAACACTGTATGTAACCATTAAATTTCCTATCTCTTCTCAGCGAAATAGCATGCAAATGTTTAAAGTTATCTCCATGCCTGTTCCTATGTCAAGCAATGCTACTAAAGGTCAAGCAACCCAACTATTGTCCTTACCAGACTATTTTGCTATAACTCAGCATCAGGATAAATACATTTCATTAAAAGACAAAGATTTGATAAACTGTAAGCAGGACAAATCAGTAGTGTGTAATACTAACTACCCACTAACACCTAGTACTAAAAAGAGTTGTGTATTAGCACTGTACACTAACAATGCTAAAGACGTCAATCGCCATTGTCATTTTCGCTATCTTCAGGACTACAAATTTGAACCATCAATCATTGAATTAACCCCTACTTCAGTTTTGCTATATCACAGTCCACAAGTTTCTCTAGATTGTCCTGATAAACAAAAGAACCTTCCTGGATGTCAATTCTGTATTTTAAACATTCCTTGTAGGTGTTCTCTAACAACAGCTAGTCTCTATTTTGCACCTAGGCTTGTTAACTGTTATAATCAAACAAAATCATTCTCAATTTCCCACCCTGTAAATTTGGCATTACTACAGGAATTTTTTGAAGACTCCAAAATTTCCCATATTTGGCCAAATTCCACTTTTAAAAATCCCATTTCATTTTCAATTCCTGAATTCCAAATGTTCAATCATACATTTAATCAAGTTTTGGCTAATGATGCAAAAAGTCATCTAAATTTGACAAAAATGGTACAAGCTACAAAGAAAGAAAAGAAAATTTTCCAACACTTAGCAGAACCCTTAATAGATGGACAAATAGATATTTCCCAACCTTGGCCTACAACTAATGATTTGATAACTCTAGTCGCTATTAGCATAGCTAGCATAGCACTTGCATTTTGTATGTTTTTGTTTTGTAAATTGAGAAAAATGGGCATGGCTTTACTCGTTCTGCAAAGTGTACATCAAGTCAAATCTCAAACTTTGACACAACCAGCATTTAATTTAGTATATAGAGCTGTCACTACTGCTACACCTGAATCGGATTCTCAAACTTGGTTAATGGATGAATTTTCTTTAATTCATGCTTTTATTATCATTGGTATTTTAAGTTTCATTTTACTTATCATCACCTTGGTTTGGCTGTATTATAGAAAGCATACAAATCATACATTTTTGGCTTTAGAACTCACATCAGGTGGTGATTGTGTCCTCATTCCTATTATGCATTTGTCACTGTGTCCATCATACTATGAAATTCCAAAACCAAATATTGGTGACATATCTGTTTCGGCTTTTCCTTATACTAAAATCTACGCAAATTGGCTCAATTTTGGTGTTACTGACAAACGCACTGACAAAACAATTTTTGTCCCTACAGTCATTTCAGTCAACATTTTCACAGGTTATAAAATCACCAAAATTCTCAAACAACCTTTCAGTGCCTATGTAGTTCTTATGCACCATAACTATGCTCATTCTTTGAATTGACCTTTGACTTTTTAGTCAGCATCACCATAGACTCTCAAATGTCATATGTTAGTGTTAAATTTTTTTTTCGGAACCAGCTGTCTCTACAATTGTATCATTGTTGTACTTTTTTATGCCATGAATCACAAGACTGATCATTATGAGTTTTTCCCCTTACAATATGACAATAAATAGCTTTTCATCATTTTGTTCGTATATATTACATGTATATATATATTTTTGATAATACTTTATCATTTTCAAGTTGATTAATGTCAGTTGACATATTTTTAACCATATACACTATATGGTTTCAGTATATTTGGTATATCTTTTACTTTGTATATATGTTTTCTTTTTTTTCTAAATTTGAGCTTTCGAGGTCGAAAGCAATTGAAGCAAGGGGGAAATAGTCATAACACCTAATTTTCTATTTTAATAAAAATTTGTGGGAAGACAGATACATTTTAATAAAACAAAATTGTAATAAATTCAATAAATTGTATATATTTTCATTATATTTAGTAAAATATGTATTTTGTTTAAGAAAAGAAACTCGTACATGTAGAAGAAAACAGATTGACTTTGAATAATTAGTGTCAGAATTTAACAAAAAGTACAAGTATTTTACAGTGTAAGAATTCAATTTGTCACCCAAGGTTTTCCTGTTTATTCAATATAAAACAGTTTTTGTACAAGTGAAAAAAAGGACTTTCTTTTACAAATATTGGCATGTCCAGCTAATGGATTTCTATTGTATTTTGGTAAACAATTTACCTATGAGTTTTTAGAGTCAGATGTTCAATAAGCATGATAATCAAATAATTGCGTAATAGTGTTAATCTCTTTTGTGATTTTGTCTTTTTGTTAAGAAGGCCTAAGGGTCTGAAGTCAAGCCCAGGTGTTCAAGTTTACTCAATTACCGTGGCGGTCATTTTTATGTCACGTGATCACTCTGTTTTTAATTAATCATCTTTATTTGGAAAATTTTTACAACTTTCGGCTATTCATTAAGAAATTCTAAATTTTGATTGGCTAAAATCCTGTAATCCAAAGACGCGGAATCGTCGGTGAAAATTCGCCCAAGCTTGGTCACTCTCATTGACGATTTCAAAGAATAAACTTCAGTTATTAAAAATATATTATTTCTTTATTCTTTGGATTTTTACAGGTATGTAAATCATATAATTTTCAGTTAATCGGTTCATTTTCCGTTAAAGCAATTCTTTATATGCTCATAAATAAATTTTAAAAATATTAAGTATTTTATTGATAATTATTTTTATTTATTTCTTGATTCTAAATTTGAGCTTGAGTTAAGTTTCCCCTAAAGTTTTTATTGTTGCATAAGTTTTATGCATAGTGACCTCATTTAGTATTTGTATAGTTTATGGTTGTATGTTTTATTGTAATAAACGGGTTAAGCGACAGTCTCAAATAAATGTAGTGTTTTTAGAAATGTAATTTGAAATTTAGCGCCATTATATTCATTGTGCGCTCTTTATTATAAGGAGGTAAAAATGTTGTTTGTTTGTATCGAAAAACGCTGGAAAAGTAAAATGACTTTAGAGATAAGATTGTAAGTACACAAGCTTTTGATTGTTATGATTACCTTTATATTTAAATGATTTTAGTTCGGACTAGTTTCCATTTCAATGATCTATGATTAAAGTTAAAAGAAAAGTGTAAAATACATAATGTCTTATTTCCAAATTTTCTCTGTTTAGTAATTAATGCTACGAGACTGTCCGCTGTAACATTAGTAGTTTAGATTTATATTATATCTAGGCAAGTTTAGATTTTCATTTTACAGAGGGATTTTTCCTAAATTGTTCAGCCCTCTGTACAGTCACCAGGAATAACTTTAAAACACATTTTTATAATATTTTACATTGTATTTTTAACTGGTGACTGTTTGTTTATAAGATTATTAATACACTTTCATTGACGATTTCAAAGAATAAACTTCAGTTATTAAAAATATATTATTTCTTTATTCTTTGGATTTTTACAGCCACCGTAGAGGGCAATCCAAGCCAGGAAGTAGCCCCACGTGTAGAGCAGTCCAAATAAGGAATAAAGTTAAACTTTCCCCAAGCGAGTGATTCCCCTAATAAATAAAATACAACACAAGTTCACGTGTAACCATAAAAAACAACGTGACAGTACTCTTACCAGTATTTGATTTAGCGACACTTTCAGGCAATTAATGGAACACAGTGGGAATAAAGGCCCATTCTATATTGTTAGCGGGCCCGTGGTACTGCCCCCCCCCCCCTTCCTTTTTTTCCGAGACTAGCTTTCTGCTGTTGATTTACAATGTAGTTTGGATTTTTTAAATCCAAAACCCGTTCCTCATGACCTTCCTTTTTTGTGTTACATTACGATCACCCCCCCCCCCCTTCCAACGTTTAACACGCAATCGAAATCTGTCTTATTGAAAAAGGGCAGCTGTATTGCACAGGCGGCGCACTGCACAATGCTCAAATGTTTCGAACCTGAGGACACTCCTTTAGAAATACATGATAAATAAATATCTATATACATGTAATATAAAAACACTGGTTTCGTGTCTATTCCTTTTTTAACCTTGGAAATAAAAATGGACACAAAACCCATCTTTTGCGACTGTACATTGTTTTTACGGTCTTCGGTATATTTAAAGGGCAAAAGCGATTTTTTCCTAGATATTAGAAAAATAAGGCCCGGTGTAAATATGGGGAATAAATTGTTGTCAAAGTGACACTGTCACAGTGACTGTGCTTTTCTATTTGTGAGCAAAGACGAAAAATAATCTTAGAAATGGGGATATTAAATCATTAGAGAGCTTTAGTTACTAGAATACTGCTTACGTGTACTTGTGAAAACTTTATGCGTAATTAGGTAATGCTAATTAGGGCATTCCCCACAGACACTTGCTTCGTATATAGAGTATCCCTTCCTTTCTCTTTCCACGAGTTACCTAGATCAGTTTCAGACACTCTCCGCGCTTCAATAAGGTCGAATTTTTTATCAATCATTGTTCTTCTTTAAATAGTTCGCATTGACAGAAATTTTTCTCCTGGTCTAATAAATCGTTTCAGACTTCTGTTGTCGAGTCTCTTTCTTGTAAACTATCCATGTACAGCCACGTAGCATCGTTTTTTAAAGTGAGGGGGGGGGGGAGGCAGAGAAAAAAAAATACTTACCTGAAAAAATTGACCAAAAGAAAAAAGAAAAAAAAAAAAAAGTTGCCCAAAGCCGAAAATCCTACTTCCGGGGTGTGTGTGTGTGTGTGTGTATAGAAGCCAATTTTTTTTCAATGCAGATTTCCTTCAGTACCAATTTCTTACACCTACAATACTACATTTTCCTCATTTTGTGGGAAAGGGGTGGTTTTGACAAGGGACTTTCCTTATTTAATTTTCTTCAGATTCATGGCTTTTTTTTTTTTACCTTGTTACAAGGAATCTGTGTTTCACAAGGGGATGGGGTGTTTTCCAATGTGATTTTTTTTATTTTGGAAAGATACTTTATAATGCTGAAAGTGCAACCGGAGGGGGGGGGAGGGACTCCGAGCCCCCTCAAGATTCAAGCATTATGATGAGGCGGGTCTGAGGTAGACGTATAATTACATGTATAAAATTGATCACTGGTACATTTTACACTCTAGGCATTTGAACAAAACCGATATTACAGAATATCTGACATAAATCAAGATAAACTTGTGTGCACAGTGCTCATATTGTCAACAAAACTACCGCTACATAACGAAAATTTCAACTTTCCGCTATATTTTTTTTTCAGTAAGACTATTGCCGACTACAAATCTGTCCCGGCCAGCAATGCCACTGTGAATAAGTTCTATTCATAATGTTTCGTTATAATGATAATAAAGTTTTTTTAGCTTTTAACTGCCGTTCTTTAATATGCCCCGTTTCGTAGATCAAACAAACCTTCGACATGATCATCGAAAAAAAAAATTGTCATATGAGCTTCTTAAAGGGCACGATTATTCGGTCAGGATAGCAAGTTCATGGATAATATCGTGAATTTATTGATTAAGTAGACATATTTATCTTGTTTATTTTTTGTTTGTATTAGTTGTAATTAATGACTGTTAAGTATGAATTGTGCAAAGTACAGTGGTAAATACAATCTCCTATGCAGAGTTGTCGTTCGTTCCTCTCTCAGAGAGTGAATGTATGAGCCGATGGTAGAGAGTGTGGTAAATAAGGTTCGCAAATTCGGAAACGCGGAACGATTCAAGACACATTACGGTATGACCCCACCCCCATCCCCCCCCCCCAAAAAAAACATCAGGACTACCATCACGTACTAGTAACATGTAGCTGGTGATAGCTATATACTTGTAAAGTCTTACTACTCTTGAATAAAAGCATAACTTAAAAAATTATTTAAGATACATATGTATGATTTATCCTTTATCAGGTCACCATCAAATGCACATATATTGAGGAAGGACGTACATTCTGAACCATGCAATCAATGAAATTCCCGACTCTAGAATGGTCCATTCTTAATTCAAATGGATTTTATAAACTTGAAAGATAATTATAAACATATGTGGATTTTATCTTGTATGATTTTGTTTGTGTTCACATGTTAAAACAGCTGTTGATATTATTCGTTTCCTACGTAAATACTGTGTAAAATCAGCGTAAAATAATGAATGCTAATGTTGCATAATTTTCATTTCCGGACTTAATATTTATAACAAATGAATACTGTTCCCACTCATTAACCGACACGAATTTAATACTAGACGGAGATTTTAAACCAATTATTTTATACACAAAAAATAAAAGTGGTTAATGTTTGGGAACATATTCAATTTCATCAACATTTACCGATTTTTCATGAAAAATGAACGGATTTCACTGAGCAACCGCTGTTTGGTGTGGTATTATGACGTCACTGTAACATATTACGTCATTTTATAGCTTTGATCTTATTGTAAATGAAACATAAGGGACTTGCATAAATAATGGTAGTTTAAAAATAGTAAAATTTCTCGGCCGCATATAGCCAATAACGTACAATACCAAACGTAAAAACTTTTTTTTTACTAAATGATACATATTCTGTATGTATGATTCACAGTATTTTTGCAAAAATGCTATTTAAAACACTGGAAACTCGGAGTCCAGCTAGAAAGAGAAAGTTGGAGTATGGCTCTATGTAATTTCTGATTATACGTGTAAAACTTGACTTCAGATGTTTGAAATCAAGCACGTGCTTAAAATGTGGGTTTTAAAACTTGAACGTATTAGAATCGCATGTGATGCTGAAAGCTGAAATTTATAAGCTTTGTTTAAGTAATCTTCACTCTGAAGAATGAGATACTGGAACGCTTTCCGCAAATTTTCGATATAGAACGATTTCCGGTAAAAGGAAGTTTGGTATGAATTGTAGAGTGGCATATGAAATTCACTGTTGTATGAACCTAAAAAAGGTTGGGGGGATGGGGGATTGGAGCCCTCCACTCCTGACATATTTTGGTACTATAGGGTAATGTACAGAAAATTAAATCTACGTTATGAAGATTTGTGCCCCCTAAATCAGGATGATGTCCATTTTTGTCTTGCGAAGGTACAGGCACGAAGCATCAGAGGGCCAGGCGGCTACTCCCTAAACATTGTTCAAACAAAACTTTTTACTATTGAAAAGGTTGATTGAACATTGTTCGCCCACCTTAGGTTTAGTCAAATACAGGTAATGTTTTGATTTATTAATACAGTGAAAACTGTCTAATCCAGCACCATTGTAATCTATCATGCTGCAAATTCTGACCTAAAATTTCTTTCCCATTTAACTAATTTTAATATTATTTCACACTTTTCTACTTGGCACATTTCTTGTTGTCTATTGTCACATTGTCTATTCCGACACAAAATTCGTCTCCGGGTACATGTCAGATTAGACAGGTTTCACTGTAAAAGTAATGGAGGAAATTGGAATCTATTTTGCTTGTCACGTTTATTCGGTAATAGTTGATTTTTTCCTCTGATTTCTCCCCCTTAAAACGTTGCTAAGTTCCTGGGTAAAATTTTGGTAGTGTCCTCTAAAAATGCTTGGTTAAAAAGTGCCCACACACTGAAATACTTCTTTAGGGCCCAGCATTTTTTGATCATTTAAGATTTTTTTAGGCCAATTCACGATCAATAACTAATAACTTAATAAATAAATTACATCAAACCGCATTATCTTTATCAGTTCTCCGACTACACTCAGATTAAGAAAGCTGTCTGCTAAACTGCTCATAATGCCTGTGTTTTGGTTGACATTAGAAAACTAATTTAAATTATCATTCATATTTGGCCAAATAAGTACGAAATCTTTCAAATATTTTCAGGGACTGCGCTCTTGAGTGAATCTTTAGACATTCCCAGACTGTCTTATCAGCTCATCTCACTCCACTTAAAATTTTATTGTACAAGATGCACATGTCGGAGCTTTGGTAACTTTATTCATAAAGTATTTTATACGTTATATAGCCCTTAGCAATGCATGTTTGACGAAATCCCATCTCAGGTATGAAAAATTTGAAAATTTCTTAGTGCATAATGCGCTCCATACTGATGACCTGTAGTCATTATTTTGTAAATGTTCACAGAACCAAAAATTTCCAGTACTGATTTTTCAGTAATTTTCAGATTTTTTTTTTCAAATGCTCAGAGAAAACTTAACAATTCTTACCTGATTTCAATTATTGCGGCCGTCCTGTTGATTAAATTTCAAGTACAGGGTCTATACAGGGTCTATATGTACTCTGATCATGTGATGTGATGTGCCTGTTTTATCTATCTGTCGGGTGTTTATACATTATTGTCTAGATAAACATTCAAATACGGAAGATCGCAAAATTTTCGCGACACCTTATTTTTGCTAGAAAGTCATTTACTCTTGATAAGCGAGAAAATAAATCACGAATTGTGGCTATTGCTCTTATGATATACACTGGAGTATACTGCCACGCGTAATTACGCGAAATAAAGTTTTCGGTAATAAAAATTCTCATCTTCTCAGTATATGTCAAACTATCTAGGAAATTATTACAACATACTTACCGACCCAATTTTTTGCCCCTGTAATCGGGGAGATATAGTCTTTACCTTATCCATCCGTCTGTCTGTATTTAAGTATGTCTGTATGTCTATCTATTTGTCTGTTTGTCTGCAAAATCTTTAACCTTTCTCATAACTTTTGAGTGGATGGGGCTATAGCTTTCATATTTCATAGGCTTATTCCTTGTGACAAGTTCTTTCATTTGGTACCACCATTTGACCTCTTGATCGGACCTTGGAATTTAACCCGCTTTTCCAAAACTCCCACTCCCCCCCCCCCCCCCCCCAAAAAAAATTATCACATAAATTCTGAACAGTTTGTGCTAGGGCTTTCAAACTTGACATGTGTATTTATTGTGACAAGGCCTTTCAGTAGGTATATAATGTTTTTTTAAAACCTTTTGACCTTATCTTTTACCTTAAGGTTTGACCCACTTTATAAAACTTTTTACTTGCCCATAACTTTTGATTAGTTAGAACTTAGGTTTTCTTATTTCACAGATGTATTCCTTGTAAAAAGACTTTCATTTGAGGACTAAAAACATTTTGAACATTTGACCTTGACCTTTGGAGTTTGACCTGTATTTGAGAAAGATTCAACCCTCACTATAAGCTGCCATAAGGGGCATCAGTGTTTCACAACCACATCTTGTTTTTCTTTCTGTAATTGTATAAATCTAAAATTGAGGTTTGACTGTATATTACATGTAAATCATGTACCTGATACATGTAGATCAGTATATATGTGATCAAATCTATAGATCAGGGAAAACAAAAATCTTTAATTTCAATCTCTTCTGAGTCTCAAGGAGTGGGACCAAATCCATGAAAAATCATCCATACAATCTTCAACATTTTTATAGTGATTGATCTCTGTGTTGTTTTATACTTACTGAAATGTTTCTTTTGTGCGAGACAGTTTGAGTTATCTTAGAAAAAATTATTATGATACGTGTAAGTCCTACAAGATAAATCATTGTCATATTTCACGGTAATAATGGTCATAGGTTTTAATTAAGATATTTGATTTTCCTCACTCGTTTGTTCAATAATTGGGCAACAAACAGATTGTCATTTGTATCTGTACACAATCCAAAAGGATCATTCAGTCCACAATTTATGTAACTGAGAAACTGTCCATTCTTGTCTATGATGTGGACACAATCATTGTTAAAATCAGCTGTAAGAATGTGACTCTGACTGTCTGTGGTGATTCCTCGTGGATCAAATGGTTTGTTCTTTGGAGCAGGAGCATGCCCCGTGTACCTGAATCTCAGTTTCCCGGCCTGATTGACCACCACTACTGCTCCAGCTCCATCATCAGAAACACAGATATCCAGGTTCCTGTTTTCAGTAATGTATCTTAAAATATGAAAACCAGAAGAATAGAGAGGTTTACCTTTATCATCAAACTGAATGGTTTGTTTCTCTGTGGAGCCAGAGTAACGGACAACTTTTGTTTGTTTGTTATCATCACTATACATGATAACCAGGAGGTCATCAGAGGAGGTACAACAGACACCTTTAGGAACCCAGTTCTGTAATCTGATCACCTCCTCTATCTTCTCATTCTTCACAATGTTCACAGTTCTATCAATGTTATCAGTATAAACTAGATCACCACTTTTTGTCACTGCTATGTTAGATGGCATGTTCCCTGACTTGGTTGTGATTGACTTGAGTAGTGATCCCTGATTGATGCTGTAGAGTTTCATGGTGCCATCATTTCCACTTGTCCAGATTTCTTTGTCACTCAGACAGGAAACAATGTAAAAGTATGGAATCAGAGAATATATGTCTATTTTAATGGTGGTGACAGTCTCTGGTTCATCAAGCAGCTGTTTGCCTGAAAGAGAGGATCCAGCTTCTGGTGATTTCTGTATTGTCATCATACTGTATCCGTGTTTATCTGATGTTAAAGAATTTGATGATAAGGCTCCAAACAATTTACTAAGTTCTTCTTTATGGCCAATTCTTGGAATGAATTTAGGTAAAGATGGCATAATTTTGTGTGGAAGTTTTCTGTATCTAGATACATTGACTTTCACGCCAAATAGTTTTGACAAGTCATTGGTGTCTATTACAGTTTCCAATGAATTGATTTCATCCTTGATTTCAGAAATGTTCTTGAGTATTTCATCCAGATGTTTCTGTAGAGTTTGTAGCTGTATGTTTTTCATCTCATCAACTTCAGCTTTAAGTTTCTTGACAAGTTTGTCTATTTCTCTGTGCCAGTCCTCTCCATGTTTTGTTATGGCTGTTGAGAGATCTCCATGTTCCTTTTCTAAGTGAATCATTCTGTTTTGCACATCAAAGGCAATGCCCTGGTAGGTAGGATAAATTGTATCAATTAATTCATTTCTTTGTTTTGTAATCATATCTTTCTTTTCACGAACAACTTGCAAGACTTTAGATAATTCATGACCTAAATGTTGTTTGGATGCAATACAGCTAAGACAGAAAGGAATGTTACATTGTTTACAGTACATTTCACATGGTTCTTTGTTATGTGTGGTACATGTAGGGTAGAGGGGAGTGGATTTCCTGGCCTGAAATTTAACAACTTTGTGGTCCTTGGATTCATCAGATATAATGTGATTTCCTACACAAGCTGAACATAGGTTGGCAAGGCACGTATCACAGTGCATCTGTACCACAGCAGTCTCACACATGTCACATCGCATCACGTCTTGGCTACTGGTACGGGGGTCCATCATTAGACTTTGTGACTGAATTATAAAAATTCAATTTATTACGATTATACATTTATCCAAGGGTTTCTGATACGCTACTCTCCTCATAAACTCTTGGCATACGGTGTTAGAAATAGTTGAGATTTTTTCTCCTGTTGTGATTGGAGTTGATCTACATTGATCGACCAATCAGCAATTGGTTTTTTTTCTTTTTTTTTTTTTTGTAAATGATGATATCTGCGTTCAGGTCATATTTTGATCTTTACTCTCGGGAACGAAAAATGCGAGTAAAGAACGATCACATTCTGCTGTATGAACTTAGATATGGTGTCATCCAGTATCTTAAGATATGTGCGAAATAGGATTCAGAATCTATATTAAAGATGTAGATTTGCACTGAAATGAAAAAATGAAAAATTAATACCTTTTTGTTAATTCTTCTTTAAAAGCTTTCATGATTTAGATACGTTATTTATTTCGGTTACTGGTACAATCTGTACCTGTTCAAATTCGAGATCACGTGATGAAAACAATCCTTTTTTTACAGCACGGTATGCCAAGGGTTTATTAAGAGAGTAGGATATCAGAAACTCTTGGGTAACGAAGATTCAGGGCAACATACGAGGGTTGTCCGTAAAGTTCGTGGACAACGTCAAAAATTACAGACAAATTAAACATTGATAAAATATATGAAATACTATTAATTATTTTCATTAATTTCATGTTTCATTTTATTAATGTGCAAGTTTTAAACAAATTCGGACAAACAATATTTTTATCAGATACAAAAAGACACACACTCATACCCGGTGCACTAAAAGGAACATCCTTGACGTTACAAGATAACATATAAGCTAATTGCATGCCACGGTAATTTTTCTCAACATAATCACCGTTAAACTCAATACATTTCTCATATCAATTTAACAAGTCATCAAAAATGTGCACAAACTGTTCAGTTTTCATACGTAAAATAATATTTCACATGAAATGCCTGTCTCATATCCCTCAAATCATCAGAGTTCTGTCTGCGTAAAAACTACCTATTTACTATTAACGGAAATACGGCAAAGCCACGTTACAAAATTCAGTTTTTACAGCGCTGCAATCTCTTAATGATGGTCTCCCTTCACGCATGTCAGCCTGTATACTGTTCCTTCCGTCCGAAAATCTTGCATGCCACTTAAAATTTCCTCTACTATGTTAATTTTTCCGACAGTTTACAGTATTTATGGACTCTGTTGGTGTTTTTCCAATGTATACGCAGAATTTTGTTACTCCTCTCTGCTCCACCTTTTCCGAAAACGTCCCATTTTTTTAAACAATGTCTATTCTGTCTTAATAGTTTCTAATCTCGATTTCTCACTCATTTGGAAACTTTGAAAGTTCAAACTTTGCAGGTTTGATGTTATAATTCTAGACAACCTCATAATTAAAGCCATCCAAGTTTTCGCAGAATTTTACAAAATACAAATGACATTTATAAAGTGATGAATTACTTTTAAAATTTGCGGTGCTCGGGGTTACCATCCCAAGGCTAATGATGAAGCCATAATTGTTATTATATATTTGAAATTAAATATAATTTTACATTTTATAATTCACATTTAGGAAAGAATTATAAATATGTTAATAATTAATATCAATGACACAACTTTTATTTAATATTTAGCTTGTCCACGAACTTTACGGACAACCCTCGTACATTTTAGCTAACCTCAACGGAATTTTGGGGTGCTAATGCATGTATGTGATATACCCTCTGCGTCGGTGTTGGCGTCCCAGGTTAAAGTTTTCAAGTACTTTTATGCCCTACATTGATCAGATATGCATGCAAGATGCTCCTAGTGTGATATGCATGCAAGATGCTTCTTATTGTATTATTGTACCAGTCAAGGTTTCAGATGTAGCAATTTCAGCTAAGGTTAATGTTTCGAAGCAGGTTCAAGTTTTTGGTGCAGGTCTCATTTCCAGGTAACTAAAAGACCTATCTTAACTAAAATTGCATGGGTGATACATCTAAGGATGCAAACTACCAGGCTTGCTTCAGATGCTGGATCTGACCTATATTTCCTCCATGAGTAAACAGGTTAAAGTTTTGGGTGCAGATCTTATTTCTGAGTAAATATAAGCCTTATATTGGCCAACTTGCATGGGTGATACGGCCTACATACTTCAGATGAGTAAACAGGTTTTTTAATCAGGTTTATTCTAAAGTAATTATATGCCCTATGTGGACCACACTTTCATGGATGATACATCTAAGGATGCACACTATCAGGCTTGTATCTTGATTTTCCAGATGAGTGGTTTTGGGTAGCACACTTCTAACATTAGTTGAGGTGAGCTCTGTAATCTCTGATTACCTATCTTTAATCATGCATAATACCCCATGTCTCATTCATATATTCCATCGTTCTGAAAGCATTGTGATTTCATGAATGATGCATTTATATTCTAGGGTGTCTTAGTTTTCACTGCAGGGATATGCCTAAATTGTATTGAAAACAGATTGTTTTAGAGGTCAGATGTATAACTATGTTATAGGTTAAACAAAATACATGGCTACTCTCTTGTAATATAAATAATGTTTGGGCTCTGGTCAAAAACATAAGGGAGGGCTCGGCAAGCCTCATGCTCTATCACGTTTTCTAACCCTAACCCATATATCACTTACAATTCAGGACAGTTAGCATGTATTTCATATTTCTGATTCCTGGAACCACAGTTTACCAGAGGTCATTATGTAGATATACAAGTAGCTAAAAAAGTCCTCATTTCACATTTAAAGGTTCATTGAATCTTTGTGGGAAGCAAGATTTGTTTCCTTGAGAAGTAGTTAAAAACTGTAGTACTGAATTTCCAATGACTTTCAGAATTACATTTATATGCTTAGAAAAACTTACAAGTTTCTTACCTGACTTTAGTGATGGCGGCTACCCTTGATCAAGTGCAGTCTTTATGTACTCCGATTACGTGACACGCCTGTATTCTAGCTGTCAGGTGTTTATACTTCATGGTCTGGAAGGCGATTTAAAAACTGTAAACAAGTGCTCCTCCCAATTACAAATGTAATTTTATTTATCTTATATTGTTCATTTTTTAGCTCTGCTGCTCTATTTGACTAGAAGCGTTTATACGATAGCATGGTGACTGTTATCCCTCCATCTGTCCCTTTGTTTGTATACATGTGTATAAACAATTCCTACGGTTTTGGCTTGAATTCAGAACAATTTGGCACAGAAGTAAACTACATTTAAATGCATAATTCTTTTGTTTTGTTTTTGATTTTGGTTACACTAATGGTGTTGCAATGGGGTTTTTTTTAATTGAAACCTGTGAGAAATGATTTTTTCCTACAATTTTGATCTTATTTTTATAAAACTTGGCATACAATTAGGATTCACTGGGATATATCTCTTTATGTTTTCTAACTTTGATGAACGGTGTTGCCACAGTTCTTGAAATAGAAATTTCTGTAAAAGTTTTGCAAAAGACTGCCCCTAACAGTTTTAGTCTGATTGCAATAAATATTGCCATAAAAAGGAACTACCGGTTAAACCAATTATCATTATTCTATTAATTGCTGTTGCACAGTTTCAAGTCCAAGTGTTTCTTTTCTCCTTCTTTGTTTTAAGTGCAAATTAGTAGAAGTTCAGTCTCATCAGAGACTTCTTGACATGTTGTATACGGGTCCAAGTTTGTGCAAATCTGAAATGTAGGTTTAAATTTGCCAAAACCAATCACCTGTACTTTTTTTGAGAATTTTGGCTAAGTGGGAAGACACCAAATTTGCATCCCTCCATTGGCAATTGTTATCGTCTCTACACAGGTGAAAAATTCTCAAGAGGGACATTAAGCATCAATTATTAGGACAACTTCATATATCAACTTTTTACATCATTTAAAGTTGTTTTTTAACTCAAATTTAAATCAAACTTTGGCGTTCATTCAAAGATTGTTTATTTGCCCTCTCCAGACCAAAAAAATTATCTCAAAACTTTATAATTTTACCTCCTGGATTTTTTCTATTTTTTTTTTCTCAAATTGTCAATATATATGTCGATTTTAGATACTAATCTACCCACCAAACCGTTTTTTTTATTACTCTGATTTGAAAGAGGACATACAAACATTATTTCTTAGATGCCCTTTCGATATATTTTCTCTTGAAAATCCTCAGAATAAAAAAAAACATGCAAAACATAAAGTATATGTACATCTTGTTTTAAGTTTTAAATTACTTACAAACAGAAACACTTTGAAGTCCTACAGCTGTAAGTAAAGAACAAGGTAAAGAAAGGTAAGTATATGACCATCTAGTTTTAAATTTTATATTACTTACAAACAGGAACACTTTGAAGTCCTTACTAAGAACAAGGTGAAGAAGCGTAAGTTAGCGGACTCGATGCCTCTGGAGGCCCTGATAAAGCGTCACGCCGGTGTCCTGGGTCTCAGTGCTCTAGTGGAAGCTTATCCTTACAATGTACCCGAGTTCATGCCACAGATCCTAATGGACCTTTGCATATCATTGCATTTAATTTTTCAGTATCCATGTACATGTAACTACGTTTTAATGTATTAGCATGTACATTTACTGAGATTTTTTATTAATAAATAAACATGAATGTAGTAAGACCATATGTCGGGTTAGAAACACAATGCATTTCATGTACTAGTACCTGTATAAAAGAGGACTGTGTTCACATAATCCATGAGTTTTCATTTAAATTATCTCCTATGTGATACAATTAGTTTACAATTATGTCATTAACAAATTATTTCATCATTTTGATGAGAATCCTTGTCAAGTTTTCATTTATGAAAAAGTGGATTTGAATAAAAATTATTCTTTCGTCCGATACATGAGTGCACAATGTAAAATTTAAATATGAAAGAGTGGAACAGATACTTTCTTCAGTTTTTTTTTTATTAATATATTTTCAGGAAATCCAGCATATACATACATGAATCAATATCATTGTGTTAGGAAAACGTTTCTGTTCCATGACTGATAGTTATTCAAAAATATTTTGTGGAGTAACTTCAGATGCACATAGCAATTCATCTGAAGTATGAAACATCTTTTGGAGACCATGAATTAATTTTCAGATTATACAAGGACTTTCAATATGTTAGTGTTCTACTTAATAAATGTAAGGTAGAAATTAAGGAGGACCTTTCAAGAGATCAGACTGAAAAAGTGTGTTATGTAAAGTTGCATAAAATCAGAAAACAAGACCAATTTTCATTTGTATAATATGAAATAAATATATGAACAGACAAAACTTGGACTTCGAAAGCTGATGCCTAAAATTTCGGAAACCAGGATCAAAGCAACAATTTTGTACCTACTTGGCATTATTAGGGGCACCTGTCCAAAATTGTGCAGCATCTGTAAGTCTTGGGCCAATTTCCAAGACAAAAATGATCTGGGAGAAAATACCAATTCTGGATGTAAGGACAAAAGAACACTATACAGGAACACCCAGAAAAAAGTTACAAGTTTAGTACAGGTGTACCTAATGATGTTCAGATGACTGTTAAGATTCAAGGCCATTTCTGAAAAGAAAAACTTGGAAGTTTCATCTTGAAGAAGTTACTTGGAAAGTGAATTTTTCTATAAGATGAGATTTCCAATTTGATATAGATTTAAAAAAAAATAAAATGCTAACTTTCTTTGTTTTTTTATTGACGACCATCAATCAAATTTGGACTTGCAAAATTGTTTATATTCAGTTTAATGACAAGAAATAACATAATTTTACACATTGAATGAATGGTGATTCATTAAAAAGACCATCATACAAACTCATTTGTGCTACATTCATTAGAACTTCCTGGTCTCTTACACTCAAAAAAAAAATTATACATGCACGGCACATTTGTGACAGACAAACAATCACAGACATGTTCGATGCGTATTTTATCTCTTCAGATTTTATTAGAATCTTAGTTGCAAATATTAAATGTAAATTTTAATACATGTACTTAAATTATTTAAATTATAATACTTAAATTGTTCTTCTTTTCTTTTAAGTCAGTGAAAGAAAACGTTTGCTGTTTTTTTTTTTAATTTTCCACCTTTTATCAGAACAATCTTATGCACTATTTAATACATGCAAACAGGTATTGCAATTTCCCCCTTCAATAAGAAAATGAGCTGTCTAGCAGTTCTTAAATCTAAGAGTTTTGAAAATAATTAGAAAGCAACATGTTTGACCAATGTTTAAAACCGCGTACAACCATAGAGTCACAACATGTGACTTTCCATGAATATATCAACTCTATATCAATAACTCTATCAAAATATTTCATATTTCTAACCCCAATCTGGTTTAAATGAGGAATATATTTTTTTCATTTTAACTTTAATATGAATCATAAACTATCTATAATATGAAAAACAAATTTTCAACCTGCTCAATATTTTTAATCTAGTTTTTCTTTTGTAATTAGAGCCATAGCACTTATATGATCAGCAATAATATAGACAGCACTTTACAATGCGTAAAACTGGATATACAACACAATGCCAACAGTAAATACAAAATTAATCTTTACCCAGCGAAAATGGAGATACCCCATCCAGATAACAATGATTTTTCAGATTTCTAAAATCTGAGATTAAATAGTACACGTTGTAAAAATGATGGCAATCATAATTTTTTCTTGCTCTTCTCCAACCTCAGTACATATAATTATATATACAAATATCACTGGTACAAACATAAAAAGCGTCATTCTGACCAGATGTATACATAATATATTTTAACTAAAGATCTAGAAAAAAAATGGTATATTTTCATCACATGACAAAAATATCAGAGGACTTTTGAAAAATTGGGGTGCTCTGTTTTATAACTAATCATTTATAAAAAGTCTGAAGTATACATACCGGTAATACTTGACGTCAGCTTTTGAATGTAACAAAGCAGGATTATTCCAGAAGGTTTTTACTCTTAAATCAACAGTGCTATTTGTTAACAACTTGCAATTAGAATATTTTTAAAAACATTTTAATTGCATTTCCTTTAAAGAGGTAACTTTAGACTTTTTCATAGATTTGCCCTCTAAAATTTGTTTTCACATACTGTAATTTTTTTTTTCATTTAATTCATTTTAAAACCCTAATTATAAATATTTTTGGGTATATACATTTATATAATTTCCACTGGTTCCTAATGTCTGTTATCTGGACCAAAAACATTTTTGAAAGTTCAAATAAATACAGATTGTAATTCTTAGGCAATCAATGTATTAAATGTCAATCAAAAAGCAAACTAACAAACATGGAATGTTCTACATTTAAACATATAAAGTATAAGTACATGTAGGTATACTCTCCTGATGAAAAGTTCAAAATCCAAAAATCTATCACTGATTCTTTCGTTTTAAATTTTATTCTTTGGATATGAATATTTGTTACTAAAATCATTGATGAAAATCAGATTGTACTATGAATATAATAAATAAATCCCCTCCCATTTTCAGAATAGAAAACTTATTAAAGTTTCTTCTCCGACTATGAGATGTAGCTTTATAAATATTGTAAAATGCCATCATCAAAATACTGTAAAATTTTTTGGTATTGCCTCTACAAAAATGCATTATCAAATAGTTTTTGAAAAACATAAATTCCTTGGAAAATGTTCATACAAAATTCCAAGACAAAAACATAATCACTAATTGTAAGTAAACATCCATTTGATTCAAAAGTGAGGTGAGGGGTCAAAAAATAGAGAGATGACAATGAAATTCAGAGCTTTGAAATGTTACACAATTCCTGATTGGCTCCTTGGTGATAATATGGACTAATGAGGCTGCTTTTTACTGAATGGTGATGGTGAAATCTTTAGCGATATTAACCCCAGGCTTTCTGACTGTTAGAACTCGACTTGTACTGTCATAACTATGATATAGAGACTGGGAATTCCCATCAACTGAAAAAAAAAAATACATTGGAAAAGGGTATTCTAAGATATACATATACATGCATACTGAAATTTTTTTTACCAATACTGGAAAGAGAAGAAATTCAACCCAACAGCACACAGAAAATCTTGTGCCGTAAATTGCACCTTCTAAGCATAACAGGATCTGTAGGGTTATGGTCAAAGACAAATATATATAAAACCATGATGCTATAGTTCTGCAGCTAGTTCATTATATGATGCTAAACACAGATAGTTTTGAACGTATGTTGCAATTTTACTAGTGAAAAACATACACAGTACACGGTATTTTACATTAAACTGGAAGTAAAAGACATGAAGTTCAACTCAACTATATTCTATATTTATTTTTTCATATGAGGCATGCTTTATATTTCTCATCCTTCTTTAAAATGAAATATTAATCTTCAGGAAAAGATGTTCATAATCCTACCTGTAATATGTACGCTGGATGCAGCTTTAGGAAATCCTACAATGACTAATTTTTCTAGCCATTCTTTCGTTGATCCTTGTCCATTTGGATCTGCATTACTGAAATAAGATAATAATCTTGTTCAAATGCCACTCTTCAAACACTCAAAGTAAAAGAAAACTTAATTACTATAAAAAAAATTCTCAGAACTTACCTGCTTGTTAATATATTATTTTTTAAGCTAAATTCTCTGTGAATGTAATTTCCACTTCTGTAAGCGAATGATTTGTAATCATCAGCATATAAATCTCCTTCAGCCTCACCCTGTAACAGAAGGACATCAATATAACATAGGCTATTGTGCTAAAACGAAACTACATATTCACACTCATTTGTCACTGCTTAATTTTTTTCTTTTTTTTTTTTTTTTGGTATATGGCACAACTCATTTAGTATGAACATGGATATTGTGAATTCACAGATATAGCATAGTTATCTTAGATCCCCTGCTATATAAATTCAACAAATTCTTTATACGGATAAAACAAATTATGGATAGAGCAGAGTAATTTTATAGGTTCCAGTGACTTTCTTATAACCAAGTTTTACTGTTTCCATTAAAAACTTTTTCTTTATCCTTTTTTAAATCATTTTTGTGCTATTTGAATCTGACTACTTTCTTTTAATCTGTATTCTTTTAAATGATAATTTTGACAACAAACCTGTTTATTGAGACATATAACCAAAGTGAAGGGATCAGCTGACATTAAGGAGGAGGACCTCCGCACCCTCATTTTACGTGGAACAATGGATCCACCCCTCTGAAAGACGGGGATTTTTCCAAGAGGTGCATTAATGTAAGTGTTCTGAGCACCTGCATAGCTCTGGTATGTCTGTATGTCATACCATACCTAGATAGAATCAAATCAAAATCAGTGTCTGTGAAAATCAAAATGAGTAAGAAATGACAAATTTCTGAGCTATAATCACTAATGTCTACTATTAATAGTAACGTATCCTTTTGCAACTTACATCATTTTTGCCAGGGAAATACACAGTTGTTCCAGTTGCCCCCTGATCTGTGATTGGTTTGACCAAAAGTGAAGATCCTGAAATATAAATAAACAATTTGCATTCAAATTAAATACTGAACAAAATATTGTTGCCATTACAAAAATCCCAATTCAAATCTCGTCAGATGGAAAAATGGACAGTCATAGTTGAGCAGTTTTTTAAAAAAAATCTTAATCATGGGTAGGCCATCATCTTTACCTAATAAATATTCATCATCCATTTTGAATGTGCTTTTATCCTCAGGAAACTCGACCCACAGTGGACTCATGACCGTCTCGCCGCTACGATAGCCGTGGTAAAACAGTGTGTACCAGAAAGGGAGGTAAGTGTATCGCTGACGGATGGCGTCCCGGACTATATTCCTGTTCTCCTCGGGTAATAAGTAAGGCTCTCGTCTCTTTGTGTCAATGTGGGCGTGAGCTCTGAAGAACGGTTGGAAGGCTGCAGCCTTAGAAAATACAAAACAATACCAAAACATACTGTTATTTATATGTTATCAAGTTTTGCAAAGACTTAAAAGATTTAAAGGTTTACCCTCCCTCTGTTAAACTCACTCTGTAAAACTGCTTTATTGTTAACAATTCTCCATAAAAAATAAAATTAGAGTCAAAATTATAAATCAAAATTTAAACATACCTTACAAGTAAAATTTTGATAAAAATGGCCTTTCCACTTGACATTTTTGTCAGAAGTAGTCAATTCATTTTCAAAGTAAAAGTTATCTCCCTTATCAAAGTATCAATAAATCCGAAAATCTTTCATGCGAAGTGTGTAAATGGTATTACATGTACCTGATACCAGCGGGTCTGCAGTTCATTGTCAGGGTTCTTGAAGAAGCCACCCACGTCGGCTCCTGAGAATGTTATTCCAGCCAAGTTCAAGGTCAGTAACATGGGTACAGACACCTTAAGGTGTGACCATTCACCCATATTGTCTCCAGTCCATACTGCACCTGTAACAACGCAAAATAATGTTAAAATAAACAAAACCTATCATATATCTTTGACATCCAGCATTTTCCAATATTCTGATCATCATTTGATGATAATTTTTTTTCCACTTTGAATTCCTTATGTTTAATAATTCTTACCAAACCTCTGTGACCCTGCAAAGAAAGCCCTGGTGAGGACAAATGGTCTCTGCTCATTGTTAGATCTCATCAAAATTCCCTCAGCTGTGGCTTTTTGCTACGACAAATAAACAAGACCTTTTCTTCAGCAACCAATATCACATCAAAATTACAGAAAATTAAGGTTCATAAATCCTCTGCTCACTCATATAAAATGTTGCTTGAACCTTTTTCCAAGAGAAATGTATTTTATAAGCACATTACTGACAATTATAGCATAGCTTGCAGGGCAAAATTGGACAAAAAAGACACTCCAACTTGGCAAATGTATAAAGGAATAATAGAAATTTATGTCATTAAGAGTTATCTCTCTTATCAGAGCATTAATGATCCTCAAGGAAAAATGTTAATTCTTATATAAAAAAAAGCAGAATTCTTACCACATAAAATCCATATAAATTGTGTACATCTCTGTTTTCAAATCCTCCGTGATGAAGTACGTCTTTGTGAAATGTAATTTCTGGCCCATTAAAGACAG
This sequence comes from Saccostrea cuccullata, assembly GCF_032062105.1. NCBI lineage: Eukaryota > Metazoa > Mollusca > Bivalvia > Ostreida > Ostreidae > Saccostrea > Saccostrea cuccullata. The sequence continues at coordinate 251,490 of NW_026930231.1, forward strand.
AAGGTTCGTTCATGTCATTCCAGATATACAGGTCAGGGGTGCTGCCATCGTATTCTGAATACTGGAACTTTGACGCCCACCAGTTTCTGACCTCAGGGTTAGTGAAATCAGGCCAGCTCGAGGAACCTGAATATACATTATTGCATCATTATTGTTGGGGAAAAGTCTTGGAGCTCATTCACTTTATAGCTTTAAATGTTAAAATAGATCTATTATAAAGGAATTCATTAAATTCAAAGTACACAGGATGGCATTCAGACCAATTTGCTGGTTGGTAAATCTTTATGATCAAACAAAATTATAGTATAACTTGTTAATATGGTTTATGGTTGTGTAAGAGCTGTAATCAATGAAGGAAAGACTTATTTCATCAACATGTATTTCCATAATGTTAAAAATTTTTAGGAGTGTAGATAAACCCTGAAAATCTGTAATCATAAATTATACAAATTGTAATTACAAAATTACCTGGCCAGCACCACCCCTCGTATTCCCCTCCGTTCCCGCCCTTCACCATCAGATCCCTGTTTTTAGCGTCGGCGTACACTTTGTAGTTGTCGTCTCGCTTCAGATGAGGGTCCACGATCGTCACCATCTTTCTCCCCTTAGCTCCTTCAGCATCCAGCATGTCCTTAGAGCCTGGGAACTTGTGAGCATCCCATGTAAAGTATCTACCAAGAAGTCAAATCAATCATAAGTAAGGTATCTAACAATAATTATATTCCATGTACAGTATAAATCTACTAAGAAATCAATTAAATCCAATCAGTAACATCCAATGTAAAGTATCTATCAATAATAAAAACAAATTAATCACACTCCGTATCTACCAATGCAATAAATCAAATCGATCACATCCCTTAGCTTATAAGTACTGTAAACCAACTTTTATTCATGTGTGAGAAATTTTTTGCAAAGTTCGCAAGAGCTTCCTCCTCGCAAATATTTCTCCCAGCGAGCCGGTCCTTTAGATCTCTGTGTCTATTAAACATTATCCAAAAAAAGAGTTTGATCACAAAATTAATTGTTCCAAACTAGTTTACCCCCGTTAAATCGCAAAATAAAGTAAAATAAAATTCCATTTAAAGTATCTGCAGATGTTAGTATCTGTAGGTAGTTTAATTCTGATATAAATGAGAACCCTACCTTTTACCATCTGTATGTTCAATGTCCAACCAAATCACATCAAATGGAATGTCAAACAGATCCATATTGGCATCAACACTGAAGTAAGAAAATGAAACACGATTCCATTTCTGTATAAATTATCATTTTGTTGTGTTATCATAATCTTTAGCTTACTGTTATATTTTACTTCTCCTCTTTAGGCATGTAGATTACTGTAAAGCACAAATATTAGTGGGGGATTAAATTTCGTTTTTTCGTTTCAATTATCATTGAAATTAAATCCCACAAGAAATTTTATATGACTATATATTGAATGGGGTTGCTTTCAAAACAATGAAATTTTACCCCAGGAAACTCCTTCTAATGACAAATTAACGAAACTTTATTCCCACAAAAATTTGTGCTTCTACAGTACTTCTCACAGATATTTTCTAGTCTACAGTCTACTCACTTTTTAACATCTTCTTGGTCATTATAATTCCACCTGCACTGGTGATAGGAAATTGCAAAGAGCTGCAAAGAGAAACAAAATTATCAACAATTGCAAAATAAGGAATTCACTTGTTTTTTTTTCCCCCATGCCCTTAAATTCATTAACTTTGCAACAGAATTTCTTTTCTGAATCATCATGCACTGTAGTTTTATCATGTTTTAGCTGAAAACCAATTTCTATTTTTGCCAGGTTGAGTTAGGTGATCAGAATCTACAAATTTTTCTTATATAGAATAGGAGACAATGTAGCTTAGCTGTCCATGAATTTCCATATAAACAAATTTACTATTTTAGCCCTACTTTTATATCCAGTAATACATAAGCTTTAAACCTACCGGTGGTAGCTCAGTGGACCCGGTCAGAGTGGCGTACTGTTTGAAGACGTCTTTGGGGCGAGGACCCAGCATAACAAACACGTCGATGACCCCGCTCTCAGAAAACCAGTGGGTGTCCATCTGGGCCATCTCAGTGTTTCCCTTCACCAGGTCCGCAATTTTAGAAAAGAAATTCTACAAGGTAAAAAGACCTACTAACTCAAAATGTACATGTAACATATATTCAGGCTTTTCTTAATTTACCCTGGTATTTTACCTGGCTGAAATCATGACTGTACTGGCCTAACAATATTACTTCCACATTGTAAGTATGAAGGTTATTCCTTTTTTGTAAAAATACTGCCTGTTTCTAACTTTTCTGAAAACCCCATATACCGGGTATATGTACCTGATACATGTATTGGACAGAGCTTTAAGAATTGTATGTGGATATTTGGAATCCAATAATTTTATTTCTGTATCATAATTATATGTACCGTACAACTGAGGTGAGTATTGAATATGAATTATTTGGAAGCTTGTATTTGTATTTACAGAGGTGAGTCTTTACCTTGTCTGCTGTTGTGGAGCTGATATCTATCCAGGTCTCTGCTGCATTGTTCCAATATATCCCCACTGTGCTCTTCTCACTACAAACAAATGCATCAATAGTAATCAACATGTAAGACATTGATTACAACATGTAAGATTTTGATTATAATATGCAAGATTTTGATTACAACGTGTAAGATTTTGATTATATATGTGTAATATGCAAGATTTTGATTACAGCATGTAAGATTTTGATTATAATATGCAAGATTTTGATTACAACAATCATGCCAGATTTGATTACAACATGTAAGATGTCATATCTTTACAATCTAACCTCAGAACCATCACAGCAAAACAAAGGAAGACCAATAACTCTTACCTAATTTTTCTTTCACTTTTGCAAAGATGCATCACTTTACTTTCACTTTACCAGTTTTTCACCTGTACTTTCACCTTAATCAAAAGCAAAACTTACTTGTGGGCCCACATGACAGGTACAGATCCATAAAGAGCCATGGGATTGTATAATTCATACTCAAACACGTCCAAGTTAAACAAACGATAGGGGTCTGTGTCTCTGTAAATAAACAACATACATGTATACAGATCATTTGTGGCTTCTATTAATCAGAACTTGCTTACAAGTCTGTAGTTGAGGAGTTATAAATTAGCAGTCTATACATGCAAGTCTCTGATAAGACAATCACTGTGTTCAAGACAGTTCAGGGTTCACTTACTTTGTGGTTTTGAGTGCCATACTTTCAGCATGTTCAGGAATTCCGTACACATTCTCAAAACCCGGGAATGAGATGTCAATACCAACAGAGGCAGGACCTGTAGCAAGAAAACATTTCAAGATTTGGGAAACACTTAATAATCATACAAACTTGAATTAATATTTTCTAAAATACATGTTATAGACTTAGTAAGGACATATTTTTTCTTTCACTTTTCATGTCAATGACCTCACCATTGGGCTTAGGATCATGGAAGGATTTAAAGGTTTCCTCCCACAATCCTGACTCCTCTGGGTCCTCTGGCTTCTTCTCTTCTTCTTCCTTCTTCACTTCTTCATCCTCCTGAAATCAACCAATCAAATGATTCAGGGTAAAATAAAACTACCAACCACATAGCTCAGCACAAGATGAAGCAACCAATCATATATCTCAGCACTATATAAAAGTATGCAGAGAACCAAAAATTCATATTCCCCCCAAATAATTTCATACTACAGTAATGAGGTCCTCCTTTAAGCCACAAATCAAATCCTCTTCAACTAGTATTTTTTCATTAAACCACAAAATTTTGACCCTTTGAAAAAATGTGACATGCTAAAACATAAAATCATTTCTAATATATAGTCATAACTCTCTACAGTGAATCACCCTGACCCCCCACTGACCTTTTTGTCCTCTCCCTCAGCGGGTGGATCCGCGGGGGCGGCTTCCTCTGGCGGTGCCTCTCTGAAAGGTTGGGAAAACCATGAGAAAACAGAAGTCACCTTGTCCAGCCAGCCCCTACACAAGAGAGAGGCTACTGACTTCTGGCTTAGTACAACATGCACAACTATAGTAGCAAACAGAACAGAACAAGAGGGTCAGAATATGGAGCGCTAGGCCTGGTAGGCACAGTCAAACTGCCTAAGAATTGTTAACAGAATAGATATCTGATACAGCATATTTTTTACTTTGCCTAGCTAGATTTTCATTTGGTTTCTTTAGAGAAAAAGTTTAAATCTTACTTAATGTGTTTAAGATGGAACTTTGAAAAATGACTAGTTTGATTTAAAATTAAATTAGTACAATAACGCAAGGAGTTAATCTTTTTAAGTTGTGGAATTTTACAGATTAGTTTCAGATATGAATATCATGAAAAAATTTATTAGTACAAGACAAATTTTCATGTGTGAACCGGGATTGAACCCAAAGAAAACCAAATTAAGAAAATTATCAAACATGAATGTCAAAGATGTTAACAAAACAGTACATGAAATTTCAAAACAGTGATTAACATGATTAATAAAAACAAAGAACAAGATAAGATAAGGCTCCTGTTTTGCCCTAAAATAATGACTGAAGCAGGCTTAAACATGTTAAAGAAATACATCAAGTTCAGTAACGTAATGTCAACAAACTTAGAAACGGACAAAATCCAATAAAATTTATGAAATTATTGCAGTCACTGTATATGTATCCTGCAAATATTGAGAAACTACAAGTAAAATGGGCAAATTGAACATTTTTTGCTTTAAAAAGTATTACAGCCTATTTAAATTATGTAAGATGTTTTCTCTGTTATGATGAGTGTTGTTGTATTTTTAAGCTTGATACATGTGCTCTAAACTTTCTAACTGGAAAACTAGCATCTCTAAGGTTTCGATTATGATATAAACAAATATCATATTTATTGTTTCAGTCAGGTAGTTAACACATTTTTAAGTTTTTTAAAAGGATTGCATTTTTTGTTTCCTATTTTCCTTTCCATTTAAAAACTCTTTAATATTTAAAACACATAAAATTCTCCACTTTCCATATAATAAGTGAACATATTTACATTCACACACACAAAAAGTAAAAAATATACTTACGGTTTCTTTCTAAAATGTTCGAATTTAAGCAGGCCTTGTGAGTTGATGCTGACCAATGGTTCCTCTCCCGAGATGAAGTCGATTCTGAATGGTGAGTACGTGAGGACAATCTTGCTGTTCTCCAGACCCAGTGTTATACTACTCGAGGCCTTGTCCAAAACTTTTATGCTTTAAAAAAAATTGTAAAACTTTGTAGTCAGAGTTCAATAGAAACATGCTGCATTAAAATCAGATGCTTTTAAAAAAAAAGTCTTTATTATCAAGTCTTTTCACTGCGCAAAACTTTACCTCTGATATAAACAACTTCATTAACAAAATCTAACAATTAGAAATATTTAGATTTTAAAAAATGCAGAACAAGCTTTGAGGGATAAAGAACTTGACTCAATGATCCCTTTGTTTAGGTTAATGTGTAAAAACTGGTTTGAATCTCAAAAGCTCAAAAAACATACTTGGTATTTTTTTCTTAATCCTCCAACACAACTTCTTTTAAAATTATTTTTTACCCCACTAAGCCATTAGGTTTGAAATGCAATAAAATAAAACAAAAAATTAAAACACTGCTAAACAATAAAAATCCAGACTTACTCCTGTTGTTTTGGTTCCCCGACCAGAACATCCCCGACAGGAATCTCGTAACGAGTCTTTAATGGTTCCAGCTCATTAATTTTCACTCGCGCTGTATTCCCTTGTAATCCATACAAGTCCAGAATAAGTCGCACATTTGTTTTAGTATTAAGTAATTGAACACTAATTTGAGTAGGTGTGATTTTTAACGAGTCCATCAAAACAACATACGGGCTATTCCCAGGCTGCAAGCTTCGGTGTCGCCTGAAATAAGGAAAAATATATATTTTACTAAAAAAGATAGATATTTTGCTAAAAAACAATCTGTGAAAACATCATAGTCAAGAAATCACACAGTCTGAATTTAGGCCAGGTAAAATTAATCTTTAGATTCTCATCCTAATTTGCTAAAAAATTGGGGCGGGTGGGCGGATTTTATTTTTTATTTTTTATAATTGTTAAATCGTAAGTATCAACAAAACATGGACTCTTCGTTCACATTTTTTTTTCATTATGTTAACAAATATGAATAGATTTTATTCTTTTCATATTCTTTTAAATATATAAAGATTCTTGCTTTAAAAATTAAATATTAATTGTTAATTAACATTATCAAGTACACATTATACGGCACACCCGGAACAAAATGAGGTGGGGATACCAATAAATTGTGTGTGACTTCTCATCGGCCTTACTCCAAATACACTGTACATGTACCTTTTAGTTTTACCAACAAATCCCTGTTTTCTGTAAAATATCATAGATTTTCACCTTCCTAAAAATTTCATCGTTCTTAAGACTTGACATATCATGTTTCGACTTTAAAATAGGTCATATTTGCAAAATCTATAAAATGTTCTAATCAAATTTAAGATTGACCATTCCCTTACATGTAGCACTTAACATTCTCTAAAGTCTGTTTACGAATTTTTTTTTTCAATGGAAGATCACACACAGCTGGAGATCGTTATATAGGCCTATAACTTGACCAGGTGTCATTTTCCTCGTCTATTTTTACTTAGTTGCAATCTTTCTAAAAACTTGCTCCTGCCAGTAATGGTATCTAAATGTGTTTATGCTTATTTTCTTCTCTGTCTTCTCTATACTGACAAATTATCTTCTCCATACATATTTAAAATGCTTTTATTGCCGATTTTTCTCCCTTTCTTCACATGGCTCTTTTGCTATAAATAGCGAAACGCAACTTTTAATACAGACGGGAGATAACTCTTAAAACATTGATCCAAATAATACATGAAAATACCTTTATTAACACCCAAAAATCAAAATAAAAAACACCGGGGCGGGACATTTTGAGAGGGGTGGGCGGGGATGAGAATCTAAAGATTAATTTTATTTGGCCTTATTATTTAATTTTATTCTCCAAAAATTAATCATGGTTGGGCTTCAAATTTTAATTAACTTACTTGCAAAATCCACTCTGGTCACATGTTTTGAAGTTGTCTCGATTGACTGAGTGCACCTGCACTATCAGCAACAAACAACAAAGGTATGATGACAACCTGTAAGTTTAAGATATAATAACACTATGGTCCTTCTACACCTGTTTGATAAGAAGTGACAGTGGGGAATCCTGGGAGCATAATCAGAATGAAGGAGTCAAAGTTAGGTGTTCATAATGCTAAAATTTCAATACCATTGCCCCCTTGCCAAAACATCGCACATCTTGACTGTCACAAACAATATACAACATGCAGTCAAATATCCTTTGCACAAAAAATGAGTCAATGTACCTCAAAAGCCCATGTTTAAATTTAGCATTCATAATATGGTTTGTGATGAAACATTTCAATTTTATTTACTATATATGAAAATGTTGATTTTACATATGTGTTATTTCAGAGACATATTAAACCATAAAGACTATACAAGTACTTGTAACAAAACTTGTTTGGATGGAATGATACAGCAAAAAACTGAATAGGTAATCGGCATAATTTTTTCTAGGATTAACCTCATCAAAAACCTTGAGTCCAGGGACTGAACAAAATCTATGTGAAAAGTTATAAAGACAGAATCCTAAATATTTACCTTTCAATAACTTGTAAACTGAACATTATGTTCAGCATCAATAAATACCTTATAATATAATAATAATTGTCACAGGGCATTTAAACTATTTCCAACATTCACAAAAACTACATCTTTTCTACTTGGGACCTACAAGTAACATGTACAGTCTTTACTGTACAAAAAAACTTTTTTTAAATAAGTTTTCAAGAAATGTAATGTTAAGTTATGTTTCCAACCTATATCCTCAAATACACATATAATAAATTGCCATTAAAGTTTGCTTCATTTTTATGCAGGATTTGAGACAACATCCATTAACAAATTTGCTAAAAGTGATAGTTTTAAATTGCATTCCATATGATTTCATTGCATCAGTATATAGTTTTCACACGCTAACCAGGTGTTGAAACATACTAATCTCTTTGCCTGTGACAAAATAATTTAAATTTGTGCATCTCCGCTCTGTTGGTCAGGTGAATGGTTTTTTCAAGCAATGGTAAAAAAAAAATATTTAAACCAAAGCTACAGGCAAAGCAAACCAGTTATGACTGAGTATGTATGAATTTTACAGTACAGTGGAATCACCAATTCTGGGTCGTCTCCAATTCCGGGTCACTCATTGTAATTTATGCCATGTTATTAAAATTTAATCGCAAAAAACTTAATAAATACACTGGTCATGAAGAATTGGTCTTTCTGTCTTTAATTAATTTCAAAATTTTGAATATCAACTGTAAGAGAGCATCTGGCAATTAAAATTCTTAAACATATGCATTGAAGACGGGGATGTTTCTGCTTCGGTGACGGGCTACTTTCGTTTTTGTTCGCTGCAGCAAGGCTGATATAAAAGTTGTAGATAAATAAGAGGAGCTTGAAAGTGTGGCAAATGCATTTAGTTTTAATTTAGAAATTAACCAATCATAACGATCACTGCACAAATAAAATTATAATGATTAATGAATCAAACTGTAGTTGCTTCTCCAATTGCTATTCACATAATCTCGTGGTATGAAACATGTCAAAACTTAGATAGAATGTTCTATCGTTAAAATGATATTGTCCTACGGACCCAGTTTAACGATAGAATTCGTTCCGTGTATTCGTAATGTAGCAAAAGAAACACGGGCTATAACTCGCATAGTGCATTTACTAGGAACAATCTAGAGAGTTCGGAATGTAAACATGGAGGTAATTTGAATCGAGAGAAAAACGTTGAGAAAATGAATTGGATTTTCGTATTTATATGGATTATTTTTTGGGATAAAAGGCATAAGCAATCTCAAAAAGGTTTGTTTTAATTATTTTGGTAGTTATTCCCAGTGCAAATCATTTTATATTCTTCAAAATCGTTTCGGAGCGGATCCGCTCCGATTTGCTACATTGCAAGTATATGGGACGTATTCTAACTGTGGTGAGGGCTTGTACCGAGACACAGTTAGATTATTCTAACTAGTCAAAACTCAATGTACAAAACCAAGCAACAACCATGTATTTACCTAATTCTACCTAGAAAATATTTTTCTAAAAAATAAAACTGAGTTCACCCTTCAAATTCATTTTTTAATTAATAAATTTAATTGTACAGCAAAACTCGTTTAGTAAGAACACGGATATAACGAATTCACAGATATAGCGAAGTTTTTCTCCTGGGACCCCGGCAAAATTCTTAACAAATCTTTGTAAAATTTTACGGTTATAACGAACTCGGATGTAACAAATTTATGGATATAGCAAACTGATTTTGAGTCCCGTTGAGGTTAAATATAATGAAATTTACATCTTTTATAACGATCAACTTTCAAAGATCTCAAAATTTATTAAACTGAACTGACTTTATTTTTTTGTAGCATTTGTATACAAAATTCAATTCATAATAAAATCTTAGTTATCGAAGGTATGTTTTTAATTATTTCTTTCCCTAACATATTTGATAGCAATACTTGAAGGAAAACATTCATACTGCGAACTCGCTATATATGTTTATACGAATTCATCATACGGGTATAACAAATTATGGATATAGCGAATTAAATTTGCAGGTCCCAAGGACTTCGCTATAACCGAGTTTTACTGTATGATTTTAAATAATTCAATATATGTATTTTTTAATTCTGCATATTTCAATTTGTTTTAATTGTTGTTATTTTTTTTTTAGATAATTTATACATATTTCTGTGTTTGTTTTCTTTTTTTCCAAGCTGCAGGAATTATTTTATGTTTCAAGATCATAAAAATCGTGTTCCAAAATGATCCATGATTATTACAAGACCGTGAAGTCACATGACATGGAAATGGAGAAAATGATTCGTAACTGGGGATGCTAGGCCTTGCTGGAATACCGATGTTAATATTGTTCCTGTGTAGCTACTTTAAAAACAAAATTGCTTTTGGAGGACTCATGTTTTGTACATTCAATACATATATTGCATAAAATATAAATCAAACAGCTTTGCAGTATCAAGGAAACACCCGGACGTAGTTAGAATAATCTAACTGTGTCTCGGGACAAGCCCTCACTACAGTTAGAATACCACCCATATACTCACAATGTAGCAAAAATTTGCACGCCATGTTTACGTTCGGAACTCTCTTGATTGTTCATAGGAAATGCACTGATACGAGTTATCGCCTGTATTTACTTTGCTACATTGTGAATACATGGAACGCATTTTCTCGTTAAACCGGGTCCGTAGGACATCTATCATTTTATCGATAGAACATTCTATCTAACCCTGACGTGACCCGGAATTGGCGACTTCACTGTATATTTCGATCAAAATTGAAATAGATCAAAGTGACATAACAGTCTTTATGTTTTGTATATAGGGTCCTAGTGCTAGAGGGTAATTTTTAGTACACAGCTTTATTTGCAATTTACTCTATATTTTAAGTGCCTGTCTGCCTTATCATCATCAAAAAAAAAAAACAAAGCTGAAAAAAGCAATCTCATTTCATTAAAAATTAAAAGCTATCATTTTCAAAAATATACAACAGATGAAGCACTGTAGTTCTAGGGAGGTTATTACTGAACCTCATCACTGTGATTAGGAGAAAATTCGGGCTGTCATTTTAGCCAACCAGAGAATCCCACGCAAGTGTCCCGATAAAATATCGATCAGTTTTTGACAAAAATTGACAATCTATTTAAAAATATTGCACAAATTAAAGATATCATACTCTACTAGAATGTGCACACCTATATATAATTTTAAATTCTTTATGAGAGAAAAGCGTCCACCTAAAGAAACTTATCGTGAACACGTACCGGATAGTGGTGGCTGCCATTTTCTTTGGACTAACAATTGGAAGTTGGTGGCATCGTTTCGAATTTTCCAAAAATGCTCAGTCACGAAAAATCTTTTGATAAGTATATCAAATTTTGATACCTTATTTTGGAAAATGTACGTAAGACTTTCATGAAATCAACACTGAACAAAAGCTACGAAAATAACAAAAGGGGTTGAAATGGTAAGGTGACGAAATATGCATATGCCTATTTTCTGTAATTCACCTTTTCTCTGATTTTTTATTATCTTATTTACTGAATTTTTGCATTTATTTTGAAATTAAGAATTGTTTAGTACGAATATATGATAAATAAAAAGATTTTAATACATAATGTTTAATATTCTAAAAATGATATGGGGAGTGAAAAGACTGTGGAAGAATTTCACTTCAACAAATCTGTATCCTGTCTGCGTTTGAAACCACGAATACAGGAAAAGAAGTTTAAAAACACAACGAAACAATGACACTTGTTGAATTCACGTTGTTGCAGAAGGTTATTTTGTCCGGTTATGCGTTTCGATGTTATTTTTAACCACTTTATTGTCACGAAGGTTTGCCACACGAATTGCAACACCAAAACTGGTTTGTATTCTCCAATATTCTGATAAATATATTCACTGACAAGTATGTTTAAATTGCAATAGATTAGCATGTTCGCCTCTCTGCTGATATTGCATCATTAGCCTCAGGGTTCTCATTAATTTTTACAGTAGGTGGAGAAATAGAAAAAGTAGGGGGCACTTCAGACTTGAGGACCGAAGGCCCGAACCGAGGGCCACCGGCCCGAGGGGGGTGAGTCCGAGAGGGGGGTATCCCCCCTTTCGGCAGTCTGCAGCTTTCTAACTAGATATATATACGCTGTATTCTCACAATTATAAAAAAAAAATATGCAAGTGTCATTGAAATCCATACAGAAAGTCACCCTTACAATTCTTCGTCAGAAAATAGTGATGCGCCTGTATTTTTATCCGTAGTTAGAATAATCTTACTGTGTCTCGGTCGGGACAAGGCCTCACCAAAGAATCGTTCCGAAACGAATTTTAAGTATACAAAGGGATTTGCACTGGAAATAACTTCAAAATTAATTACAACAAATTTTTTTGAGGTTGCATATGTCTTTAAACCTAAATTTTTAATCCAAATAAAGACGATAATTCAACTAATATTCTCAACGTTTTTTTTTCTGGCACGTACGCCATGATTGCTTTCCGAACTCTCTGGAATCTTTGTAGATGCACTGAGTTCGAGTTATCGTCCGTGTTTCGATCACGATTCCTGATATCACCACGTTTTTAAAAATAGGGGGTCGTAATCTTACAAGGAAAGCGTCAAATAACAACGATTTTTATATGTTTACGTTTTTTATTCACTACGTGAACAAGACAAACGGGATAACCAAAATTCTCTTCTGAACCACAGATTTTCTTTACTGATTTTTGAAAGTGAAATAACCGGCGCCAGTGTATAAGTAGACGGCGAAATCGCCGGTCGCCAGCACTTAATGAGAACCCTGTAGCCTGATTAGGTTTTATATGGTTAGTATATTGGTAACTACTTTATTCTATGAGAAAAGTAAAAAATATTTATTGAAATCTCAATCTGTGAAATGAGATTTCACATAAAATGAAGTACACTGTACATTATCATGTCCAGTCCAGAGACTATTTCTACCTACGTAGCAATTAATAGCTACCTAGGTATTTAAAGCTACCCAAAGTAGCTATTTTTACCTACTTTTTATAATTTCTGCATTTTGCCCAAACAGCACAACATGGTGATTACCATATCTTTTGATACAGCCACACTAATGATGAATACGACAAAATTTTGGCAAAAAAATGATTACTTCCTGAATCGGTAATTTTACATTAGTTTCAATGCAAATTTAAAAATATACGAAGTAATCATTTTTTGGACAAATTTTTGTCATATCCATCATCAGTGTGACTGTATCAAGAAATTTTGTGCTCACTGTGTTGCGCCGTTCCTGCATTTTGCTACAAAATGCAAGTAAAGCAGAAAGTAGGTAAAAATAGCTGGTACTTTGGGTAGGTTTAAATACCTAGTATGTAGCTATAAATAGCTATGTAGGTAGAAATAGTCTTTGGACTGGACCTGATTATTAAAGCCGCATGGCAGAGTTTGAAATGCACCTAAACAATTTGCCAGACATGCAGAACTGTCTGCTAGTAAAATATTTTCAGCCCTCCAAAAGATATACTACTAGCCTGAGAAAATAACTGTCTTTGGTTTATAAATTTGTCTTCATCAATTTAATATGTGACTTAAAAAAACATGGTCACCTTTAATTAGTAAGTATAATCTAGCCGTTAGAGTTATGCTGTTTATATATGTTTCAATCATTTTATAAATCTATTGCAGTTTGAAAACCACCAATGCTGCATATCTAGAAAATCCTTTATATCCCATTTACAAAAACACTGGAAAGGAGAATTAAAAATAATGAAGCTCCAAAGTCCAGTGTTAGATAACCTTATGACGCCAGAAATGAAGAAATTGAGTGATCTGTTCAAGAAATATAATTTTGAGTTGCGAATAGCAGGAGGGGCTGTTCGAGATGTCCTGTTGGACAAAGTGCCTCACGATATTGACTTTGCCACAACTGCCACCCCTACACAAATGAAAGAAATATTTACAAAAGAGGGCATCCGAATGGTTAACATGAATGGAGAAAAACATGGCACTATTACGGCAAGGATAGATGATAAGGTAATTTCCTTAATTTGATTTTGCATCCTTTGTATTGTAATTGGAATTTTCGGTTTATATTTTATGTTCACGCTACATACATGTATATTTTAAAAGGAGAATTTTGAAGTGACAACATTGAGAATTGATGTAGTGACGGACGGCCGAAGGGCAGAGGTTGCTTTCACCACTGACTGGCAGATTGATGCCAACAGAAGAGATCTTACAATTAATGCCATGTTTCTAGGTAATTCTTTATTTATCCACAAGCACAATATTTAAGAATTTGCTTGCATTGTGCTTCATCAGATTCTTCTTAAAGATTTTGTATCTCAGAGGGAAGAAATGTTCAGAGTGAGATATGCTTATCATATGTGTTACAAATTCAATTGATTTAAAAAAAAATCTTTTTAGATTTTCAGTGGAATTTGTATGACTACTTCAATGGTAGGGAGGATCTGGCCAATCGGAGGATCAGGTTTGTGGGGGACGCCACCGAGAGGATACAGGAGGATTACTTGAGAATTATGAGATACTTCAGGTATTTAATTTACTCAAAATTTTAAGATTCTTGACCAAACTTTTCTGCAATAAATCTTTTGATTTCTAATATTTAGTCAGATGAAGCAGAACAGACACTTGACTAACAGTCAGGGACATGATGGAATCAAGTTATTTTCTACTTTGACAAAAAAGTAACTCATTTGAGTTAATGCCTAAAAAGAAGAACACCTATTAGTTTTGCTAAAAAACATTAATATTTTGAGTTTGCTGCTGATTTAAGATGATTTAAGGCTAAGAAAATTGTAAATATATGTACTTCTTTCAATAGACTTAACAAACCTAATATCCTCTGAGCAGGTATGATGATATTAAGAAAATAACATGATAGATTTCAAGGAAAAATAATTCCATTTCATTAACATTTCAGAGGTCAATTACACATCTTCCGCCAATTTTGCCAACATTGAGACTAATTTTCCTATAATCTTAGGATATTACTGTACAATCTCTATGTCTTGCATTTTTTGTGCAAAGCTGTAGATTTTTGTGCAAGAGTTTTAAAGTGAGGTGGGTTAAGGATGAAATAATTGAAATAAGTTATAATTTGTTGGATTTCAATGTGTTAAATGTTAAAGATAGATTACTTTTACTGTCAGGAACCATCTACCAGTACTTAATAACCCAAGCACAGCATGACTAAATCCTTTCAGATGCCAGTAGGTTTACAATAATGAGTAGTAAAGTATCAATAACAGGAATAAGTTACTGAAGAAAAGCATAATCAGGGGAAGATAACCCAAAATGTTGACATTTAATAACTGAAACAAATTATTTCAAAAATAACTTGTTTCCATGATGCCCTTGACTGACTAATGCAAAAAACCGTAGCACGATTTTTTACTGAACCGTTGAATGCACTTTTCTCACATCCAGATTTTTTGGAAGAATAGCTGATTCAAACACTGTTCATGAAGAGGTAACTTTGGAGGCCATTAAGCAGAATGTACATGGATTAAAAAGTAAGTTTAGTATATTTGTATTTATTGTTATCTTAGTGTATTGATACTCTTTTTCACAGCAGTTTATAATTATCATAGCTACAGTTGTATTCAAACCTAATTTACATAAGATACAAATTAAAAAGAAAAAAAATATGCATCATCATCTTAAATTTTACTTGTGAACATGAACTAAAAAGGATTTCTTGTTTAATTTACCCTTCTTTACTGAGCAGATTTTGCTATTTATCTCAAAAAGACTAAGATTCAGATAACTATATGTCTAATTGTACCTCTTTCTATGATCAGCTATTTCTGGTGAACGCCTTTGGATGGAGTTCTCTAAGATTCTGACGGGGAATTATGCGGCCAGTCTGATGAGGACAATGGTATCCTGTGGGGTTCATACTTACTTAGGTACAGTATTGCATAGGCCCATACACTGAGTCTTATACTGTACATGTAGTTATAGCCTTCAGTTCACATTTTTACAATCTGTGATATTTAAAAGTACATTGTACAGTGATTACTATACATTTATTTCCTGATGTGTGAAAGCAGTTTTGGTAGCATTCTCCCAGCAGCACTAGGCAAACTTTAATATGAAAATAAAATATTTTCACCTTTATTCTTGTAAAAGGTTTACCTGAGAGTTGTAACCTGGAAGAGTTTGAGAGGGTGTGTGGGGTGACAGAGGAGAAAGGCTGCCACGTCATGACCAGACTTGTAGCTCTACTGTCCACAGACGATGAGGTAACTCAGTCCTCTATATCATACACAATCATTCACTAAGACTTCACAATCTAACAGTCTAATACTGTAAGTTTCTGCCACGTAATGACCAGACTCTCAGCTCTTCTGACCACAGATGATGAGGTAAACTCAGTCCTCTAAATCATACTTAATCATTCACTAAGACATCACAATCTAACAATCTAATACTGTAAGTTTCTGCCACGTCATGACCAGACTCGTGGCTCTACTGACTATAGATGATGAGGTAAACTCGGTTCTAAATATTTACATTTGTTGATGCCTTTCCCTATATAACATAATAATGAAAGTGAAATTCAATTTTCAATGACATGCAGTCAATCACATGATCTGTTTGTTCCTGCATATGGAAAGCAAACTGCACCAGCCATTTGGAAAGTTCAGATTGTGACATCAATTGACGTTGTAGAAACATTATGTTGCATTTCCATAACAAAGCCTAAATAGTGCCTATTTTTACTCATCACATGAATAAAAAATAAAATATATATATATGAAATAAGATATCATTGTTAGCTCACCTGAGCCAAGTGAGTTTTCTTATCAAAATTTGTCTGTTGTCTGTCGTTGTCATCATAAACTTTTCAATTTTTCATCTTCTCTTCAAGAACTACTGGGCAAATTTCAACCAAACTTGGCACAAAGTATTCTTTGGTGAAGGTGATTTAAGTTTGTTTAAATGAAGGTCACCAAGCCCTCTTCCAAGGGGAGAATATTAGAACTATTGTACCAGGAATTAAAAGATGAAACTCATGTGGAAGCATCCTCAGGTAGTGTAGATTCAATTTTTTTTCAAATCATGATCCCCGGGGGTAGGGCCGGCCACAATGGCTAATCATTATAGGGCTAGGTATTGGCTCGAGATTTCGTATTGCGATATATTGCGATATATTGCGATATTTTAAACTGTATTGCGATATGTATTACAATATTTTCAATGTAATAAAAATGGCATTTTCTTACTATATTTACTTTAATTTACATGCAGAAATGTACATAATTATGATAAGTAACCAACACGGAAAAAAAATCTTGGTGATTTCATTTAAGTTATGCTCTAAAATTTTCCCACAAAACAACTTCTGACTTACTGTTTGGCTTAATAACAAACTTTCATTAGTCCATTTTTATATTTAATGACAAAATTCCTTAATCTAAAGCCAAAAAAATAATAGTCTTTTTTCCTGCTACCAGCCTGAAAATAATAGGGTAGGTAGGTAGGAAAATTATTTTATTTTTTTAATTTATTTTATTTTTTCAAACGGTAATTTTTGGATATGAACTACTATGAAACAAAATTAAACTTGTCATAGCTAGGTCAAAATTGTCTTTTAAAATGAAATTCCATGTCTTTTGATGCACAACTCAAGTGGAATTTTATGAAAGTCCATATTTTAAACATATATTTCATGAAATACAATTTGAATATATATATTTTTTTCACTTTTGGAACAAAAAATTCCTGCAATTTCCAATTTTTTCCCCAAAAGCTTAAAAAACTTTAGGGTCGGGTGCAAAAAAATAGGGTAGGTCGGGTAGCCGGAAACAAGACTATTTTTATTTTTGGCCTAAGCATATTGCCAATATATCGATATTACAAAATCGTATTGCGATACGATATTTTTTGTCATTGTATTGCAATATATTGAAATATTGATATTATTGCCCAGCCCCACTAGTCAAAGTTTTAGGTAGAAATACGTAGGAAAAAATCTTTAAAAATCTTTTTCTCCAAATTCTTTGGGCCTGCAAAGATGAAACTCATGTGGAAGCATCCTCAGCTAATGTATATTCACGTTTATTCAAATCATGACCCCCAGGGGTAGGGCAGGGCCACAATGGCTGGCAAAAAAAACATAGGAATCCATGGGAAAATTCTTTTTAAAATCTTCTTCTCAAGATCAGCAAAGCTATGATTGATGATATTAATTTGGAAACATCCTCAGTTAGAGTTAAGTAATTCAAGTTTGTTCATATTATGACCCCTGGAGGTAAGGTAGGGGCCATAATGGGCAATCAAATCTTTGCATAGAAATATATAGGAAATTTTTTTTAAGTTCTTCTTCTCAAGTATGGCAAAATTATACATGTATACTGTATACAGGGAAATTTTCGCCCCCGTTTTATTTTCGCCCCTTTCGCCCTACCCTCATATGGGCGAATTTAAAATACAGTATAATTTCTTAAACATAACTATGACTGGGCGAATTTAAAATGCGGCAAAATTGTTTGCAAGTGTGAAAGGACGAAAATAACACGGCGAAAATAACACAGGGCGAAAATAACCCTGTATACAGTATTTTATTGATATAGTGACATTCTCAAGTAATAAAAAATTCAAATTCCCCCTCCCCAACTAGTAAACTTTTCAATACTGGGCTGATTTGTTTTTTTTTAAACTAGCCCGTGTGCTCAGGTGAGCGATGTGGTCCATGAGCCTCTTGTCTTGACCTTTTTGCACCTACACAGGATTTAATTATTAAATGACTGTTGGGGATAACTTTCAGATTTAGGATGCAAATAATTATTGAAAAATAGTATTTTTCTATTTAAAAAGATCATATTTGATAGGAAAATTGTAAACAAACACCAATCATTCAAAATATTCATTAATTCATATAATTATGAAAAAAGAATGCACATCATTTCATGATAGAAATCACAACATTTACACACAATCTTCGACACATCTTTGACTCGGATACATTTCATCAAGAAATTATTCTATTTAGTTGTCAACTGAAGATTTCGTAGGATTTTTGCATTCCCTCAAAATAGTTGCATACTATTCACATTAACACAATAAGTTGTATAATTTCAATACATTTTCAATTAAAGTTAAAGCCATACATGGCGTATGTACAATGAAAATTATTAGACTAAAATTTTAAGAACTTATTAAGGTCTTCCGTTTCAGACGGAAGACCTTATAGAGATTCTACTGTTTTTTCTTATTATTATTATTATTATTATTTTTTTCCCCAAATCTTGTCGGCAAGATTTCTCAGAGATGGCTGGACAGATTTTCAGGAAATTTTCAGGGATGATAGAGAACCTTAATACGCCCAGGAGTTTTTTTCATTTTTTAAAAATTCACTTCCGGTCGTCAGATATGTCCGATTTCCGCTTTTTTCTGAAATATTTTATCCCAGTGAGATCTAAGAAACGGTAAGAGATTAAGACACCAAACTTACAGGGATGTTAGATTTTGATAAGTAGGCATGTCCATTTGGGTTAAGATTGTCCGCCGTCACTTCCGGTCGTCACAGGAAGTGATCAAAGAAATCGAAAATTTCAACTTTTTAATTTTTGAAACTTTTTCTCATCACATTATTGCACCTAATTTGTAGTTTCGAAATATGTCAGTTCCACAGGAAACAAAAACGACAACTTCCGGTTTTAAGAGAAAAACTGCATATTTTCAGTATTTTTCTTTCCCATAAATATTTTTTATAGATAAAGTATTTGTAATGATTTTTGGATATGTTATTCAGATTGCAAATGACTACAGTAACGTCAAATAGCTTTGTAAAATTCACTTCCGGTTGCGTGATATTCTGTCCTCAAAATGAGAAGTTATCATGGCTAGATCTCGTAAACGATAAGAGATTAAGACACCAAACTTATATAAATGGTAGATCATGATAAGTAGGCAAAATCAGTCGGGATAAGATCGTCCGCCGTCACTTCCGTTCGTCACAGGAAGTGATCCAAAAAATTAAATTTTTTAATTTTTCTTTCATGAAACATTTTTTGCATCACATTATAACATCTTTTTTGTATTTTTGAAGTGTATCAGTCCCACTGGAAACTAAAACGACAACTTCCGGTTATAAGAGAAAAAACTACATAATTTGAGTATTTTTCCTTCCCATAAATATTTTTATACATAGAGTATTTGTAATGATTTTTAGATATGTCATAAAGACAGCTTATGTCTACAGTAACGTCAAATATCTTTGAAAAATTCACTTCCGGTCGTGTGATTTTCTGTCCTCAATAGAAGTTATCATGAAGAGATCTCGGAAACGGTAAGAGATGGAGACGCCAAACTTTTATGAGTAATAGATCTTGATAAGTAGGCAAAAGAATTTGGGTTAACACAGTTTGCCGTTACTTCCGGTCGTCACAGGAAGTGATCAAAGAAATCGAAAATTCAACTTTTCTTTTTTGAAACTTGTTTTGCAGCACAAAATAGTATCTTTTTTGTGGTTTCGAAATATGTCAGTCCCACCGGAAACAAAAAACGACAACTTCCGGTTATAAGAGAAAAACTGCTTATTTTCAGTATTTTTCTTTCCCATAAATGTTTTTTTATAGATAAAGTATCTGTAATGATTTTTGGATATGTTATTCAGAATGCAAATGACTATATTAACGTCAAATATCTTTGTAAAATTCACTTCAGGTCGCAAAATTTCCTGTCCTCAAAATGAGAAGTTATCATAGCTAGATCTCGTAAACGGTAAGAGATTAAGACACCAAACTTAAATAAGTGGTAGATCTTGATAAGTAGGCAAATTCAATTGGGATAAGACCATCAGCCGTTACTTCCGGTCGTCACAGGAAGTGATCTAAGAAATCGAAAATTTTTACTTTTCTTTAATGAAACGTTTTTTGCATCACATTATAGAATTTTATTTGTAGTTTCAAAATATATTAGTCTTACCGGAAATAACAACGACAACTTCCGGTTATAAGAGAAAAACTACATAATTTGAGTATTTTCTTTTTATAGATAAAGTATTTGACTGATTTTTGAATATGTTATGCAGACTGCAAACGTCTACAGTAATGTATAATATCTCGGTAAAATACACTTCCGGTCGCATGATTTTCTGTCCTAAAAATCAGAAGTTATCATAGCTAAATCTCGTAAACAGTAAAAGATTAAGACACCAAACTTATATGAGTAATAGATCTTGATTAGTAGGAAAAACCATTTGGGGTAAGATTGTCTGCCGTCACTTCCGGTCGTCATAGGAAGTGATCAAAGAAATCGAAAAAATCAACTTTTCTTTTTTGAAACCTGTTTTGCATCACATTATAGCATCTTATTTGAAGTTTCGAAATGTGTCAGTCCCAACGGAAACAAAAATGACAACTTCCGGTTAAAAGAGAAAAACTACATAATTTGAGTATCTTTCTTTCCCTTAAAATTTTGTATAGTTAAAGTATTTGTAATGATTTTTAGAAATGTTATTCAGACTGCAAATGTCTACAGTAAAGTCTAATATCTCAGTAAAATTCACTTCCGGTCGCGTGACTTCCTGTCTTCAAAATCAGAAGTTATCATAGCAAGATCTCGTTAACGGTTAGAGATTAAGACACCAAATTAGTAGGGATGGTAGACCTTGATGAGTAGACATATCCTTTGAGTTTAAGATCGTCCGCCGTCACTTCCGGTTGTCACAGGAAGTTGTCAAATAAATCGAAAATTTCAACTTTTCTTTATAGAATCTTTCTAAGTAAAACATTATGGCATCTTTTTTTTGTAGTTTTGAAATATGTCAGTCCCACTGGAAACAGAAACGACAACTTCCGCTTATGAGAGAAAAACTGCATAAATTTAGTATCATACTATCCCATAAATATTTTTTTTTATAAAAATAGCATTTAAAATGATTTTTGGACGTGTTGTTCAGATTGACATGTCTAGAGTAACCTCAAATATCTTTTCAAAAATGTACTTCCGGTCATGTGATTTCTTCTCCTCAAAATGAGAAGATAATATTACGAGATCTCTTACATGTAAACTGTAACAGATCAAGACACTTAACTTATATGAATAATAAACCATGAAGATTGGGCAACAGATATAGGGTAAAATGCGTCCCCCGTTACTTCCGGTCGTCACAGAAATTGATGAAAAAAAATTGAAAATGATTTTTGTAAATGTTATTAAGACTATAATTGTAAAACGTAACGTCGAGAATCTTGGAAAGTTAAACCTCCGGTCGTTTGTTTTCCTGAAAGCATTTAAAATATTATATGCCTTTTTAAACATAGATAAAAGCTCATTCATGCAGATAAATAGAGGAGAACGGAAGACCTTCTTTGTTGCTGTAGCAACAAGAGTTTCTAGTTATTTGTATCATTACTTTATATATAAAGATAGAACTTTTCCGTAAATTACAAAATCTTAGTCAATTGCGTTATAAAGATATCACAATTTAATTTGGATTCTCGGAATTTTCTCCGACTCGGAAGAAAATACAAAATATTTAAAAAACACATTACAAAGAAGATAAAATCGTATTATTAGATGAAACGAGGTGTTCTCCGCGTTCAGAATTGTATGAATACTTTAATTTTTATGTATTAACTATATTTCTTTACTTAATTTTGTATTTTTTAAAAATATATTTTTTTTATCAGTTACGCCATATATGGCTTTAAGGTCTAGTAAATAAAAGGCACCTACAAGTTCCTCCAATTAAGAATTGTATGAAGTCATTTTGCTTTAGAAACCAAAATATATAAATTGAATATACCGTCTATCCCTTTTTTTTCGCGATGATCTATTTTTTGCAACCATTTTTAATTTGCAAAATATAAAACATGCAGAAATTATGTTAGCTATAATGTGACATAAAAACATTACCATTTTAAACAAAAAAATCTTTGATTGTAAAAAATAACTTACACAAAATAAAAACTATATTACAATTTACCCCCTTTTCGCAAAATTTCCAACACGTGAAATAAAACCGGATATACAGTAGGTACATATGAAGAATATTTTGTCATAATTTTAAATTGTATTCCATGAATTTCGGAATACTTTATTTTCTACAATTTTTATTGAAACTGTAAAGTACATGAAGAGTAACAAACTAATTATGACATCATAATGGATCTAGCACAGACTAAACACATTCACTGGATATGATGTCATAGTTCTATGTTAAAGGTGCAGGCTTAATTGTAGTTTAATGAAGTTTGGACATAAAGCACCTATAACCTGTAACTTGCAGCTTAATGGTGGCTTAAAGGAATTAAGTTCTATAAGCCACAGTTAAGCAATTGCTTAAAGGTGGTCTTTTGTCCTGTGACTTTTAAGAAAAATGAATATATGGTACAACTATAACTCAGGTGACCTATTGCTATCCCTTTTCGTCCGTCATCGTTCGTCGTACGTGCGTTAACATTTGAACATTTTCAGCTTCTTCTCTGAAACCACTGAACCAATTTCAACCAAATTTGGCATATAGCATCTATGGGTAAAGGGGAACAAAAATTGTGAATTTCATGGTCCCTGTCCCCCTGGGGCCTGGGGGGTGGGGCAAAAACCACTAAAATTAGTGCAATCTTTAAAAATTTTCTTCTTTACTCCTGGACATCAACCAGTCAAACTGTTTGCATGATTGTAATCAGCCTTGAGTCCTCTACCAAAATTGTGAAATTCATGGCCCCGGGGTCATGGGTTCTAGTGCTAGGGCGGGGCTAAATAAGTATATAGTGATAATTCATTATTTCTTTGAAAATCTTCTTCTCTGCTCCTGGGTATTAAATAAACTAACTAAGTGCATAGTTATGATGAGCAAGAGTGCCTCTACCAAAATTGTGAGATTTGTAGCCCCAGAGTCATGGGTTCTGGTGTTAGGGCGGGGCTCTATAGATTATATAGTGAAATTACATGAATTTTTTGAAATCTTCTTCTCTGCTCTGGGTATTAAATAAACTAACTAAGTGCATAGTTATGATGAACAAGAGTGAATCTACCAAAATTGTGAATTTTATGGCCCCAGGGTCAGGGGTTCTGGTGTAAAGGAGGGGGGGGGGGCTCTATAGATTATATAGTGAAAATACATGAATTCTTTGAAAATCTTCTTCTCTGCTCCTGGGTATTAAATAAACTAACTAAGTGCATAGTTATGACGAGCAAGAGTGCCTCTACCAAAATTGTAAATTTTATGGCCCCAGGGTCAGGGGTTCTGGTGTAAAGGGGGGGGGGGGGGGGGGCTCTATAGATTATATAGTGAAAATACATGAATTCTTTGAAAATCTTCTTCTCTGTTCCTGGGTATTAAATAAACTAAATAAGTGCATAGTTATGATGAGCAAGAGTGCCTCTACCAAAATTGTGAATTTCATGGCCCCAGGGTCAGGGGTTCTGGTGTTAGGGTGGGGCTCTATAGACTATATAGTGAAATTACATGAATTCTTTGAAGATCTTCTTCTCTGCTCTGAGGAATGAAATAAACTAATTACATAGTTATGATGAGCAAGAATACCTCTTCCAAAGTTGTGAATTTTATGGCCCTAGGGTCAGGGGTTCTAGTGATAGGGCGGGGCTCTATTGATTATATAGTGAAAATACATTAAATCTTTGAAAGTTTTCTTCTCTGCTCCTTGGTATTAAACAGATGAACTACCTATATAGTTATGATGAGCAAGGGTTCTAATCTTCCAGAATTGTGAATTTCAAGGCCCCAGGGTCAGGGATACCATAAAGGATGGGGGGGGGGGGCTGTACTTATATACTGAAACTGGATGAATTGTTTGAGATATACTCCTTGGTATTAATCAAATATTTTTGAAAAGCAAGGGTGCCTTTTCAAAAATTGTGCAATTTGTGGATCTAGGCCTAAGGGTCAGGGGTTCATGTGTGATTGGGGCATTACTGATCATGCTGAATATTACTGATTACTTGAAATGCATTATTTTGTTCCCCTACCCTGCCTATGGGTATTAAGTAAACACACTAAGCAACTGCTAAGTGTATTGTTATGATGATCAATGGTGCCTCTTTCAAAATTGTGAATGCCATAGCATCTGGATTAAAACATGAATCAAATTCAATCACTGGAAAGTTGTTGCGTAATGCTCAGGTGACCTATAAGGCCCATGGGCCTCTTGTTTCTATAATTGACAAGACAAGATAGTCTGAAAGCTAGGAACCACATATCACTCATTTTTGCTTGTTCCTCATACATTCTTCCTGTATTTTCTGTACTAAACAAGACCCATAAAAACAGAAAAAAAAGAAAAAGAAAATTTGTATGTTTTGACTTTTGATTTTATAAAAGGTGAATAAAAAACAAAATCAAAATCAAAATAAAGTTCTTAAAGTGTTATTAATCAAAGTATTGTTCAGACATTGAATATAATTTAGTGCTTGATTTTTTTTCATAGATCATTTCCTTGTTTTTTTTGTTTCTAAATTATGCTACCAATGTAGATATTTACAGATAAAAGTTCACACAATGGACTAATATAAAAAAGTTTGGTATAATTTTAAATCTATACAATCTTGGATTTCACCAAAGATATTTGATTTTCTTCACTTGTTTATTTCTCTCTTGAGCAACAAACAGATTATCATTTGTATCTATACACAGTCCCCAGGGATACCTCAGTCCACAGTTTATGTAACGGAGGAACTGTCCATCCTGGTCTATGATGTTGACACATTCATTGTTGTAATCAGCTGTAAGGATGTGACTCTGACTGTCTTTTGTGATTCCTTGTGGATAGAATAGTTTGTTCTTTGGAGCAGGAGTATGCCCAGTGTACCTGAATCTCAGTTTCCCGGCCTGATTGACCACCACTACTGCATTAGCTCTCTCATCAGACACACAGATATCCAGGTTCCTGTTCTCAGTAATGTATCTTAGTATATAAAAACTAGGTGAATAGAGAGGTTTACCTTTATCATCAAACTGAATGGTTTGTTTCTCTGTAGAGCCAGAGTAACAGACAACTTTTGATTGTTTGTAATCATCAGTGTCCATGATAACCAGGAGGTCACCAGAGGAGGTACTACAGACACCTTTAGGTTTCCAGTTCTGTAATCTGATCACCTCCTCTATCTTCTCATTCTTCACAATGTTCACAGTTCTATCACTGTTATCAGTATAAACTAGATGTTCACTTTTTGTCACTATTATGTTAGATGGACAGTTCCCTGACTTGGTTTTAATTGACTTGAGTAGTGATCCCTGATTGATGCTGTAGAGTCTCATGGTTCTGTCATATCCACTTGTCCAGATTTCTTCATCACTCAGACAGGCCACATTGTAAAGGTTTCCATACCCAGTGTCTATGGTGGTGACAGTCTCTGCTTCATCAAGCAGTTGTTTGACTGGAGGAGAGGATCCAGCTTCTGGTGATTTCTGTGTTGTCTTCATGCTGTAGCCATGTTTATCTGATGTTAAAGAACTTGATGATAAGGCTCCAAACATTTTACTTACTTCTTGGATTTTTCCTGGAATGAATTTAGGTAAAGATGGTATAATTTTGTCTGGAAGATCTCTGTATGTGTGTACATTGGATATGATACTAAACAATTTTGACATATCATTGGTGTCTATTGCAGTTTCCATTGAATCAATTTCATCCTTGATGTCAGACTTTGTCTTGTTTATTTCATCCAGATGTTTCTGTAGAGTTTGTAACTGTGTGTTTTTAATCGCATCAACTTCAGCTTTAAGTTTCTTGACAAGTTTGTCAATTTCTTTGTGCCATTCCTCTCCATGTTTTGTTATGGCTGTTGAGAGATCTCCATATTCCTTTTCAAACTGACTCATTCTGTTTTGTACTTCAGATGCGATGTCCTGGTAGGTGGGATAAATTGTCTCATTTAATTCAGTTTGTTCTTTTATGAGTTTATTCTTTTTTTCATCCACAACTTTCAAGATTTCTGATACCTTATGACCTAGATGTTGATCAGATGCAATGCACTTATGGCAGACAGGAATGTCACATTGGTTACAGTACATTTTACATCGTTCTTTGTCATGGAATTTACAACCAGGGTAAAGGAGAGTGGATTTTCTATCTTTGAAGTCCACAATTTTATGAGGTTTTGAGAGATCAGCAGAGAAGTGTTCTCCCACACAGGCCTTACACAGGTTGACAAGACATGTATCACAGTGCATGTGTACCACAGCGGTCTCACACAGCTCACATCGCATCACATCCTGGGCACTGGTACGGGGGTCCATGATTAAATTTTGTGACTCTGAAATATAAATATATAATGAACATATGTTAAAATCTCATTATTCCAACTTGACATCAATAAAAACAAGATTTTTTTTCAATCTCTTACCATAGGAGTGCATGCTACACAAGCTAGATTGTAGAATACAGAATCAAACAATCATTACAAGTCAGTTTTAAAGATAAGACATTTAATACCTGATGTTAAAACAGTAATGGCTGCCGTCTCTCTCTGTTACATGTATAGGAATTCAGGTCACATGACTTACCTGTGTTAGCTACCTGTCAGGTATTTACACTTCCTGGTCTGTAGTCCGGATTTAAATTTAATGGCTTACTGCATACTTCTTAGTGTTTTATAATGGAGACCATAAAAATCATAAAATTCATTTTTTAAAAAAAGACAAGCATTCATACCCCAACCTTTAACCCCTAACCTCACTACCTTAGAAAATAAATAAACTAAAGCAGTAGCAACAAAATCTCTAGATCTCAGGAATTTTTATAAGACAAATTTAACAACATAACACTTTGGAGTTCTAGGACACCTATTAAATAACTCAAGTACTGGAGAACATAATTATGCAATTTTTGAAGTTCGTCTAAGCTGAAAGCTCAAATGAACTTTTTGGATCACAATTTGTCCAGAGTCCATCTGTCAATTTTTCTGTCTGTTTGTTTTTTAGACATTATGAACTTTTTACTTAGAAATACAGGGCCAGTTTCAATTGGTGGTCTTGAGTACTATTACATGGATTACTTTTGATTGTCTTATTTACTGGAATACACAAGCTAAATTCATTTTTGGAAAACATGAAAATCATCTAAGATCACATAGTGTCCTTCATGTTCCTATACGAAAAAAAGAAAATTATAACCTACACAGAATTGATCTTTCACCCCAGCCTTTTTCATTACCTACATTGTTTAATGTCCCTTTTGAGAATTTTTACTCATATTGAGACGCTTGCTGGTGGAGGGCTACAAATTCTGTCCTACACTCAATACTTAGAGCTATTTAGCATTGAAGGATCCTTTTCATGCCTGCACCTACTGCAACATGGAACCTAGGTTTATACCTATCTCATCCGAAGGACCAGCCTGTTGTCCCACAGTGGGTTCAACTCCTTACTCCATGACTCTTAGAGCACTGCGACAAGCAGACCAATGATATTGTAGTAAATGAAACAATGTTCAAAGTGAGCTTTTCTGATCGCATTTAGTATGTAGTTCATCTGTCTGTGTAGCTTTCCATCCGTCTGTCTGTAAACTTTTCACATTTTCGACTTCTTCTTCAGAACCATGGGGCCAATTTCAACTAAACTTGGCACAGAGCATCCTTGGCTCAAGGGGATTTATGTTTGTACAAATGAATGGCCATGCCCTCTTGCAAGAAGAGATAATCAGAAATTAGTGCAAAATTAATGGCATTTTTAAAAATCTTCTCAAGAACCACTAGGTCTGGAAAGATGAAACTCATGTTGAAGCATCCTCAGATTAGTGAAGATCGAAGTATGTTCAAATCATGACCCCTGGAGATGTATGGGGTCACAATGGGTGATAAATGTTTTACATAGAAATATATAGTGTAAAATTCTTTAAAAATCTTCTAAGATACAGCAAAGCAGTGATTGGTCATATTTATATAGAAGCATCCACAGGTAGTAAAATATGTAAATTTGTTCAAATCATACCCTCCGGGGTTAGGGTTGGGCCACAATGGAGGATCAAAGTTTTACAGAGGCGACTAAATGGGGCGGTCCTTCGGATGAGACTGTATAAACTGTGGCCCCATGTGGCACGATAAAGATCCCTCCCTGCTAAAAGGCCGTAAGTGCCGAGCAAAGGTCTAAATTTGCAGCCCTTCACCGGCAATGGTGACGTCTCCATATCAGTGAAATAAGAGGGCCATTAAACGGTATACAATCAATCAATCAAATTAAAGATGGCTAGATTATTGTATTGACCTTAAAAAAACAGCAGTTATAATTGTTTTAATTTATGATTCATTGATAAAATGATACAGCTCATTACTTGTATGCATTTAATTAAGTTCTAGCTAAATACAATAGAGAAGCAGAATGAAAATGTAAAGGCCCTTTCACAATTGGCGCACGAGCACTTTACAACACTTTGCTATCGGAAACTTTTATCGTCGCACGAGCTATCGCCGAGCTCTCGCATACGTTGCACGATGTTTCGCATTCGTTGCATGCATTTTAGTGGTCGAATCAAGTCTCCTCAAAATAGTCAACATGCACACTATTCAGACGTGACTAAATGTGATCCACATTTATCGCAAATCAACGCACGAATATTCGTACGAGCGTCATACGTTTTGTGTACTCACAAGAGTGATGCACGATTTTTAAAGGTCGTACATGTAAGATGAATTGCAGCTGTATATGCGTGTATTGTGCGACCATGAGACTGTTGCTCAATGTGTCTCATGTAACCTTGCAACGTTTTACTGTGCATGATTTATCAGCTTCAATTTCCCATTCTTTGCGAATTGCCACTAGAATATGTAAACCCTGTCCTCATCCTCACTGTACCCATCAGGTTCTAAAGGCTCACCTGACTGGTCTGGTGGCTCTGCCCCTTTGTCGAAAAGCTCAGGCGGATTATGAACAGGGCTGGGCAGGTCCTGTGCCCCTTCCTCCTCCAGGGCCTTCTTTCTACGGTTTACCTTTGCTTTACCTGTAGCTTTTGTCATCTTTTTGGCCGGCATCTCTTGCATTCGACTGACGAGGGTCTGAAACGGTTGGTATATATAAATTCCCCTTCTCACTTGCACGATCATTCGTACCATGAAACACATGATTGCACGAGCACCTTACGTCTAATTGCATTGGTGCACATTAACTCGTCCGATTACCTGATTACTCGTGCGATCCTTTAGCGTTATCTTACAACACTTGCTTTCATTGCACAACAGTCGCCTATAGACTCAAGATATATCGTAAGATTTGATGCACAAGGGTCGCTTTAGATCGTGCGAATTTCGTACGACTACTTTTTCATATGCGATTATTTCAGCAACACTTTACAATCCAAATCAAAGTTTTTCGGTCGCACGAATATTTTGTCGCTTCTGTTCGTGCGCCAATTGTGAAAGGCCCTTAAATAAAAATAAATTTTTTTCTATTTTAGTTGCCATGAAAAAAGATATAATTTCAGTCTTTTTTATGCTCCCGTAAACGAAGTTTTGGGGGTATATAGTTTTTGTTGTGTCCGTCTCTCTGTCTCTCTGTCTGTCTGTCTGTCTTTAAGTGGGCCAATGTTAAAGTTTTTCAATAATATGTACAAAAATCTCCAAGGTCAAAGTTAAAAGGTCAAAGTAATTGGTATCCAATGAAAGGTCTTGCCATATAGAATACTTATGTAGAGTATGGAAGCCGTAGGCCTTACCCCGTTCATAAGTTATGGCCAAGTTTAAAATTTTTAAAAGTAGGTCAAACTTTAAGGTCAAAGTCAAAGGGTCAATGTTCTTGTTATCAAATGAAATGTTTTGTCACAAGGATTTAATATGTGAAGTATGAAAGCACTAGCTTTAACCCTTTAAAAGTTAAAGTCAAGGTTTTCCTTTTTTAAAGTAGGTCAAACTCAAAGGTCAAGGTCAAAGGGTCAAAATGCTTGGTATCCAATGAAGGGTCTTCTCACAAGGATTACTAATATGAAGTATGAAAGCCCTATCTCTTACCATTCAAAAGTTATGGCCAAGGTTAAAGTTTTTTCACAGGTACGGAAATCTACAAGTCAAGGTCAAAGGGTCAAGGTTGTTGGTATCCAACGAAAGGTCTTTCAACAAAGAATACATATGTGAAGTATATAGATGTCCTGGCCCCGAGATCATGAAGCATCTTAAGCTTAAGTCAAAATCTTTCTGTTGTTTTAACATGATGTTGAAGTCAAACAGGCCAAAATCAAACTGTTTCCCAATATTGTTTTACAAATGTGTTGTTATTTATAAAATTAGAAAACTATTCAATAAATAATGAATATTTTACAGTAGATTGAAAATTTGACTTAAGTCTAAGATTGTTTGATGATCCTTGTGCCTGGTGTCCACTGTTCAAAAGATATGGCCAAAGTAAAGTTTAAAATTTTCATGTTAAAGTGGGTCAGACTCCAAGGTCAAGGTCAAATTTAGTGGTATCCAAAGAAAGGTCTTGTCACAAGAAATACACATGTGAAATATGAAAGTTATGGCTCCACTAAATCAAAAGTTATGGGCAAGGTCAAAGTTTTTGCGGACAAACAGAGAGACAGACATGACAGACACGGCAAAGACTATATACCCCGAAACTTTATTTACAGGGGCATAAAAAACTTCTTCTTGACATAAGCTATGTTTATTCATACTGATATGAAAGTTTCCTCAGTTAGTGTAAATTCAAGGTTCAAATGATGACCTCTGGGGTAGGGAGGAACCACATTGGGGGATCTAATTTTTTTAAAGGAACATATAGGATCTACTCAAAAACAAAGCCATTTGTTATATTGACACAGAGGCATCATCAGGTAGTGAAATATTCAAGTCACAAGTCTACCCCCCCCCTTTTTCTTGATTTGTGCTTTTGCATAGCCAATGTGCTCATGTGAGCAATATGGCCCATGGGCCTCTTGTTTAGAGTTTCATTGGGAATGACATGACGTCAATACGTGATCAAATATACTATAACGCTTTGGGCATTTTAGAATTTGAGCACGTGACTGACTGATTCATGTCATATCCCAATGAAACTCTAAAAGTGATATCTTATTTCTTAAATATCATACACAATCATTGACTAAGACATCAAATTCTTATGCTAGGTCATCATAATCATACTGTAAATTACCGCCATGTCATGATAAGAATCACGGCTCTACTGACCACAGATGACAAGGCAAACTGTATCACAAAGTACCTATCTTAATACAGTCCACTTAATCTGATAGCAGCTAAACTGAAAATTCTATTACAATAAAATGTTTATCTGTTGTCAAATTACATAATCTTTAATTACTAGAGACAATTCACATCTACGGGCAACTGAATTTGAATCTGTTTTTACTTGAATATTTGTTTCAAAATTTTTTTTTTTGATAAGTTCTGTTTTCTTTAAATTTGATTTGGTTGATTTATTCTTTGTAGCTGTATGATTTGGACAAAAGAATCAAGTTTTCCAATGAGGAGTTTGCTGCTGGAATTTTCATAATTCACAACAGAGACACGCCAATGGGGGAAGATAAAATGAAATTCTGTCAATACCTGCTAGTCGATTCTACAGGTAAACAAAAAGTTACATTTGACCACATCTGTGAACTTTTGAAATATAAAAACGAAACGGATTTACTGGAAGAATTCCGCCAGTGGACACCACCAGTTTTACCCGTTAGTGGAAATGACTTGGTATCGGCTAATATTCCGAAGGGACCATTATTTAAACGGACATTAGATGAAGTGAGACAGGTCTGGAAGCTGAGTGACTTTAGTTTGACTAGAGAGGAACTTCTGGAGAGGGTGCCTCAGATTCTAGAGAATGTGAAGTCAACTCCAAGAAAACAGAGCCCCAAACCGAAACGGAAAAGAAAAGCGTGATAAATAAGTGGTGTAAAATTTTCTCCAAGAGTTATCTTTCTTTGGCCAGTTTTAAAACTGAATGTATGGAAGTGTGTTTCAGAACTGCTGATATACACGAATATGAACTTGTTGATTTTTTTTTTTAATAGAACATTTATTAACAAAGTATGTGATTATTTAATGAATGAAAGTGGGTTGAATGCCCGGCTGATCATCTAATGGCAGACAAGATAACTTTTCTTTCTAAATACATTTCTACATGGTATAGGATTCAACAACTGCTATAATAATTTTCAAGCATCAAAATTCAAGTAAATGTACAATACACATCTGTGATGTATGCATGTATATGATTGATTTGGAAAATAAACACGTCTTGAAAACTGTAAGAGGAAATCCAAATGATGCACTATGTAAGCAGTATTTGGAATGAAAATTAACTTGTATTTTTCTAATCATTCATCAGATGTAAAACTCCAAATATCAAGAACAATAGCTGCAGTATTGAAGCCCTCTCCGATTATTTTTTGTCCGATATTTTTGGAGTCCCCCAAAAAGGAGAGGGCTACATAATTGCAGCTACATTTCTACATTTACAATGATTCTGTTGAGGAAAAAACCTCATATTCTAAATATCTAAATCCTTGTTGACAGCCCCCGCCCCCTGAGTATTTTTATAACAAGATTTTTTTTTCAATAGAAATTTAATCTTTTATTTCCAAACGCATGTGCAAACTTTTTCGACCTCTTTGATGAAAAGGTTATAAAGAAGATAAATATGTATGTTTTGTTTTTTTTCTCAGAAGCCTTGAGTTGGATTAAAAAAATCCAAATGAAATAGATGTCAACGAAAGTTAGACTAACTAAAGTGTAAGCTTTTTCCACGAAGCAGGTAGCAATATAGTCATGTAAGATATTTTAGGTTTAATATTGAAATTTTAGATAGAATGCAAGTTTTCTTTATTCTGTGTTCTGTGGAGGAAATAAGGAAAAGAGAATCAGATTTAAATTAGACCAAGAGGAAAAAATGTTAACTGTAATTTGATTGATACCCTATATTCCAGTTTTTGCTATTTCCAAGCTCGGGTGTTCTGTATTCTATTTTAAATATCCGATCATTCTGATACTGAAATAAAAAATATTACAAAATAATTATAATAAAAAGAGTAACATGCAGTCCTAATTACGCAAAAAATTTGTAAAATTGAATTTTGAAATTTTTATCACATTTGATACGTATTCTGATAAAATTAAAAAAATTCTCTTCTCCTCACACATAAAGGGGAATTTTTGATAATCTACCACTATGATGAAGATGTCAAATATTGACAAGAGATAACAATTAAATGGCTATTAAACAGACACGTCTCTAACAATAAACCCTAAATAGTCATGGTGGATAAATTACCCTTTAATAACCTCCATGTGAATATTAAAATTCGCATAGTGCGCCGGAATAGTATATCATGTGACAATAAAAAAAGATCACGGATTGGGTCATCCGAACTACGACGCTACACGGGTGTTATCAGGGGGTCCTTAATGTCTTTAATGCCATTTATCAGTTCATAATCGTCGCTAAATCCATCTCTCTGATTTACATTTCACACCAACTTTTCTAGGAATGTGCTGGTCGTTTGATAACGGTCCATACGGCACTCGCGCGAGTTGACAATTAAATATTGACCCGCATGATCGCGCTCGCGCTGTCAGGGGGACTAGATACAGCACGTGCACACAGGTAGATGCACGTGTGCCGAATCAGGCCGGTCATTACGACAGGGTCGTTAATAAGTGATTTGAAATTATTTGTCTCAATTTTATGGCACTTTGTGTTTAATAAAGCAAGGCTTTTATTGTTCGTGTTGTTAATCATTAAAATCAAGTCTTTAATTAACGCTTTGGAATTGTATCATTTTTTTCTCAAGGAAAATGTTCCATGTTATTTAGTAACTTTCCAAAGTTTGTCTTCAAGCGTGCATTTTCCGACATTGTACATACAGCAGAAATTCCCTCTCTATACAAAGTTGAAATGTTTAGCAAATACATTAGTGAATACTAGCAAAAAGGTCTAAATTATGCGTGCATGTGGGTAATTTTTCAGTATACATGTATATGCACTGTGTGGAAATGATTAATACTTCGATTGTCATTTATTTGGTTGATTTTAGGTGTTTTCTTTTCTCAAACCCCAATTTATAAGAGAGAAGAGAAGAAATCTTAACGATAAATCAAGATCATGAGATTATATTAAATTGCAAAGTTAACAGCAAAGTATTGTCTTTTATTAATTTTCAAACTAATGTTAGTTCAAATCACTGTATTTGAATAACAAGATGACACAACAATAAAGTACCAAATGATGAGCCCATCATTTTATGTCAGTAAAGAGGTTAGTTTAGCTATGAAAAGTTCACTTTATAACAGTTAAAATGT
This sequence comes from Saccostrea cuccullata, assembly GCF_032062105.1. Taxonomy (NCBI): domain Eukaryota; kingdom Metazoa; phylum Mollusca; class Bivalvia; order Ostreida; family Ostreidae; genus Saccostrea; species Saccostrea cuccullata. The sequence continues at coordinate 286,392 of NW_026930231.1, forward strand.
ATAATCTTTCGAGGTAAAATCAGCTCATTTTATGTCAATAACAAAGTATCATATCAAGAATTGAGAGTAAGTAAATTAAGTAACATATAGATAAGCCAAAAGCAGGTCACTTAAGGATGAATAAAAACAAACGAAATTTTTCTTAGAAATCAGCAATATTTCTCAAAGATTTATATTTCAGTTGGAAACCTGAATAATCTTTCCCAGGTATTGTGGGAAAGTTTTATATGATTAACAAGTTGTGCAAAATTTTACATAGATTTATATAGAAAGCGACACAAAATCATATTTAAGTACCGTCCAAAGAAAACCTACTATTTCTTGATATGTTTGGGATTTATTATCATGCCAATTCAAATAAAAAAAAGTATAAAAAAAAAATATAGTACAATCATTGCAATCCATGCATCAAGTTTTTTACTGTGTATAGCCTATTTTCTTATAAAGCCTATAAGGTATCAAAAATAGGAAGAAAGTATAATACATACATGTATACGAAGACTTTAATCAATGAAATGTCAAAGAACCATTTGATGAATTGATAGTAGTTGATTTTTTAAATAAAAATTAACTAAGTAACATTTAATGAACTGAAAGTTTCTATAGAAACTTAAAGTTTCACATATTTATCAGGACTCTGAAAGCACTCCAGTTTATGTACATGTACCCAAATCAGTCTTGTCTTTCGATAAAAATAAGCAAAAAGTAACTCTTGTCTGTCGAGAACCCAGTTCTATATGCTGTAAATAATGTTAGTAGAACGCATTCTATTCATCCTTCTAAAAATTTCACTCATCAATAAAGATTTCAATCCTTTTCAATCTTTCATATACCCTATGTAGTGTAGTCGTTTGACAAAAATTCAACAATATTTTGCAGAAAAGTCTTTCGACATAAAATAACAATTGGATTATTAATTAAGAATTCGTCTAAAAGAGAACAATCATATCTCAAAATGTGAATAAAAATGATCCATCCAATGTTTTTCAACATTTTTTAAAAAGAAAAATGAATAAGATGAAAATATCATAGTTTTAACCTTTTTTCAATAAAATAATGTAAAACAAAGTATTGACTTTGCACTGTAGCGCAGTGCAGTTAAATTCGTAAGATAAACAGCTATAATTTTCTTGCAAAACAAAAATAAAATCCACTCGTTAGTCAAAGAGGACTGTTCCTTTCTTATGGATGTTTCCCGTCTACCCAAACTAGCTGTTCTAAAAAAAAACTCAGAAATTGGTAACTTTGCAAAATGACATACATAAATACTAATTGTTAATTTTGAATCGTATCAAAGTTAATAAATAATTAAATATTACAGTGTATTATTTTTGTAAGCCTATACCCTCTATATGTACAAAAAGCAAATTAGCCGAATTAGACTTGTAATCGTAATCATCTCAGAATCTTGACAATAAGACAGGACGTAATAAAATACCTATACAGAGAGAACAGAATGTGTAGAATATGTAAAAATGAAGTAGAGGAAGAATATCATATTGTTTTAATCTGTCCACATTTTGAAGAGCTTCGTAAAAATATATCAAGAAATACCAGTATTACCGGCAGAAGGCATATGTGTTTAAATTTATACAATTATTAGGTTTCACAATGTACATAAACTCTGTAATTTGAGGAAATATATTCATTATGCTTTTAAGTTGAAGGAACACCCAGAATGTTTTTGAAATGTTTTTTTGTTTTGTTTTTTTTCAAAGCACGATATCAAAAAATTGTCATAATCCCATCATCATTTTAATGCAATCAAAAAAAAAAAAAAGAGATGAACATTGCTTTGATTATAGCGTCTACCAAGGATGGCTATGTTTTGGAATGTACTGTTTTTTAACCCCAGTAGGCAAAAGGTATAGATACATTATATACATAGATTCTTTCCCTTGTGACTGATTGAATGTTGGTAATTTGCATAAAGTCATTTTGTAACAAAGTTCGATAATTCAAATTATGTCCCTTTGAACAACGTAGCAAAAACATCCCTTCATATTATGCAAATGTTAAGACAATGCTAACGAATAGCAAGGATGTGTACTATATAAGACTTTAGAGAGTCTCCTTACATGATTAACTGAACAGCGGTAACGTCCCGTGTCAGTTTGGAATCTTTGAGAGTTTCCATGTGAGTTTACCTCACAAATCAAGCACTGCATTGCAGTAAAGACAAGCTTTAAGTACCCAAACTAGTTACTTGACCCCCTACTCCCCCCTCAAAAAAAAAAAATCAGTAATATATAACATTTTTACAAACTCATTTGACATACGTAGTAGTTACTGAATTCTTGATTAACACTCATAGTAAGAAAACAATCATAAGAAAATGTGAACATAATTATTCCATTCACAACTCCATGGTTTTTGTAAACTTGAAGAAAACCAAATTAGAAAATTCAAAAGAGTTGGTTTCAACATTTTTTAAAATATAATCATGCTTTAAAAATGGACTCAATGGGCGCAGTGCATTAAAGTCAGTCTAATTCTTATAAAGATATTGCAAATTAAGAAATCTACTCGTCTGTCAAAGAGGAGTGTTAAGGTAGGATTCTTCTCATATTTCTAATATTTAAAAATTAATGAAATTTTCACAGAATCAAGAAGACAATATCAGTAAGTGATAGTATCAGTTAAATTAAATTTGACCGTTTTGTATTAGAGGCAAGGTCAGGTCAAGGTCATTATCTTTTTCTTTGACATTCAGAATAAAAAAAATACTGTTGTCAATCATGTGATACCTACTTCTATTTCAAAAATTTAAAGATTGTTCTTTTTGCATAACAACATATTACTATACCAGGTCTATGGCATGATATTACCAAATTTACATAAATAATTTAACTTAACTGGATGTTGGCTAATCCGAATTTTCTCTGTTTTTCTTAATTTTTTAGGATATATTAGTTATTTTCATATGCTTCCTATATTTAACTTTTTCTTATTTTCACATATTATAAAGTGGCCTTATAAATGTACAAAATGATACAAAAATAAAAAGTTTTGATCGTTTACTAAGAGAGAAAAAATACTTTTTATGGATTTTTGGCTTAAATCTGCACTTTTATAGGAAGCATTTAAAAGCTAATAAAGTTCTAGTTTGTTTGAAAAATCATATTTATTTGATATATTTTGAAAGTTTAGTCCCTCATTATTGATTCAACTAACATTTGAAAATTTCCCCAAGTCTTCAATTGTGAAAAAATTGTAACTAAATTCATTGTTCTATTATAATTTTGGGAGACAGAAAAGAAGATATTTTCATACGCCACCATTCCGCCAAAAATATAGTCCCTGCTAGTTTTCAAACGCAGTTTATCATTTCTATTCAAAGTTGTACAATTGTGATGAGGAAAGAAAAATATGGTCTTTTAAATTCCTTACACCTCAATATATAAGACATATAAGCAAATATAATTTGAATGTTTCATCCAGTCAGAAACCAGAGAAGAATCCTACCTTAATTTATTCTGGATGTTATGCGCATCCCCAAACTATTCATTCGATAAAAAAATTCACCAACACTTCACTTTGTCGAAAAGTTCGTTAACATAATTACCGATTTTTGTTAATTGACATTCATATAAAAGAGAACAATTATTTATTTTTAATGAAGAAAAATAATTCCTTAGGTTTATTTTGATTGGTCAAACTATCAGAAAATACAATGTGTTGCAGCGGAATGTATATATGTTGCAATTGTACTTGTATTCTAACAAACACAATATTTTTATCACTGTATTATGCACATTCCTCCACCATCCACTCTCAAAAGACATCTCACTTATACAATTTTCTCTTGTGACTGATTGTATGTTGTGAAATTTGCATAATGTCATTTCGAAACAACGTTCGATAACTCAAATTATGTCCTTTGAACAACGTAGAAACAACGTCTGCTTTATAATATGCAAATGTTTAAGCAATGTTAGCAAATAACAATCTTGTATACTATATAAGTATCTCACCAATGATAGATTGTCAAGTCTGACTTCTAGACGGTAATGACAAAACTTAGTGTTCGTCTTATTTTGAGTTCATCTCAATTACCACGTACTGCTTAGCAGTAACAAAAAGCCCTATCGATTCTTCTACAAATTTAATCGGTTCTTTGTCACACTTCAAATCAGTGTAACGCTTATGGTTTGCTTTATAATTAAAATTCACCTAACTTATTCTAATCAAAAAGTTAATCAAGCAATTCATCGCAATGTATTCAAATGCAGTAATTTAAAACCAGAATTAGTTAGCTTGCAATTGAAAGAACTTTACTTGACACTCAAAGTTTCCTCTGGATGTGTCGCATATACATGTTGTACACTGTTACATATGACGCGTCGATAGTTCATCTTATGCCAATAATAAAATACCATATGATGAATTAATGTACCATATGATGAGTTTAGAGAAGTCTATCTTAGATCAATAAAATCATAAAGTATCTCATATGAATTGAGAGAAGTCCAACTTAGGTGTAAAGAAACTGAAAACCAAGATTTTAAAAATATGTATATCGGATATGATACGTTGATTGAGGTCATACATCAATATTAATTTCAAAAAAATTATATGATGAGCTTCATATGATGTCTAAATCATGTCTTCATCATGCTCAATAAAATAGCAAAGCAACAAAGGCTGACCAGTGACGAATACTTCACATTTTGTCCACAATCAAATGAGTATCATTAATATTTGAGAAAGCAGTTAACATTTTGTCAACAGCAAAGTAACATAAATTTACCGTTCACTTTTTGTTAGTAACACAATGACAGAAAATGATGAGCTCAATGCGATTTATCTTAGGTCTCTAGGTCAGTGAAAAGTATCAATGGTAATCTTATGCCGATCAGTTTAATGAAGATGCAACTGAGTTAAGAACAAAGTATGCATGATCTTGTATATATGCTATTAACAATTTACTGTTCTGTAAAATCGTGGTTTGACCAAAACATATTGCCTACAGCATAATTTATACTTGGAAGAAATAGTCACTTTTATTGAATTTGTGACATTCTTGATTAGTGAATCCCTGAAAATTCAATGCTACTGCATGATGTAAACATGGGTAATAATAATATTATTCTTTTAAAATTAAAACCCATTCTGTTTTTGATCACATATTTTAAGAATGCTCAAGAAAGTAATTTATAAGCATTTATTGATATTCTTTTTCTATAATAAAGAGTTAGATTACCGGAGAGTGCTCTTATAATTATGGCGCGGTTTGATGCCGAAGGCGTGCGACACTTCCGGAAACGGATGTTTTATTCTCAGTAATAATGCACTGCGTCAGTGGGTTTGTCGTCTGCTGAAAGAACGCGCTCGTTTCTTCCTTTTTACGTCTACAATTAACTAAAAAGACAAACACGGAGTTATCCATCACACACTAAAGGAATGCTGCCGGGACTAATTAGAGCCCTATTCCAATCTGCAAACATCTGCTCAAAGCGACAAATTACCGCACACTGATAGCAAACATCAAAGACTATGTCCCCGAATGTCAAAAAAGAAATTTCTTTGTCATATTCCGTAACAGCCATTATTCCAGTATTTCAGAACGCATTTCCTGTTTGGGCTTACAATGTTCCTCATTAAACCAGCCTCTCTCTCTTTCTCTCTCTCTCTCTCTCAACGTTCTTCCATCTCTCTCTCACTCACAACGTTCTCTCTCTCTCTCTCTCTCTCTCTCTCTCTCTCTCATCTCTCTCCCACAACGTCTCTCTCTCTCTCTCTCTCTCTCTCTCTCTCTCTCTCTCTCTCTCTCTCTCTCTCTCTCTCTCTCTCTCTCTCTCTCTCTCTCAACCATCTCTCTCTCTCTCTCTCTCTCTCTCTCTCTCTCTCTCTCTCTCTCTCTCTTTCTCTCTCTCATGTTAAGAAACAACAATTCCACCAATTTCAATTCCGGCAAACATAGGCTTCAGACTTGTGACAGTAAATACCAAGGTGACATTTGTGGCCAAAACAATAGCATGTAATTTAACAAAATATTAAAATAATGGCATTCTATTCACTTCTGTTCAAGTGTGGATAATAGAGTCCTTGATAAGAGAAATTCGTGTTATTTGCTATCTGGAAATCACAGAGCTATTCCCCACTATTAGACAGCTGCGCCTGACTATGGGTTTATTACTCGCTCTATGTTGTTTGCTGTGCGTTGCCTATTTACTCAGATTGATACAATAACATAATTCGATGATTGTTCATTTGTATGTATTCTGTTCGTCGTGTAGCGCGACAAATCATTATATTTAGTTGGAAACGATAAAGAAATGTAAATATCAAATGTAATGAAACCTGCATGGCCATTTTTTCAGTTGTGCAGTGATTTCATGGGAAAATTTTTATGGTGCAAGTTATTTTAAAAGTTGATGTGTGCAAGGTGCATATTACACGTATAAATAAATTCAAAAATCTGATTTTTTTTTCTATTGTATTTGTCTTTCTTTCTATTTCAAATTGCGGATAAAGGAAGGGACTTTAAGCTTTATGGTCATATGATCAAATAAAAAACTCTCACAAAAAGTAAAATTAGAGTGAAACAAGAAATCAAATCTATGCTCTTCATTTTCCACGTTTCCATTTGTAGCCCTTCTGTCTGTAAAAAGGAAATGTTAAAGAAGTTCTTTATTTACATTTTACATCCATTCACATGAAATTCAATTGTACACGTATTTCTGTCATAAGTTTTCAAGATTAGTCCATTCTTTATATTCTTAGTATGTTAAGTAGAATCATTTGTGTTTTTAAAAGGTCACTTAAAAAATAAAATTTTGAAAAATACCTTGTAACGAAAATAACATTTACGAAATTTTACCTTATGTTTCCGTTGAAATGTGACATGTTTGGTAATGATTGTTTTACACAAAATATGACTTGATTAAGAAAGTGAAATGCCAAAATTGACAGACACTCATTTCCTTTGTTAACTAACACTATCTATGGAGTTTTACAGAATCAGTTTTATTTCATATCCTACGTAGGAAAAATTTTAAATAAGAAGAAAACGAATATTCAAGCTCAAACACCCATTGAAAAAATATAATTTTGGAGCAGAGCAAATATAGGATCTCAATAAACATAAGAGATGGAATCTGTTTTCATTGATAACTTCGTTAAACGTAATCTGTTATGTTCTTACTGCATATATCACAATGCAATGGTGAATCTAAATTCGTTTCAGAAATTTTTGACATTTTTATTCACTCAAATATGTTATAAATATATGCATGTACATTAAAAACTTCAGAATTCAAATGAATAGAAGTTTTAGCTGCCGATAAGTTTATTCAAATGAAGAAAAAAGTTATTCCAGGTGTTGAGAAAGATAAATGAAATGGTATCTTTTGATCCTTTTTAATCTGTCTTTTTTTCTTGAAAAATTGACTTTGAAAATGATTTGTTTGGAAGAAAGAATTTTATTGAAAAGAGGTAATGAAACTTACTACAACACGTACTGAATAGGACATTTCATAAACACTCGTGATCTTTTGAATGTTCAAAACGTCATGAAATAGGAAGTTATTTCTCCTTATACATGTATATGGTATCCTTTGTTTTATTATACCACTGCTTGAAAGCGGGAGGGTATATAGTAATCGGTATGTCCGTCCGTCCGTCTCTTACGCTTTGGGGTACCCATCGCTTATCCGCAACTCCTCTCATACCATTGAATGAAATTTGATGAGACTTTCAAAGAATCTTTCATTTACTACATATTGCCATTGTGCACCTCCTATTTTACTTTTTGATTTTTTTGATCCGACACATATTTTGGATTTCCCATAGCAAAACATGGACACTGCCATTATATTCATATGGGGGGCGGGGATATCATTTAGTGAGCTCATTGCTCACGGTACCTCTAGTTTATGTCTATATCTCCATATAGTTTTTGTAATTTTACTATTTTCATCCTTTACTTGATGGCATGATATTATGACAGATGAACACATCTATTGTACTTCTAATGTGTCATGAAATCTGGTCTACATTTCTCTTCATATTTAATGTTTATGAGAAAATTTGATCACGTGGTCATTTCTGAATTTTATTCAGTTCAACGATTTCAAGCAAAAAATATCGTAGACATGCAACAATTCGCGAAGTACTTGGAGACATCACAATGTCAAAACAGGGATAATTTAAATAAGATACTCGCCAAAACATTGTATATTTAAACTGATGACAATATTTTTAGTGACAGGGGATTACAGATAATTGTATGCTGGAGTGTGAAATTTAGGGCGATAATTTGCATTGTACGAATCTAATACCGTGGCGAGGCGCGGTGATCTCGCGGTGTTCTCGTCGTACCGATCTGGTCATCGAGAGTTCACGTACTCCTCAGCTTACATCTTGTTTATTTTCCCAGGGCTGAAAAATCAACAAAACTTTAGTGTATCAAATTTCTTTTATTAATTCACAACGGTAGAGTCTATTGCTCAGCATGGGTCTCTGGTTGGCTTGTCATTAATGCGAACGTTTTTACTGGCAAGACGCTCTCTGTTAGTTTTTGTGTATAAATCTATGATGTGAATGTAAAGAAGATCGAGGGTCATCACTTGTTCCCCTGTCTAAATAAAGACTTCCCCAGGTAATTACTGACAATTTTAGATAATGCCATTAAATTTCAACATGTCACATTGCCGATTGTCGAAATAGTAAGTTTATCTGAATGCCGCGACCCCTGGTGTTGAGAAGATGTTTTACATACAATTTCTGACAATTAATACTTATCTATATCTTCTAGGTGGGTCTTAAAGGGTCCTTGATGGCAGTAAAACATCTTGATTCCAGTTGAGTGGTTATCTGTTTTCTGACTCATGTGTCAAATTTTATTTTAAAAAATAAAATAAAAAACTATGTCATGAAAAAAATTGAAAACCCTGCTTAAGTTCATGCAGTTTCTTTTTCTTTGCAGTATAGTACAATGTTCCAGCACTTCAATTTCATTCTGCAGAAAATTGAAATTGAAACCAAACAGTAAAAAAAAATTACAATATTTGCAAAACAATTCAAGAACTAAAAAAGAAGGGTGGAGAAATAAAAGATAAAGGAACAAGGAAATCAAATCACTAAATTCTCATTATAACAACCAGTATATTAATTGTAATTTTGAATCCAATGAAGCCCAATACCTCCAATGAAGATATATAATATATATTAGTATATTGATTTAAAACAATTGTATTATGAGTTTTTGTTGTCATAATCATTTAAACGGACGAAAAGCTTAATTAAATTGAAAGAGATACCTACATTGTACTTTGTAAGTTGTACGGGCTTTGGTTGATAAAATTAGAGTTCTCAAAGGATTTTTCTTCCTTTTTGCAAGTTTATTTTGAGTACACAATGTGTAGCCAAATTAAAAACAAAAACTTATGAAGTAGCTGTTATATAAATACAAAAACATACAATAAAAAAAAATATTGTTCCGGCGAATGGTCATCTGAATAATTATTACAGTCCAATATTCCGACATACTTGTTAATTAAGTACATTTATGCTCAATGATCACTATGAAGTACTTTATTCAAATTATGTACATCATTCTAAAGAAATAAAACTAAATCCTTTTAAGATATAAAATATCTCTTTCAGAGAATGCATCTATTATTTTTTTATTATAATTATAAATAACTTTTCGATTCTTATTTATCCAAATAAATAACGATACCGAAAACATAGCTTTCATATAATAAGGTTTTCTTTACATAAAAGGGTATCGAGGTTACTCTGCTACAAATTATATAAGTAGAACCAAAATGTCAATCGATTAATCATAAATTTATATTTATATAATTATACAAGAAACTACTTGCATTAATTCATACCAAAAGAAGAAGAATAAAGAGAGAAAAAAACGGATACAATATTCATGATCAAGTCCACAAAAAATGAACACGGTAATTCAATACTTTTTTAATACCAAATAAAAACCATCAGCAAAAATCATTTACAAAAATAAATTATTTTTGAAAACGTAAACGTTTTATTCTGTTCATTTAAAAAAAACAATTTTTTTTTCTTTTAAAAGGTGACATGTTTGGTAAGGATTATTTACACAAAATATGGCTTGATTAAGAAAGTGAAATGTAAGTGTTGATGCGCTGCATTTCATTTCCGGAAATATGCATAGCATTTTACAGAATAATGGTATATTTCAAATCCTATATAAGAAAAGTATAAAGCATGAAAAACAAGTACTCAATCTCAAACATTCATTGAAACAACACAGATTAGGAGCAGAGCAAAGAGGATCTATAAAAACATCGGAGATGGACTAAGATTTTATTAATTAATATTTGTTAAACGTAATCTGCATACTGCATAAATGTAGATAAGACATCGTTATGGTGAGTTCGTAGAGTAATTTTTTGTTCCTTTCTGCAACTTCTTTCTGGGTAGCCAACATAGAAAAAAAAACATTCTCAAGAAGCTGTAATACGTGAACATAACACCACTTTTAAGTGTACTGGTGGTCATCTAGCTTAATATTGGAAATAGTCCAATACATTGTATTCCGATATATTTGTTTATTAGTATGCCCAATAATCATCATGAAAATTAATGCTTTTCATTCCAAGTATGTACATCATTCTGAAGCATTAGAACATTATATTATGAAACATAAAATATCTTTAAAATCATCTTATATATAAAATATATAATGTATATGAATTTATTTTTCTATTATTTTCGATTAATAGTTATTAAATTAAGTAACAAAGCAAAGCATAGTTATCATCGTGATAAGGTTCGCTTAACCTAAAATGAATGGTTTTAGGGGGGGGGGGGAAGTACCTACCTCAAATAATAGTTAAGCTAAAACATTATCGGTATATTTATAAACATAAATTCATATCTTAAATGACTTTTATTAGCTCACCTGAGCCGAAGGCTCAAGTGAGCTTTTCTGATCAAAATTTGTCCGTTGTCTGTCGTCGTTGTCGTTGTCGTTGTTGTCGTCGTAAACTTTTCACATTTTCATCTTCTTCTCAAGAACCACTGGGCCAATTTCAACCAAACTTAGTACAAAGTATCCTTGGGTGAAGGGGATTCAAGTTTGTTCAAATGAAGGGCCAGGCCCTTTTCCAAGGGGAGATAATTATGAATTAGAGAAAAATTAATGGCATTTTTAAAAAATCTTCTTCTCAAGAACCACTGGGCCAGGAAAGATGAAACTCATGTGGAATCATCCTCAGGTAGTGTAGATTCAAGTTTGTTCAAATCATGACCCCCGGGGGTAGGGTGGGGCCAAAATGGCCGATCAAAGTTTTTACATAGGAATATATAGCAAAAATCTTAAAAAATCTTCTTCTCAAGAACCAATGGGCCAGGAAAGATGAAACTCATGTGAAATCATCCTCAGGTAGTGTAGATTCAAGTTTGTTCAAATCATGACCCCCGGGGGTAGGGTGGGGCCAAAATGGCCGATCAAAGTTTTACATAGGAATATATAGGAAAAATCTTTAAAAATCTTCTTCTCAAGAACCACTGGGCTAGGAAAGATGAAACTCATGTGGAATCATCCTCAGGTAGTGTAGATTCAAGTTTGTTCATATCATGACCCCCGGAGGTAGGGTGGGGCCAAAATGGCCGATCAAAGTTTTACATAGGAATATATAGGGAAAATCTTTAAAAATCTTCTTCTCAAGTACCACTGGGCCAGGAAAGATTAAACTCATGTGGAATCATCCTCAGGTAGTGTAGATTCAAGTTTGTTCAAATCATGACCCCTGGGGGTAGGGTGGGGCCAAAATGGCCGATCAAAGTTTTACATAGGAACATATAAGGAAACCTTTTAAAATCTTCTTTTCAAGTACTTCAAAGCCAGGCTTCGTTATATTTATAGGGAATCATCCTCAGGTAGTGTAGATTCAAGTTTGTTCAAATCATGACGGGGGGGGTGGGGGGGGGGTGGGGGGTGTAAAATTCAAGCCCCCCCCCAGTTTACTTTCAGTTCTGATGTGATCTGTGTTTTTTCCTAGCCAATTGCTCAGGTGAGCGATGTGGCCCCTGGGCCTCTTGTTGATATGCTGATAAAAATTAACGATGATGACATATCCAAGTCCACAAAACATGGACACGAGTAATGCATTACTTTAATTTATAACATATAAAACATCTACAAAAATCGTTTTCAAAAATAAATTGTATAGAAAACTAGAGGATTTATTCTGGCCAGTTTAAAAAACAATTTCGAAATATTCTTTCAAAATAAGGAAAACTATGCAATAAGACAATAAAGTCTTATATATGTACCACATTTTCTTAGCGATATATTAAATCTACATTTATATATGTCTAATGCATTTATATAATTCAAAAATAGTAGTCAAATACTTAATTTGATTTTATCTGAGAGTATTCATCGTTTTCCCTTGTGTTTCCTTTATTTAGTTACTTCATGTTTACGACAAGAACTTTTTTTTTCAAGATAATATTTTATACAGCTTTACAGCTATCTGCCTTTAAAACTATTTAGCCTCATTATTTTATTGAAAACTCCATTATTCCGAGAAGAAGAGAGAATTAAATGACGCACACATAATTTAGCATAGCCAAAAACAACGTAAAAACAATTCGTGATCGATGGCTCCAAAGAAGTTAATGTACTGTTTTGGAAAAACTAACGGTTTATTAATTAATATAAATAATTATGAGAAGACTTTAGAATGGCATTTCATTAACACCCTGCCACGTGGCTGCATTAGACACGCATTTAAACCTCAATATCCATTTCCTATCTGGGAAATCAGTGCGGGTAGCCCTTGTGTGGTTAGAACTCGTAAAACATTATCCTATTTCCAGGCGAGTCTTCGATCAGAACCCGGGTCGACGTGATTTGTTTTTCTATTCAGTCATTAATTCCTCTTTTTCTGCCACTTTTTCTTTGTCATTTGGGGAATTTTTATGGGTATTAGTCGTGGCGGTGAAATGAGCGGAATCCAGCTGACAAATTTGTTATTGAACTGGAAATCAAATGAAGTGATATTTCCGTAGAATGACAGTAAATAAAATTCATCTTATTTAATCATATTTACAAGTATTTATTACTTTTCTGCAACATTTAGAAGTTTAATATGTTTTCTACGTTTCAGTTTTTTCTGACAGCAAATAAAATTCATCATATTTCATCATATTTACAAGTATGTCTTCAGCATCTATTATTGTCCAATATATTTTCTACATTTTAGATTTCTTTTCTGACATTTAAGAAATCATTATTATTTTATTGAATTGCTGATACAGAACAAATCATAGAAGTATTTAAAGAAATTATAAACATGTCTTTATCACAATTTCTTTTTTATTTATTTATTTTTATTTCAATTTTATATACATGTATATTCTTATTTATTTGAAATGTATTTATCTTGGCCGTCATTTTTTTCGGCATTTTACAACAAAACCGATATCAATATCAGAGGTATGGTGAGATTGTCACTGGAAATATCAAGACAGCATATAATGACTCCCCATGTTCTGTGTACACCTGAACAATTCCTGCGGAGAAGCCTAGAACGACATGTGTATCACGAAGGCAGGAGACGTTTTTCTCTGACCGTGCGGGTCTAAGACAAGGCGCGTCACTCTCCCCTCACCTTTTGCTGTTGTCTGTGTTCCATGTTTACGAGTATCAATTAAGATGTTTTCTCGCTGTAGACCGTACCGTGTGTGACCACAATTAGTTGGTCAATTGCGAATCAATTTGACACGGCTTAGTCTATTTCACACTGTGCACCTACAATGGCCAGATTCCTTGTATCCCATTATGTTGGGCGGTTAAGTGGCTCGAAGATTTCCACTCGGTCGATTGTGCCTCGGGTCCCGGGTACTGCTCAGCTGGACTGGGTAAATATTATCATTATGATCCTCGTCTTCATGTTGGGACTTCACTGAATCCGTGGCTTTTGTTTCGGACTTCTATTGAGGAATTGCATTATAGGGATATTTTCTCAGACTTCTTATTGTAACCCATGGAATATTTGTCCTCTGCTTCAAGCAAAGCACAGAAGAGGCAACAAAAACTTAATGATTTATGATTCATTCTGGAATTTTAGCTGAATTTATTGAAAATAAGACAGGCAATAAATTTCTATTGAAAAATGCACAAATTTGAAATTATTTCATAGAGCATTCTTCAAACGCACACAATTTAGTCAGGTTAGCATGTACTTTCTCTCTAGCACCATCAAGTTTAACCCAGACCAATTGAGCAGTACATGTTAAACTATAAAAAGAATGTTGTGCTAAACTGCATGACACATTAAAGGAATAGTGTTATAAAAGACCAGAAATTAACGAGATTTATAAAGTACATATAAAATACCAGAAATTATAGAACGGATTTACAGACACTAACACTTATGTCCATACATCCACAGGCGATTTATCAAGCTAACGTTGCTGTTTCATCTGAACATTTGTTGGCAAAATTTTGTAATTGCGTGCATCATCGCCTTTAATTTGATTATTTTTGTCTTGTAACAAACTTGATATTTTTGTATCTTGTTTAGTTTACACATCTGCGTTCTTGATTCTGACAATTTCCACGTGCATCCCCTTCCGCCTGGGTGGCGAGTTTATACACAAAAACCAAAAAGCGTAAACATTTACTCTAAGTATCCGGATAGCTGACCCAGTCAGTTTTTCTCAAAACGTTTCGACATCCCTCTTTACTCTGGGAGCAATCTGTTGTATTCCTCCGCATAGTTTACTGTCCTTTTTATTATAAATTGATGGTCTAATCGAAAATGAAAATTGGTTGCCGGAAAGGGTTGTTTCCAGAAACACTGATAAATGTTAATAGATTTTGCATTTATTGCAGAATGGAACAATATGGGAGAGAAACAAATATTTAGATTGTTTACTTTATCAGGTATATTCCCACAGCATTAAGCGGACATGATCAACATTGCGGAGTTTGCTTCTTGTCAACCATGTGGCATCTTCCTTCCATGATGTTTTGGGGGTGCTTTCTCGAACGACAAATGGTTCCACCTGAAGGTACAGGTGCCCGCCAAATCTCTCGCGAAGAGACGAGAAGCAGACGCGCTAAAAATAGGAAACAATTGGGTAAATATTACGCAAACTAGTAATTGCAATTTACTTCAAGAACAATATTAATTTCAAAGATCAAAACATTTTCTAAATATATGTGCAATATGCAGTTTGTCAGGGACAAATTACTTTGTCAAAAATTTACCTACATCGATGCCAACGCCGAAGATTTGTTCCAAAAGTACAGGCAGACCCGAAATATTGCACAATAAGATTAATCTGGTTGAATTTCTCTGAAATTGTAAATGCACATGTACATTTTAACAACGCATTCTAGAATTCATGTGGCATATATTAAACTTTTATTTTTTGAAAACTATAAATCATTTTCAAATTCTGTGAATTAAGTAATTGGATTTCAGGCATCAATTACATGTGTAATAACAACTATTTCAGCCATGCAACCAAATGCCTCCGTTTTCTCTTTTAAATACATAAGCAACAACTTGGATATATGTAAGATACGTTTTTAAGAAAAGGAGGAAAAGAAAAAGCATGCTTCGATTTAATTAATATTCGTTATTGTTTGCCCTGCTTTCTTTCTACTTGTAATGATAACATATTAATATAACAAGAAAGAATGTGTTTGCAAATCGTTTTCAGCAAGCTCTAGTTTAGAGATTATCGATATTCGTTCTGCAAATAATGATGTAGAAATAATTTATTGTATATTATTTACAACCCCAGAGACAGCGTTGTATGCAGCCGCTGGCAGCCAGTAAATAGTTCTATTTGCCTCATTTCCCTTCTGTTTATAACATAATTCGGATTTCCAGAAGTTGACAAGAAAATTGAACAGGTTCCCGTGTTTATTTGTGTTTCCAGAAACATGGAGCACGCGATCGCGGAAAATAATTACATTTTAAAAACACACGAATCAAGATGAAACTCTTCGCCCCCGAAACACAATTCTAATTAAACTTGACGGACGCACCATCAAAGGCAGAAACCGGTCTGATGCTAGTCAAATATCAAACAATGCTGTACGTGTGTCATCACTGTTCGTCAGGTCTTCGCCATTTTCAGGCGATGTATACACTTAGACCACGTGTTTCCTATTCCCGCGCTTCCTTCTGTTGTGACAGCTTATGTAGCCGGGGTCCTTCCAGATCCTTATACCTACCTATTCCAATTTACTGATATACAGATTTAAGATACATACACATCATGAAAGATTATTGACTGAAAATAATGTTCTTTTTGTTATCAGTAATAACTAACACAGTTTAATTAATATCTTTTGACTTTATTTGGATTGGGTATCCTTTTGCTATACAAAACAATAAGAATAATGGCCGTGGTTAAAAACTTATCTTTCGTGGAATACATGTGACATCCCTGCAAAGAGAATAATATGGACTTAAATTTTGTTCGTATTACTACCGTATATACATGTACTGTATATAAATAAATATATTTTTATTTATTTATTCTTATAAAAACACGTGTACTGTATTAGATATGTGCAAAGTTGAAACTTAATATTTTTAATGAAAACCCCTTTCTGAAAACTAAAGAGAAAAATAAAATATAACTTCTAACTGTTAATTAGGTAAAAATGTTTTCTCAAAATCAAGAGTGGTTTGATACTGATCACCGTGGAACCGAAAGTTTTATTTTTCATTGCTCAAAGTCTCTATGCTTATGATGATATTATGAAGGTATGGCAGCTAAAATGTTGACAAAACTTGTATCATGAACATTTCAAGAATAAGTCTAGACCATTGCAGGATCGTAAAGCTTTTCTTTTCTTTCTTTTTTTCTTTTTTGGCCTTTGATGACAGGCTTTGTACACTGTCTTAAATTTTTTTGAACTCATCTTCCACTGGGAGCGAAAGCAAAAGGTATGTTCAAAACAATATGAGCTTTAGTTTTCAGAATTTCATTTTGGTGTTCAGATGTGCCATTTTTGATTCAATCAAGGCTTACATATATAGTTCTTCCATCGCATTTTTGACCAACAGAAGTTTATAAATGCTCTTTTTTCTTCCACTTACACAGGTAATTACAATTCTGCAACAAAAATCAAAGTTGCAGCTTATATTACTTTAAAAAATTGTTATAAAAATGAACTTAGAAATGAATTGTTTTTAAAACTGTTTCCCTCTCATAGATACGAATGAATAAATGCAGAACACGACAAATCTTATATTTTTTGTATGAGAAAGCCTAAACAAGTATCGACATAACGTTAAACTTATCTACGTCACTTTGACAAAAAGCTTTAAATGATCTTCAAAAAAAAAGGAGAAAAGAAAAGAGGTCCTTGATACTGTTATAATAATTATATAATTTTTCATTATCAGTTTAAGATAATTTTGTTCAGAAATGGTCAACTCATGCATGTTCAAAGTAGTTTCCAAGTTTCAAGAATTTCAAAAACAAATTTCGGGATTTGAAAAGTACAGAAATATCTTTATTTATCTAGAAAACAAGGATAAGATTGAAATTTGAATGTCAAACGATTATCTACCTGTGAAAGAGGTATGTTGTGTATACCCGACTACTAGTATTTTCGAAAGAACATGACGTGTTTACTTTGTTACGATGAAAAAAATAGTTGATGAAAATCACTACATTTTTTAGGGTTCTAATTTTTCAGAAAATAGAAGAGCAATTTTTAAGTAATACTTCTTTCAATCAAAACAACTGTCTCAAATAATAATTTTTGTCAAAACAGAACATTTTTATCGATACCACAAAATATTAAGGTACTAGATGCGGTCGTATATCAAATGTTGTAAAGTTCGAAATTATGTCTAACTCAAAGGAAAATCTTTAGTAAAAAATTGTTCATGTATTTAAAGTACCTTTGAGCTGCATGTTCAATTTAAATGATTTCGTGGAATTGTTCTACCATTCATAGATTACATTATATTGATAGTTTTAAATATTCTTGTGGTTGTCCTTTTTCCTAACTTCTTCAAGAAAGGTAATATCGTCCAACAAATCTTTACTGAAATAGAAAATTTATTAACTTCTGTTTTTATTTTGATAAAAATTTGTGGAAAGACAGTACAGTCTGTATTTGTAAAAATTTATTCATGTACAATGTATATATGGAATGTATACTTCCGACGATGTTTTTTAAATATTTTTTTTGGTATTGTACCATTATGTATTTTCTGAGTATATTTTGTAAAAAAAAAAAAAAAAAAAAAATGAAATATTAGTTTTATTCATATACATAAATGTGAATATAACCTTCTCATAATCTGATAATGAGAATTTTAGGAAGCCTGCAAATTTTCTTCTTCCTGAACTGTGAAGTTGTAATTTTTAGGAAAAATTGATAAATATGACAGAAGTGTATTTATCTGCCATATGCATGTGATTTGAACATATTTTATTGTTTAACACAAAAGGATCAGAAACAAGTTCAAGATTACAAATTACAAAATCTTCTCCTGGTGTTAGTAAAATTGATACTGTTACATGTACATCTAGTACAGTTGTCATAAAAGTAACATAGTAAATTAAATAATATTGGCAAGAAACATAAATAGATTGGAATGTTAATAAAATCTTCCTGATTCAATAATGAATTATTCAGTGCTGAAAAAAATAAAACTTCATATCATTCGACAAAGTATCAGTACCCCATAACAACAGATGTGTGTCTATTATAATCGTTTTATCCAGTTTAAAAAGTTTGCAAAAAGATTTTTTTGCTATTATATATCTTTTACAAACAAAGAAAAAATGATAAACGTCATCATTCTGACCACAAATACATTTTTGAGAGAAAGAAATAATATTTCGTCTGTAGAGATAATAATTTAGCAAACAGTTGTGTCTTAATATCATGTGTTTAATATTGAAAGTACGTTAGCCAAAAGCACAGTATTTCGGGGGTTGAAGTAGTTATATCGGTAATATTCTATCTAAAAGTATATTAAGAGAAGTTGCTTCTCTGACTTCTTATTTCAATGAGTTTCATTTTCGAATAGGGTACAATAATATACATGTCAGACTTAATTTGTTTTATAAAAGAATCAATAGAATGGAACTTTTCATAAGAAAAAAATAAAACATATATGTCACCCATATATGACAATATACAGTGTATGTAATTTTTCAGTAAATTTTGGTTTTATAAAGCTCACAGTAAGATAGAAAATTGATCGAAAGATTTGTTTTGAACTTTTTCTTACACATCAAACCACTTTGTCTATGGTATGCTGAGGTGTTGTATTAATACCCAGCTGAAGCTTTAATTCTTCCACTTTCGGTCCTAAAGAAGAGATGGAGAGATGACAGCAAGCCAGGGGAGTACATTAAAACTAACCCCTGCCTGGAAATGACGGGTTTATATAGAAGACTGATTTACCTTGATATTTCATCGATTTTTATGCAGGTGTGAACTAATGCAAATGTAAATAATATTCGACAACAATACTACATTTAAACAGGTGTTTGTATGTAAAGAATAAAGCTCCAAATAATGTCACAAGCACATATTCGTAAAAAATAATAAACACTTTTTTATTAATTGTAATACTAGTATTTCCTTTATTTTTCTATCAAGCTTATGTAAACTTGATATATATTAATTTATTCTTAAATATCACATTATTATATTTCATACATTCTTTCGGGATACAAAAATATGCATGCTCTTCAATTTGTACGGATTCCTTTTTTCAGATTATATATACCCTAGGGTTGAGTTGATTGAATGTTTACAGTTTACAGGGAAAAAAATGTTTTTCTCCAGTTTATTAATTCATCAAAAATTTACACCAAAAACAAGATACTGATGAAATTAATGCGTACAACATACTAGTATCATCATATACCTGTAGAAATAGGGAGGTGGTGAGGTCCCCATTAAATGAAAGAATATGTTTACTATGTAACAATGGGAAAAAAATAGATGATGAATACCAATACATATTAAGAATGTACAGCTTTTTCAGAGATCTGAAAAAAATTACATAGTTGTTAATGCAGTAGACCAAATGTTGTAAAGTTCTATGAACTCTTAAGCTTGACAAATTCAAATGTTAAACCTTTAAGAATTTTTTTTTAAATCTTTGAGACTGTCTGGACCCCTTAATTATCCTCATGTTTGTTATATCTGCATTGAATACATACATACTGTTATTACTATATGTCTATTCTTTCTACATGCTGTTGTAAAATATTTATTTATGTATATAATTATATATATGTATTATATGTACCTTTGACGATTTAATAGATGATTTATTCTTTATGTTCCTCATGTACCATGTTGTATATTTTGAGCAAATAAACTGATTGATTGTATCAGTCATAATCAACACCCTCACCCCTACCCCCATGTTTGGTTTCAGAGACCCCCTAAAGTTAGGATGGGGTCAAGCTATTTTTTATTATTAATATATGTATATAATATAGGGTATTTTATTAGATGGTATAAAGCAACCCTTTAATGTAACACAGAGAAGATTTGCAAAGAAAATTCAATTGCTGTTAAATTATGAATAATTTGGTTCCGATTGAAAAAAATAAAATAACTTTCCTTTTAATAATGTAATGATTTTATCTGTAGGCAGTCAGTGTATTGCTATTAATAGTTAATTATTGGATGGATATCCAAATCATGATTAATTTTACAGTAAAAGCTAGAGGTATACTGTAGGCAATGAGGTCACTAAATGATACCCGCCTCCAATATGATTATAATGGCAAAGTCAATGTTTTGCTCTGAGAGATCCGAAATAAGTGACAGATCAAATAGGAAAAAAGGTGGTGCACAATGACATTATATAATAAGGAATCTGTAAAAGTCTCATTAAATTTCATTCAGTGGTATAAGAGGACTTGCGGATAGGAGATTGGTACCCCAAAGTGTAACAGACGGACGGACATCCCGAATACTATACAGTATACCTCGCATTTTTCAAGCGGGGGTTATAAAAAAAAACTAAACTATAATTTCAATTGCTTTGTATATCGTCAATTTCATTTTGTTTGGTTTTATTATTTCAAATGACGAACTTTCTTCTCGATCACCCACATCTTTAGTGGATTTAGCTAACATTTTTCCGGCATCGCAAAACCCAGAAGACCACCTGGATTAAAATACTTTTTAAACTTTTTTTCTCAGTGAATTACTTGGTTTGCATTAATTTGCCCGTCGTTTGTTAAAATGGCATGTGCATATTCCTGCAGTTGTTTATACATATATTTTGATTTGATTACTTTCCTAAGTGGGCAAGTTCCGTTTTGTTAAAACATACACCACGTGTGTTAGTCGTTACAACATAAGAACCCAGTAAAATCAAACAAGTTATTGAAATCAAGCCACTGTTTATCTTTCCTGATTGCCTTTTTGCGGGAAAGTCGATACAATATCGTTTTCTTTTTGCCAATCTTTCTCTCACATTCCCAGAGGATGAAAAAAGTGCTAAGATACCTCACTATACTCCCCGTTTAAAAAGTTGGAGGATATTTTAATATAGTGATCAGGATGTCACCGTCTGTGTACCCATCTCTTATCTCAACTCCTCTTTTACCACTGAATGAAATTTAATGAGACTTTCAGAGAACCTTTGCCACATAGGGCGTTTGTGCACCTTCTATTTTACGTTTTGATTTGACACATATTTTGGGTTTCCCACAGCAAAACATGGACACTGCCATTTAATACAGAAGGGTACTCATCTTTAATCCGCAAATCCTCCTATATATACCACTGTTTAAATTGAACGATTCTTTATTATATAATGCTATTGTACACCTCCTTTTTACTTTTTGATCTGATACTTTCAGGTCTCCCAGAGCAAAACATGGACTTTGCCATTATTATCATATGGGAGGAGTATGGTATCATTAAGCTTAGTGCTCAAAATACCTCAAAAAATACAATTAATATATCAGTTATATTGTTTGAAAATAATTACCATATGATATTTTTCAGATTGAGAAACTAGTCTAAAAAATAAAAATAATTTTATTTTCAAAAGTATCTATGAGTAATAAATCATTTTGTTTAAGTACATTTAAAATTTGTATAATTTTTGTATCTTTCGCACACAAAAGCTTCTTCCTTATAACTAAATGATGCAATTTTTAAATGCATATTTTTAAATTTCGATTTTTTATTTCCTAATGATTCTATTTAGTTTATCAATTTATTGAATTTGTTCAATTTTATCGATATTTGTGGTTCGATTGAAAAAAAGTTGAATAAAGATTTGAAATTGAAATTAAAGAAATAGAGTACAATATGATGGTCATGAATGCGTGTGAATTACATATCATGATTGAATTTATTTCCACGATTATATTTATGTATTTAAATCGGGTTTTTTTTATTTCATGTAAATATACTTGTACATACCAAAGGCTCGGAACCATATTTCAGAAATACCATTAAAATAACACGTATTGTTATCACATTGTTTTTAATACTGTTTTGGAAGAAAAAAAAATGGAGGTAGGTGAAAAAATTATTATCTCAAATTAAGATATCAAGATAAGGGTTATGTTTATTTGCTTTAATTGTCACAAAAATCATGAGGACAAGTTGCTTTCACTGTAGAAAAGCGTCTTTAATTTGTTCATCCAATATTAAAAATCAACTGCTGCATGACATACATTGTGTTGAAAAGTTTCACGTTGTATACGTAAATTTTGAATTTTCCGGATGGCAGTAAATACAAAACTTACAAAATGACAACTGGCATTTATCAGTTGTCATGTTGTAAATTTTGTCTTTACTGCCACTCGGTAAATTCAAAATTTACATGACTACAGTGTCACATAATGTAATTTTATTTTTTTAAAAAAATCAATAGATCAGATTCAAACAATACACTCACGGTTTTAAAATAAATCTGGACGGAAAGTACTTATAAAAGACTAGAGTATATACTACATAATAAATACACGGAGAATATATACAAACAAAATCTGAAAAATATTCCTTGTCTCTTATGCTATTATTTGTAAATGTTACCATAATTATATTTTTGTATCAGAAATGTAATTGTTAAACTTTTCAAATTTATCATGTAATAATTATTTACAAGAGCTTCAAAATGATGACAAGTACATGTTACGTTGTACATTATACATGAATAAGCTTTTTAAAGACATATTTGTATAGCACAATTGGTATAATATACATTTTAAAATAATGTTTATTGTTTTAATGTACATGGGATAACTCCTATAATATTAATAAATATCTGTATAGATTGTATTTAGGGATAACTTCTAGGGTGGTGCTCAGTTCGACACAATAAAACACAACTAATTGTTGAGGAATTGGAATGGTCAAATAAATGACATTATAGTATTATGCAAAGAAAACATATATAGTAAAACAGTTAAAAATATAACAAACTAAAAGCACAATACCATAATTCAATAGAGGCTTGTTAAATATTCCAAAAATGCCACAACTTTAAGAATAGAATTTAAAAATGTTATACAACAGTATTGAGACTAGAATAAAGCTGAAGTTATAAGACAAGATAATTTGGCAAATTGTATATACAAAAAGTGTCAAAGATGGGGTATCTTCCGCCACCTATCAAACCTGCATGTGCCTTCCTACAGTTTGATAAGAGTGTATATTATGCATGTTTGATTAAAATCAATAAAAATTTTATATTCCACCAATTTTAATGTTTTATACAATTATCTAGCAATGCTACTCCATATCCTTTTTATTTTTCCATAATGACTCACCAATCGGTAATTTTAATCTGAAGCTGAGGCCATAAAAACAGCATGGACTGTGGAAACATAGGTATTTTTCATAATTCAGCAGACTTAGGACTTGTTAATCACTGATTATAACTTTTTCAAAGAAAAACTTATTCAAGGGCATTGTAAAGCGAAGCATCTCCTTGCAAGAAGTGTGTCTATAAACTAAGGACGCATTGGACCTCGATCTCGATGCAAATGACGTCACTTCCGTTTCGCACATGAAGGCAAACACACACATTACACGACTGTGGCGATATATCTCAGCTCCGTTGCGGGGGGATAATTATGAACAAGGAAGAGTGCTACCTTTGGGTCAGAGAGGTGCGGGAGAAATTTGCTCACTTGATTGATTACATCGGGATCGTAAATCGCCTTGTTTGTTTACAAACACGTGGCTTTCTGTTCTTTTATTGTTCTTTTCTTCGCATTAAAATACTCCCTGAAACCTACATCGTTTACATTGTGGACGGAAATCGCTACTTTACGTAAACTTTGTTAAATTTCCAGTAAAGAAGACCCCTTACATGACTCGTATTTGGCAATGAAGGCGCATATGGTTTCAGAGAAGCAATGGCAATTGGTAAAATATTTACATTCATGAAATAAAATGGATATACAAGCCTGGGAATCGGTTATATGAAAGTGTCGTAAATATGTCGACTTTCAGTCGTTAAACTTTGACGTGGGTAAACAGCGAATAATGGTTCATAAAGTGAACACATAAAAAAATTACCAGAGCATGGCACTGGAAGCTTGGGTCATCCGTATGTTTATTTGCCAGAACTATCTCTTTTTCTTTTTCTGTAAGTTTCTGTAATTTGTACTTCTCCCACGTGGCCTTGTAGAAGTGTCCATCTTTCTTTGCCCATTGGATAATAGAGACCGCCAAAGATTCTCAGAGTTTAGGCAGTCGCTTTAATACCTGTTTAGATGTTCTTTTCAGGGATTGGAATTTTCATACTTAATAATAATTTATTTCAATAAAATAAAGTACCTTTATATATACGTATATACTTGCATAATTAAAGCCGGTGGCCCTGCATAACTTGGGGAGTTTTATAATCTTTGGTTCAAAACTTCCGACATATAAGGGAGTTCTGGAAACACAGGTACACATAAAGTACGGACTGTTATAGTTTATAGTTGACAAAAGGTGGGTTTCTGTAGTACAATTTACTGTATACATATTTTTGTAAGATTTTACAGTATTTTGTGAATTATATATGTACCATTCACATATTTTATTGATTTCATGTTTTTGTTGCTGTATGATTTTTAAGTTAAAGACCAATTAAGTCGTTAACGTTAACCATACTTGGCAGCAGAATATTAAATATTGAATCGACATCAAATTACAACCAAAAGGTACATCAAAAAATGCATAAACTATTGTCATATACAAATTTTAATCGAAAAATTCAATTTTTTGTACAGGAAAAAAAGGTGTATATAAAATTTTCTTAAAATAACCTGAAAAATATATATATACTAGTAACCGAGTTAATTATGCAAATATATATTCTGTAGACTATGTCATGCAATTCATCTGTAAATTTGCATGTTTAACGTATGTTCATGCTAGTTATCACAGAATGTTACATTGTTCGAATTACCGGCTATAAATTGGTTTATTGTGTCTGCACATGTTGGCCCCCTCATATAAATGTAACAATTTCCTTGGTGACATTTCAACAGTCACCAAAAAAAGCATCTGAACCGAGAATGCAGCATACATGAAAAAAATATACACTTAGTAAGTAACGCTGATGAAATTTTTAGCCGAGAAAACTTATCAATTCTTTACATACATAACTTGAGGAAAATTATATGCTCGTTTTACCAAACAATAAACATTTTGGTTTACAGAAAGATTTGGAGATAAACTCTTACTAAAATGGCTTTTTCGCCAGCATATTATATATATATTTTAAAACCAAATTCTAATAAGTGGTAAAAAACGTGTTTCGTACTTCATGAAAAAGAAGAATGAAAATTCAGAAAATAATAATTTAAAGTTTGTTTTTTTTTGTGAATATAGACATATTTCGGCGTGTGCTCTGAGCTTCATATGTGCTTGTTTTGGAAGTAAGAATTGTAAATATTCATGAACTGTATTTTTAAAATCTCTCTCTCTCTCTCTCTCAGAGAAAGATTTGCTTCGTAAGCATTCTTAGCAGTGTTTGAGTATTTAACCTTGTTACTCTTCTAACATTTTGTTGTCCTCGACCAAACCAAATAGATTTAGCCGTGTTTTATTGTTACATTACAAGCAACTTATTTACAGCATATGATGAGAATTTTTTTTCTCAGCAAAATGAACGACATACTAGTAATTATCATAATTCTTACTCTTTCTTTTTTTTTATAATCATCAAGATAAAAAAGAAAAACTGAAATTTTCTTTTGCAAAAGTGCTGCAGTGCATAATTCAAATTTTCCGATTAGATATGTAGAATGTTAAATATTTTACATCCCCTCCCCTTGTAATTTGTTTCGTTTTTTTTTTTCATAAATTCTATTTAAAATATTTAATTGAATTTCTTCTAATATTTTTTTTCTCCATTTGACATTTAAGGTGTCTTTCTATTCTTAGGCTCGATTAGCTTTGGTGGTCAGCCACACTTGAGATACATATTGGGAACGGTTAAACACCCATACACCTTCTGTTTTTTAGTCATGTTGCGACTCAATCAGAACAATTCAAAAAAGAATATGATGTTTCCGCTAACAGCTTTAAATTGTTATCCAAGAAAATACACGCCCGTAGCGTTGTAATGGACACCCAGTGGAAGTCTAACGTAAACAATATATTGGACATCTAACAACAGTGGTTGCGAGCGATGAAAAATAGTGAATACAGTAAGTGTTAGAATACCAAAATACAAACAAAACAATCCCAAATATTGACAAATCATTACACTGGGGTGTAAATAGTCTGCCCTTTCCATGAACCAGACACAGCGAGAGGGCTATTCACCCCAAAGAGACTTTCCGGGAGTCGGTGTCATATTGTATCGTAGTACGGAACATTTTGATGAAAAATATAATTCAAGATGTTTGCTAAGAGGGGTGTCATCTTTTTCTTAATGTTTCCTTCGATGTTTTCATTTGAGTGAATTATTTGAAGAATTTTCCTTCAAGTTTTCTTCTACTCAAGGGCCGCTTCTGTTCTCATGAGTTCTGGGCCATGGCCTTGGAATCGAGTGAAACTTAGCTTTGATAGTAAATTTCGACTTAGCCCAAGAAAGATGCAGATTGAAAAAGCTGGTGTTCTTAATGTCTTTTATGTGATGACGAATACCCACATAAAGAAATATTGATTCTAACTGAAGATTTTATACAATACATGTATATGTACCTACGAATGACAATTTTCTAGGAAAAAAAATATAGCTTTATCAAAACATATTATATTTTAAGCACAAATTCTACTGTTTATCCTTTTATTTTATAGGGAATTAATATTGTGGTTTTATTTTAAAGTTTAATCATCCAAATAGAAAAAGGTTTTTCCATAGCAAATTGAATACCATAATGGGTTGTATTTGTAAAACGTTTATATAATAACTACGAGTGGTTGTATCATGCAATTTTTATAGTTTCCATTCACCAAATCAAAATTTACAACATGCATATAATAGTTTTCTGCTAAACCTGCATTTCAGAATTTATTGAAAACATTACATTGTCAGCAGGTCTTGATCAACGAGAACGAGTATAATTTTAAAACAATCGAACACTCCATGTAATTATACGAACAATCGAATACTCTATGTAATTATACGAACAATCGAATACTCTATGTAATTATACGAACAATCGAATACTCTATGTAATTATACGAACAATCGAATACTCTATGTAATTATACGAACAATCGAATATTCTATGTAATTATACGAACAATCGAATACTCTATGTAATTAAAAGGAACACTCGAACACTCGATACAACATTCTTGATGTCAAACCCACACCAGTAATGTCTAGCTTTTCTTACAGTATAGAAGTTACAAGCTTGTTTGATTTTCAATGAACACTATTTGTTTATCGTTTCATACACCAATAGATGTTAAAATAAGCAAATGTCGCTCAAGATTTCGCTTTCTGTTTGACAAGATAAAATAATATTTCAAAAATGCTTACGATTTGCCAAAAACATATCTCCTCTTTCACCATTTATTCAAAGTCGTAGATAAAAAACAAAATTTGAAGATCGTATGACAATATCGCCATATTTTTGACAAATTAGCTCTTCTGCGTCCCTTAACGAGCATCCCCAACAGTATCATCATGGCGTGGTGTCAAGTTACAATTCTTCAAACCGCAGAAAATTATTTTGACCCGAGGCATTAAATAAACAAACTTAAGATGGAAAATAAACAGAAATCAATTCAAAGGTACTTAGTGATAACGATATTTATAAACATTTATCACTGATGGGCAGGCATCTAGAATGTTTGCCAAAATATTTGCCAAGACGAAGAAAAACAGTTTCGTACCCGCACACGGTACATTAAGGTGTCTCTATGCAAGGGGCTATTTGGATAATATTTTATTTTTTATCAAGTTGTCAAAAACATATTTTGCTGACTTATACCAAATGTTTGGATTAAATCAGATTAAGTCCGTTATTTGGTATGCATGTGCAATGGTGACCCTTGACCCCAGGCAACCATCTTCAAAAGGACTCCAGCCCTGTCGTCTGCGAGTTTAGGTCCGACAGATGCGTGAACAGCGCAGGTCTACATGAAGCATACTGCCCTCTCGTTTGTTTTTTATTTGATAAAGTTCATGTATCGATTACGTGTTTGTAACAACAGTTGTCAAATTGGTGATTTATTTTAGATTCTGTTGAAAAGGTTATCTTGTAGAAAAAGTTTGGCGGAGGAATCGGCTGACAGGTGAATTACTTTTATCGCAGTGTTTGACAACACATGGTTCATTCCTTTTTGATATATCAATCATCTTTGCACATTAGTAAGTCAGCAAGGTGCTGCAGCCCTGTAAAAGGAATTGCCAGGATTTTGTCCTCCTGAGCAATTTGTCTACCTATTGAAGGTAGTATACTTTGTCTACAAAAGGGTTCTTAATTCAGGTGTATACTCCTATAACGAAACCACATTTCAGCTGTATTTTGTCCTTTTGCTTTCAACTTTGAAAAAAAAATTAATGTTTATTTCTAAAATTTTTGATTTTTTTTTTTGAAAAAAATATTAAAGAAATGTTATGGTTCCTAATTCGGCAGTACATAAATAAGGATTATGAAGAACACATAAATTTTACTTACAAAAATGTGTAAATTTTTCAGGTTTTTCTATACATGTTCTACAAAGAACCATGAAATGAATGCATGCATTCGGACGAAATAAACATCTGTCTTTTAATTATTAATACTTTTATTAATTGTATGGAAGCTGTAAACATAAAATAACACTGAGTTGTATCCAGTGTTTAAGCCTTGGTGGTCAGCTGCATATTTTTGTACATTTTTTATCATAATATGAGATGAAATAAAAACATCGATCCGGAAATACATTTTCCACATGAATTAATCACAATGATTTAGTTTTTAATCAAGTTTCACGGCAAGAATGTCGAATAATGGATTATTAATCTGATTCTTTTATCGTGGGCCATAACGCGTTCACAACAATGCAACAGTTGCGCTTTGCGTAGATGGTGGCCATTGAAAAAGAATAGTTACGTATAAGAGAGCAACATGTCGTATTTACGGTCCCAGGGAAAATTTAATAAACATAGGATTAGGAGATGTATAATAACTTTGCTCACTGTTTCAATATGTCTTTACAACAAACGGTAAGATCAAAGAAGGTGTTTTTCTTCATCGCAATAGGCGTGTTCGATTCAGGCGTGATATTAACAACATGTGATCATTACAAGGTCGGCGTAAACAATATTGTATAAATCGAACGGCCCTTTTATTGGTGTAAAATTCTTTCCTTTTTTCTCTTCAAGTGATTCATCTTTCAGGGGAAAATATTACATTTAAATCCCTATATCAAAAGTGAAGAATGTTTATATCTTTGTAATTTATTTCTTTCATCTTAATCGTCACAGATACAAGAGAAAGAAAATTGACTTTATTTATGAATAAATTTAAATTTATCTGTTTTTCATTCATAATCTCAGTTGAACAATAAATGAGCATTGTTTAAATGTATATATTACATTATAACATTTTTATTAACTTTTTTTCTTTTTGCTGATTGGAACACCAAAAAGACTTCGAAAGTGCTTCCAGTTTTAAACAAATATTATACTAAAGAAATAAGTTTGAATTATAGATCATTTCTTAACATTTAATATTAAGAATATTAACTTCAGCTATCCATTTTCCGCATCAACTATTTATTAAAATTTGATATAAAATTTTTGAAAAATCCACTTTTTCTTTATTTTCATTTATAAATTCTATTTTTCTTTGTAATATAAAATATAGTTTAAAACCAATTTACTATTTTAACTCTGTAAAAATATTATCATTCACAAAAAAACAATAAAATAAAGAAAATTCTTTTTTTCCTCTAATTATTTTAATATATACCTTAAGATTTAGCAAATAAACAGTTATTTATTTCTCTCACATCAGTAGTTTTGGACATTTTCACTCTCTGTTCTGTTATATTGCACTTGATAGAGCACTAATTGTCTTCTTTCAAAAGTTTGATCAACTTGTTCTTGTTTCACCAATACTGTTTCTATTAATTGTCGGCAAAATCCCACGCGCCGATAAAGAAGAACTCTGTGACATCACGTCAGGGGAGGTAAACGCAGATAAAGGCGAGACCGGAAGTCCATGAAGTCCCTTAAAGACACTTAAATCGAGACCCCTATTACTGGGAGAAACTTGTTCCATTTGTGTTAGAGACATGGCGGTTTGGGGTGGCCAGGGAAGAAAAGAGCTGTTGGATTTGCTAACTGTTTGTTGCGAATTTATGTCCAGCCCCAACAGTCTATCAACTGAGAAATTTGTCGTTCTAGGAGACGCTCCAGCCGGAAGTGATGAAGATGGAGAAACCAGACCTCTGTAAGGGTACATAGAAAATCCGGAATATCTCAGAGACCCGGATGTAGAAATTGGATTTGTTGACCCGAGGTGAAACAAGGATGGAAACGGCCAAATGTAGGACCCGGGCTTTCCCGCGTGTCCGAAGTAGGGGTAAACTGGCGACTGGTATCCGGCGAACCCGGCTCTTTTTAAAGCTGCCAGGCGGCTTCTGGATGCTGTCGTGGACCGTCGGCGGAGTTTTCCGGTGGTTCCTCCGATAAAAACGTCATCACAGGACGGGTCTAGCATCCAGTAATTACCCTTCCCGGGGTCGTCATAGTGGCGTGGCACCTTAACAAAACACTTGTTCAAACTGAGATTGTGTCGGATTGAGTTTTGCCACCCCTGCTTGTTGTCCTTATAGTACGGAAAGTTCTTCATAATGAATTCATAAATCCCATTCAGGGTCAGTCTTTTTTCAGCGCTACTTCGAATGGCCATCATTATTAGGGCATTATAACTGAACGGTGGTTTCTCCGACTTTTTGTTGTCGTTGGTCTGTTGAGAAGAATTACTGTTGTTATTGCGATCAGACTCATCTAAATTATCATTCACTGTGTCATTGTCTTTCCCGTTTGAGCTTCCTGATGGCAGATCACAGTTTTTAGGAAATATTTTTTGGTAATATTCTGAATTTTCCAGCTCTGATTCCAAAGATTCGACATCCACATTGCTTGAATCATCTGCAGGCAAATCCAGATTTTCAGAGGAATCATCGTGTTCTGTCGTCGCAATATCATCGTTGTCTTCATTAATTTCCTCGCCAAGCACGCGGCTGATACTGAATGAGGACCTTCGATCAAAATTGACTGGGGCTCCAAACTGCACCATTGTCATTGATGAATATTCGCCGGATTTTGAAATAATCGTCTCTTTGCTGCTACGACTACATCCAAATAATAATTTGTCAAAATTACACTGTTTATAAACTGGATACAAATCTCCTCTCTGCCATTCTGAATACAATATCTGATGATGCTTCCAGCTGATGTGGCTCCGCCTATTTTCTGAGATTAGTCCAATGAACATCGAGAGAAATAGCCAAGTGCGCGAAAACCCCGCCTTTTTGTTTATTGGATCAGATTCTAGCGTTGTCGACTTGTATCAAAGCTCACTGATAACATCAACATGCAGATAAAATAATGAAATACGGCCATTATGCCGCCCAATAACAATAAAACTTTCCGGGGATTTCTCTTTTTCAGGCTGTAAAGGGTCCCTAAATCGGGTATGGTGACGCTTTTATTAAATCTTTTATCGATTTTACCAAAATTCGGCTAAATTTTTAATTTCTAAAATGTTAATTACATAATGTATCTTTTGCCTGAAAATTTTAATACATATTTTATTTTAACGCATTAATTTTAAACAGTAGACTATATACAGTTTATTGTTTTCAAGAGTAAAATTTAAAATAAATGTACATTTATATAAATAAAAAAATGAATATAAAAAAAGTATAGCTCCCAAACTTATTTAATGTAAATAGTTTATCTATACGCTTAACCTTTGTGGTTTCGTTGACTTCATATTACTTATCTAAAATTTCATATTTTAACAGAAAAAAAGAGAGACATTATATGATCAGATATAACTAATTCTGATTTCATTTAAATTTTTGCTAATTCAGTTTGCTTGGATATGGATTCTTGAACAAAATGAATTTCAGAATTGAAAAAATAAAAGTTTGCATATTTTTTTCCACATATCGCACTTATTAGACATAAATATATATGAAAAGAAAATTGATAATACGAATCAGTCAAAATGAATCGTACATGTTCGGTTACAAGAAAATATTTCGGGACAGGTCCAACAAACTGCGAGAAAGTGCTGTAGCAGAAAATAATTATGAGAATGTGCTAATAATTAAGGCTACCCAAGACGTGATACAAAGAAAACACACAGCGGGTCTCCGTGTTATTTACAAATTGATCCAATTAGACGAATAAATGGTTTATAATGGCGTAAAAGTTAACTCTTATGTGCTTACAGATGCGGCAACATAACAACAGGACCAAGCTAAAATAAATAAACATTGGATACAGCGGCTCATCATAACAAACACATTTACATAACCTTTTGGATAACTGTTTTCTACTCTTTAGATACTTTTCTACCAGACAAAAGAGAGCACTGGCTGTTTTGTAGGTGTCAGAAGTGTATTACGGGCTAAGTATACCCTAGTCCTGCTGAGCATACCGGGAAAAAACACGTGACACTTCGGACTATTCATGTCCAAAATATGCTTTATTCTGCCAACGGGTATCTCATTAGATGCAAACGCTTTCACGACACAACAAACAATGACGACTAATTTGATCTTGTTAAAAGCTGTTCCAATTACAATCAATATAATATGCCCCTTTAAGCAAATAAACCCCTGTCTGATGGCAATATCGGCACGAACTTCGTCGTACATTCCCTGTCGGCCTACAATTATATATTCCTGCTTCAACCATGCGGACATGGGGAAATAGACTTCCCGACGCAAAAATTCCAAATTGTCTAAAAATTTACTTCAATTATCAGACTCTCAATGAACAGAATTAACCAGGAAATGAATCAGGTTGAATTAATGTGTTCGGATATACACAAAAGTATGTGGTTTAGGCTGAAAAAAACTTTCTTAATCTACCAAAAAAACTTAAAAGTGATATCAAACTCTAATAACGGTGTTCAAAATCTGTGAAAGTGTATGGCTTATTGTGACATCTTTTTAAGGATCCTCGTATTAATTTTCTTTTATCTTATCTAAGAACTTTTTTCCTTGAGTTATTTCTCTTTTTCAAAATCTCTGGCAAGAAAAGGCCTATACTAAGGAGACATGCGACTGTTTTAATGAAACAAGAGGCCCAAGGACTTAAACGGTCACCTGAGTCTAATACAACCCTGTAAAGGTCGAAGAGATCTACATGTATATTCTGAATGAATTAACATTCTTCATGTAAATAAGCGCAACCGTGACTTACACACACTTGAATCAGTTAAATGAGTTGATTTGCAAAATGAGTTAATACAAGAAGTTTTGCAACCTTCTGCAATTAATGCAAATACAACATATTTTATGCCTATCATAGTCCGATCAGAATAAATTTAGTTAGATCTTGTTTTACATAATTGAAAATTGGGATTAAAATTCACTTAAATTTAGTTTTGATAAAAGACTGGATAGAATACTAGTATTGTTTGTGAAGATTTTTTTTATATGATTGGTCTATATTTATTTACAACTGATATATTTTTTAAAAATTTGAAGTTACTACTTGCTGATATACTTTGGATATATATTAAACATTCTGTAAAGATGAATATTCCTCTTAAACTGATGATTTATTTAAAGAGCAAGAGTCACTTTGGGCCTTATTTGGCCCTGGGGATTTCTGAAAAATCTAAACCGCTCAGTTTAGGTTGCAAATGCAGTATTTATCACTTGGAGTGTTGGTGACCACATATATCTATTCATCATGACGTTATTTTCTTTTTAGTCAATGAATTATAACGTCATAAAATGTGTCATTTTCCTCATACCAAGTAAATTTCTTTGAAAATGGCCTAAAGTTGAAGTATTTTTTGAATATTTCATATAGAGCACAACCTCTGATCCAAAATATGCAAATACATAATGAAAGATCTGTTTCTGAAGATCAAAAAACATGTTTTATTTTTTGGATCGTGGGCTGTGCTTTTATTTTAATTCTTTGCGGAAGGTAGTCAAATACGCATGTTTTCTGCAAATTTCAAGAACTTTGCAATTTCTCAAAGCCTTGTTTTCCAATATCTGGATGCTCAAAAAGAAATTTTATTACAGGAAATGAAAGCACAAAGTGTCTACTTTATTTTTATATATGAAATGGGAAAGAGGATGATAGTTAATTAATTGTTATAAGTACAGGGCCATTTTATGCATAAAGTGAACTGCTCTTTGTAATTTTAAATTCATTCGCTCATTTCAATACTGAAAATTAATTGCACTTTTCTCGAAACTGCAATGCAATGCCCCCCAAATTACCTAATCAAATGAATGTGAGGTAAAATTATTTGCCAATAAATGATAAAACTGAAAATATGGTTGAACTTAACACTATTTCTAGTTTGTTCATTTAAAATAAAAGACACAAATACATTTTTTTTCTTATGATATTTTCTAAAATGAGAGTTCTCCGGGAATATAGACAAACATGTATACATTCTATAATAGTGTCATAAAGACATTAAGGATGTCCGCTCCACAGCCAGGAAGGATAACTCTTAAATTTATTATTTAATTCAAAAAGTCTTAAAAATGAAGCCTGAAATTGAAATCCTTTCGTGCAACTGTTTTCATTTTATGCATTTGAATGTGTCTCAAAGTTTTTTTTTTTTTTAACTCTAGACAATGTTTGAATTCTTAGAATCAGTCTTATCAAAAGTTGATATTTCACCCCCATCGAAGTATTTTTCAAAAAAAATTACACATTGAAAAAAATCAGATTTCCTTTAAAATACCAAAGCTTGTTGGCATTGAAGATATGATATTGGAGGGAAGTAAATAATGGTGTTTTCCAATAGTAATAATATTTTATACACTACGCGTTTTAAAATGATTGAAGTAAACAGATGAAATAAAGTCCAGTATAAGAATGAAAATCATACAATTGTCTTCAAATGCCTAGATATCTATAGTTTTTTTTCTCTAAATATTTTTGTTGATTAATTTTCAATTAGAAAAAGCACAATAATTGTTTTATCTGCACTCCTTGAGAATTTGAATTTATTCCACATTTACTGACTAAATTTAACGATAAAGTATGAAAAAATTTTGTGGGTAAATACACATTACTTTGAGAATACGAAGACATTTTTTCTGAGCATTTTCAATTATTAAAGGCTTAAAAGCTTGATTTTTCAAACCTGCATGAGGATCGGACTACCTTAAGGTGAAGTTATGTTCGCGTATGTCTATTTTTTTTTTTTTGGTCGACCTTAAGATTTTTAAATATTTGTTTCCTTGATATGAATCCAAATTTATATCAATGATTATTCCAAACGAATTTACAAGAGAGATACAAAACCCCCAAACCTATGTATTAAATAAAACTGAAAACTGAATTTCAAAAAAAAAATTAACCCCCCCTCCCAATTTTTTTTAGATTTATACAAATAGATTAATTATTAGACCGATTGCAGTTAACATTAGCATGTACAGTATACCTAGGATTTGAAAGGAAATTACTGTTCATTAAAGAAAAATAACACATGACTGGCAGGTCTCAGGAAGATAAAAATAACAATGTTTACAACCAATAGCCTTATGTTTCCAAACTTAAATTAAATGAAACACAAAATAGGTAAACATATGGAAAACTTTTCATTTCCGGATTTTAAGAGCAATTGTATGGACATTATCAAGAGATTCTTCAGATTAACCGGCGGTATTTTTATCCCATGTGTGTCTTAAAGATATCAAAATCAGATCACTTCTTAAACTTAATAAATATTTTACAAAAGAAGCTGCTTTTCGGGGTGGTCTTTAATTTATTTAAAATTTCAGTTTACAAATAAATCACATATGGATTTTTTTTACCAGAAATTTCTTTACTGCAAAATGTTGTCTCCACCTGCTTTTATTTATTCTATAAATATGTTTAGCTAAGGATATACAACAGAAAACAGTAAAATACACATCTTCCTTTAAAAAAAATTCACAAGGTTTATAGAACACATGATAAACATCTCTCTCTCTCTCTTTCTCTCTCTCTCTCTGAATTCAGCCTTAAATAATTGACTCTTGCGTTTTTCTCTCGAAAAATTGAAAATCTACAACAAAGGATTCGGACTGAGCATCTCCAATGAAAAATTGAGTTCGAAAGGCGTGAAATCGGATTGGACTTCGAGTGTTGGCGAGCGGCAGGTAAGATCGTTACGGACGTCAAAGAAAATACCTGGAACCATTCATAAACAACGTATGCTTTGTTCTTCGTTAGTCAACTGCTATGTTTTACTACAACAAAGTACAATCAGAAAATAAAACAAGCAAACGTTAAGAGCCTGATTTAACGAGTATCATTGGGGTTAGTGGAGACCATAATGATAATAGCAAATTGGGGATTCTGGGGTTTTATCCATGAGGTGTCATTATAAGATATTGAAATAATCACAGGAGACAATATTGGCCTTAATGAATACTGTCGAGATTACTAATATTTTTTCTGGTCATTTTAAGGAGAAAAATTCCTTTTTAGTAATTTGTACAACAGTCGGCCAAAAAGGTTTTTCACTTATAGGATAAAAACAATTTTAAAAACCGATACTAGCATCTTACGAATGAAAATAATTGCGAAATGGTTTTGATTTGTTTCCCACCTACGGAAGCCGTCAATTTGTAATTCATTACTGCATTTCGCCGGATAAGTCTCGGAGCTGGGTAACAATTACGGCCGACTTAGCTGCTATTTCTCCCAAGTCCCTGTCATGTTGTCTTACCGGCCCAATGGCTCCCCTGTTATTTTCCTCAATTATTGGACCAACTTTGCCGGAATTTGTCGATCCGTTTTCTATGAAGTTAATCAAGTGATACCATAACTGTCAGGATGAAGTGTTGTTTGATTTCATTAGGCGCTTGCTTGTTTTCCGCGTGTTTTAATACTTGTAAATCAAACACTAATGATATATCTATATCGACAAGTCTACCAACACTTTTTTTTTCTTCAATAGCTGCAGAGGAATTTATACTTCCAGTGTTTTTATGCCCTCGAAGATCGGGGGCATAATGTTTCTGCCTTATCCCTTCTTCGAAAAGTTATTTTTTTTTTACTTTTAAACCATAATAGGCAATCTTTTCAAGTTTAATTTGCATATTCAATAATTTTAAAATTTTCTTTCGAATTCATAGATACGTGCCCCCCCCTTCATGTAACCATATGTAGTTCCAGTCCTTGGAATGGTCATTGTTATGGAGACTAAGGGGTCTACAAATTAACCACCAGATTTAACTTAATTCTTTAAATATGATGTCTTAAACTGTCAACTATCATTTGGCAAAGAAAAATTTCATACATTTTAGTTTTAAAATTTGACCATTTTTTGTATATCTTTCTATGGAGCTCTTCTTTCAAAGGAGGTCAAAATAGTCTGAAAATGGCCACAACCCCCAGTCCCTTTAACCTGCTACTTGTATTTAAGTTCAAAATGATGACTTTAAACGATATATTCTTGTATCATCAACTTCTTTCTCAATAATTTACATCGTTTTAGAAAGTGTTCATACGTAGAGCATTCTCTTGCTTTCTTGCGTATCGAATCAACTGAGATATATAAACTCCGTATGCAGGTGATGAAGGTATAGTGCTGCATAAGTAAGAGAAGTTGACGATAGAGAAAAGTTAAAGTCATCACGTTTATCATAGGAGCTTGGTGTTAGATTACCATTAACGCCTTTTTCAAGTAAAATATCCAAATATCAAACAGATGTGTCAGACTCTGTGGTATCTTTTATCTCAAGCTCACAAGGATATATCGTATCGACATAAGAATGGAAATTACCATTGTTAATTGACATTACGTCTTGTCGATATATGTAAATGTCGAGTTGAGGGCCACAGCAAGTGTTTTCTTCTTTTCATGCATAAGATTTTGCACAATTTCTGCTTCATATGAATACAAAAATAGATTTGCTAATAACGGGGCGCAATTGGTACCCATTGGAATTCCAATACATTGTTGGAAGACCTGGTCTCCAAAAAACAACATAGGCATTGTCAATCAGAAACTCAGGCATCTTTTTGATGTCAACTTCAGAGTACAATTGGAATATTTTTAACAAAATAATTTTGCAAATAACCAATGATAAGGTAAGTTAATTTTTTACGAGTTCTACATAATTTGCTTGATTATAGTGAGCACCAAGCCCTAAACAAAAATATAAAATGGATGCTCTCTGGAACCAGCAACAGCAACCTTTCCTTGTGTACGCACTTTTGATATACATCAGGCACGTAGCAACAAGTAGGGGGGGGATAACTTTTAACTATTGAAATGTTCACTGAAAGGCTGTTACCCCCCCCCCCCCAACACACACACGCACTTTTTTGTAAGAGTAAGGGTCAAATAAAGGGTAATGTAGTATATCAGGAAGAAATTTTGGTCTGAAAGAAGTTGAAGTTTTCTTTTTCAAGTAGGTTGATTTTTTTCCCTGGTTGCCCCCCCCCAATTTCAAAAACGGTGCTACGTCAGTGTATATTGAACAACAGCAGTGAAGACGCCAAGTTCACCAACCTTTTTTACACTCGGCAAATATGCATGGCTGCAGTTGTCGGGTGAATTTTATCTATAAATTCTTATATACTTTAATGTAAATTAATTGAATCTGATTCTTCAGAAAACATTTGTTAAAACACTATACCCGTTGAATAATAAAACAACGCCTTCCAGCATAGCAACATTCAAAATTGAATGACAACGGGTGTTATTCCAAAAAAAAAAAACAGTGACTGCGAAGAACTTATGCGCGCACATTGACAACCGAGTTGACAATGGTTTTCTTGGGGTGAATTTTTTCAATGTTACATTGAACTTCATGCATTATTCATATATTATAATACATATACCCTGGTAGTCATATACCAGTACTCATAATACAATATATTTGTGTAGCAGTGAAAGCCGCAATTTTAAGCAATTGGTTTAGGCATACAACACGATAGCCACAAAAATAAGTTACAATACACTATAAGAACATGAAGAACTTCACCAACCTGCACGAACAAACAACATTTTAGAGACGTCGACGTCCTTTATCTCCAACTAGAAATTTACAATATTGTACGGCAGGGGAGAATGTTTGAGGACTTCAAATTAGAATATCCCAAAAATTCTTAACAAGGTTAAATAATCATTACTTTCTTTGAGTCGTAGCTTTGCTTCCATATTCAACTATAAATCAACAAAATGCTCACTCATTAGTATGAATATCCCGATTGGAACGAATTAAACCAGAATCAAGTGCTATGTAGTGAACGAGCGATAACTTCCACAAAAGATGAAAATAATCAGAGTTACCTCTCGAGTTACCTCTCTTGGATCTAGATTTCTTTTAAACATAATGATATAATTCAAATCACAATTCCCATATGCATATTTAAAACAGAAACTAAAACAACAACAAATAAAAAAAAATGAGTGTTCAAAATTCGTCGTTAATTACGTTTTGGGAGAAGGAACATTTGAACATTTTGTAATCAACATTCTAGAAGTTACTGTTGTTAAAGAAAATCACTTGGCAAAAAAAAAAAAAAAGAAAATTATATGAATAATAAAAAAATCCCTATAATAAATATACACATGTATTCAAATACAAATAGTGATAGAAAGTTTATCACATCATCTTACAAACTGTCCACATTGTGATGGGTCGTGTGGTTAAGCCTATTGTAATTTAAGGGGGCTTGATGGTTAATTTATGTGGGTCATTTTCAGACTATATTGATCTCCTTTAGAGGAAGAGTTTATGGTTAATTTATGTGGGTCATTTTCAGACTATATTGATCTCCTTTAGAGGAAGAGTTCCATATAAAGATATACAAAAAAATGATCACATTTGAAAACTAACATGTTTTGTTTTTTTTTTTTCTTTGCCAATTGATAGTTGACAGCTAAGTTATATCATACCTAAAAATTAAGCTAAGGTATGACAGCTACTTGTTGACCCCCAGCCTCCTTAGTTGATCAAAAAAAAAAAATTCATGTCTGAAAATTCATGAAGACGAGAAGTGTTACAATGGAGGAATTACTTTATTTTTCATTTTTCGGTCAATGCGGTTAAATTGTAAATGAAAACATTATTCTCAAATGTATATTTAATTCCTTTTATTTACATGTGACAAAGAGAAGTTTTCATTTGTAAAGTTCTTTTACAAATATGCGTATGTTTTTTGAAAGAAAAAAAAATTATAAATTGCAATCGCGATGTATTAATTAAATCAATTTTATAACATCAATTTGGATAAGGAAGGGAAAAATTAGAATTACCTACACGTTAAAGAAGATTGTAAATAGTTATAAAAGTTATTATATAATATAATGTTAACATTACGGTATCTATTTTGTACATTTTATAAAAATATATGCATTTAAGAGGAAGTCCGCTGAAAAACCAGGCAGGGTTGTATTAATAGGCGGCACATCGAATGTGACGAATATTTGAAATTTTATTGAAAACAATATCAATGTAGTCCAAATGGAATAATGTAATCGAAGATTTGTTTTAAAATTGCTTATTTAGTAAAATATCCTTTTGTTTCGTGTTCTTGAATTCCCCTATATAAACCATTGAATTTAGGTCAGAAACAACGAACTGTAATTTCCAATACTTATTTAACAGGACTATAATTCACGCTGAACTAAATCTAGAAATATTTTGTCTTTCAGTTTCAAAAATAAAATTGGTGGGCAAAACACTTTTGATAGTAGTTTTCTGTCAAAATATATAGACGTTTTTATGAAATTTTGCGATGTAAGAGTTATCTCCCGTGGCATCGGTAAGTCTGCTAAACACCTTACTATCGAAATCCTAGTGAAATATTTAGAATATATACACAAAATAAAATTATTTAACAAAAAATTACTACTTTATTTTCAAAATAGAATTCATTTTCGCCTCCAAACGTAATATTTAGATTAAGATTGGCAGTATTATTCAGGTTGAATCCACGTTTCCATTGATGTATCAGTGACGTCATATACCTGACTCTTATTGCGTCACAATTAAATAGTTACAAGTTTTCGAAAGAAGTTTGTAAATTCTTTGCATAAAAGCGCAAATAAAACGATTAAAAATAAATAATTTCTCTTTTTCTGTTCAATTACCTTTCAGAGTGCATTATCCTACATGTTAAATAATCATATATTTTTATATATGAAATGTATTTTTTTCACGGGCGACGTCTCAGCTAGAAGTCCCTTTTGAAAAGTAATTTTGTACATGTCCGAGAACTAATTTTTAAAACTGATTTACTAGGCTATGCGTACAAATAATTAATTGTTTATATTGAATATTTCTTATAAAATTGGGATGTGAAGAGATTTTATTTTCTCCTGATTATCAAGGAAAGATGAATATTTTAGATTTACGCAACATTTAACCTTTTCGCTGCCGTAGAGATTTGGAGTTCAAATTACGTTCAGTGCCGTAACAGTTTTTTATTACGATAAATCTATGACGTTACGTTACTATGACGTCACAAACAAAGTAGGTGAAGGTATAAAAACTTTTTCGCCTTTCACTCTTTGCAGAAAATGGTTTAAATACAGACAATATAGAATGAATTCTACAACGACAAGACCCTTCAAAAATATATTTACAAAAATTAAATTCACGCAAAATTTATGCACAAAAAAATATTTTCAGTTGATTATGTTGGTAGGTATTATTATTATTTTTTAATAAGAAAAATAATTTTATGTTACGTCAAGAACCTGTGGTTCAAACTATATATTACATATTAATGAACGCAATACGAGTAAAAATAAATATATACAAATGCAGTGGTATTGAAACACAGTACATGTAATGCATAAATAACTATTAAAAGGTTTTCGTGAATTATCGTTGAAAATTCTATCGTACTTGAAAAGGATTCATTTCTGTTTGTACACCTCAATTATATAGTTTTTAACGTAGACCTTACGTAATACATGTATATCAAATGTACCCGGCCCGTAGCTGAAAACTTTACTCTAGCACTCCGAAAAAATATATTGATAGACTAGTCTGTCAAAATATTTTTTGGAGAGTCTAATAAGATTTACTATTGAACTATAAACTCGGGAAAAAAGTACCACCTTGTTATACGGGCCTTTGCACACTTGATCACTTCTTTTCCTAAACCATTTGTACGAGTGTTGTTAGAAAAGTTCGCGGACAAGTTCTTTTGTGAGTATACCATTTCATTGAAACCGGTCAAACTCACCAGATAAAAACTTTACCTATTTTCTAAAAAATATACAAAGATTTGGTGTTTTCCGGTGATTTTTAAAAAAACTTATGTAGAGCTATATTAATTTCATAAAACATGCTTCACAGAGCATGCTACTTTTACGCACGTTTACATCTCATAGGCTTTTTATTGAAGTTAAAAATGCACAGTTGTAGTTTTGTTATAAATTATTTTTTTATATTTGTTAACACGTTTATATTGATAATACTGTCACATTTTCTAATCGTGCTCTAAAAAATATAACCAAGAATACACGACTATAAGACGTGAGTTACTTCGTATGTTTTCTTCGTCTTTTCACTTTTGATCCGGATACTTGGATGCAATCTATGGATTGTTTGAATCAATCAAAGAAAGAGGTTTAAATATTAAGTTTATAAAAACTTACTTCATTATTTCTCTACAGATTTTATTAATTTAATCATGGGCATTTGATTCTATGCTAATTTTAACTCATAGTATAGTAATGATATTTTTAAAATATTGATTTTAAAAATATATATCACAAAAAAAAAAACTCCAACAAACAAATACAAACAAAATAAAAATACAAACAAGTGTTTGTTCTTTGTTAATAAACCCTTCAACTCCCTTTAAAAATCAAGAGGCGTTTGTAAATTGACATATCTAGTTCTTTTTAAATCGCTTGCATAGCTGCTAGAAAATAAAATGAATAATACATGTATATTACTACTGGTTTAAGTAACGTTGAAATCTCGAGGAAATCAAGATATTAGAGGTATTTGCCCGCTTGGGTGGCGGGTCGGGGTACTTGCCCCAATTTCGATAGACAAAATATCTTGCCTGCCCTCTGATTTTAAAAACCTGCCATAATTCAATAATTTAATAGTGAGAT
Source organism: Saccostrea cuccullata (assembly GCF_032062105.1). Taxonomy (NCBI): domain Eukaryota; kingdom Metazoa; phylum Mollusca; class Bivalvia; order Ostreida; family Ostreidae; genus Saccostrea; species Saccostrea cuccullata. The sequence goes on from NW_026930231.1 coordinate 330,075, forward strand.
ACAGGGGCGTACGGGGGGGGGGGGGGCTGCCCCCGCCCTTTTTTCCCAACCTTACTTATACTATAGGAAATGTTAAATGAAAGCCTGGTTGCCCCCCCCCCCCCCACTTTTAGTGATGTACCGAAAATGTATTATTAGAATTGGTAGTAAAAGTAGTTGACACTGAGAAAAAGTTTGTTTACCTACCCCCCCCCCCCCACCTCCCTCCCCACGAAATTCCAGATAAGTAAAAAATGTTTTTTCTCTGGCTGCCCACCCCCCCCCCCCCACTTTCAAAAACGATGCTACGCCACTGAGATATAATCGAACAGGAGAAGCAAAGGAAAAAATAATAACCCCGGCTCCCCCCTCCCCTGTCGGCAATTAAAATCGATGATTCGTGCCTAAAAGAAATTCAATCTCTGTTGGTCTTTTAAATAAAGAGGTTCTATTTCAAAGTCGTTTCTTGCAGAAAAAAGAGCCATAATAATATTGTTCAATGGACATAAGCAGTCTTTTTCCGGCAATTGGCGATGTCATGCACTGACTACAGTGGCGGATTTAAGGGGGGGGGCGCACCCGGCGCGCGCCCCCCCCCCCCCTAAAATTGTCAAAGTTAACGTAAATCACAGTTTCCTGTAGAAAATGGAAATATGTCTACTTGGTAGACCTCATTTTTACCCTACAAAATCTCTAGAATCCAGGAGCTTCCGGGGGCTTCGCCTCAAGGCGGCCCCCAGACCCCTTGCTTATTTTTTGCGCCCCCTCTAGCTTCAAATCCTGGATCCGCGCCTGGACTACATGTATTACAAAATTGAGGGGTTTATCTGTAAAGTTTCTCGTCTCTTTGTGGATTTTTTTTATTATGTGGCATGTATGAAATACACCCTTTCATTTTGTTATGCTCCCGAGGATGAAACTTTAAAACTTTTTATAGTCTGTCAAAAAGCCCTTCAGGGTTTTAATGTAATAAACTTTATGATATATCATGACGATTAAAGATTAAATATTACTTTCAGAAAATACAAAATGATATAGCATTACTAGTATTTCCACGATCAAAACATTAAGTTTTTTTTATGAGTAATAGTAAATTATTCCCGTTTTGAAGACAGACTAAATATTGAGTATTTTTTTTTTTTGAAATTTCTCCGTATGGGATTATGATTGCTTGCATCGCTCAAACGAGGATTGAAAACGCAGAAAGTTGTTTAATTTCAAATCAGAAGGTACTATTTTAATTTTCTAGTGACAAAAACAAATAAAATACCCGTTTAACATTCATTGCGTGGACCATGAGGTCCACGCAGTAAATATATAAGCGAAGTTAAACCGGATGCCCTGGGCAAACGACAGGCTACGCATGCGCGAGAATGCTAGAAAGTTCGCACCTTAGGTAACTTGCCCGTAGAATAATTCGCCCTATTCGAATTAAAATATACCATTCATTGGCAAATCGCGCTTTTAATTCTGCATATCGCATTTACATATTCATTGGCAGATCCGACTTTCTATCTTTTACATATACTTTTATATACAAACTAAACATTGATTCCATGGTACAAGCATTTTAAGAAGTTATACAGTATATAGCACTCTCTACCATCGGCTCATACATTCATATGTCTGAGAGAGGAACGAACGAAAACTCTGCATGAGAGATTGAGTATAAAGATACATGTAACAACAATCTGAATGAAAAACGTCATTCAACGAATAGAGATAGCGTTTAAAAGATAGAGCAAGTTTTCGCCGGCATTAGTTTTGTGCATCAAGGCTCGCAAAATAATTTAGTGTTTCAGCAAACAAAATATCGTTTGATAAAGGTCTATAGAAACGGCTTTTAATGTGTGTGTGCGTGGGGGGGGGATCCGACAAAAAAATCTGCGTTCTACAGAGCTGTGCTTCTCGTAAATCATCAGATCTCCATTTTTCCCATGATAAATTTCTTCCGTATAAATCCAGTACAGGTGTCAAGTCCTAGCCAGTATGAGTTACACGTGTCAAAATAACCCGATTTTTTTAAACTAACAAACTAAAGGTCGCTAATCGGAGATAAAATAAAATTTCACATTATTTTGCTTTGAGACTACAATCAGTTATAAGTAGGCAGATCATTGTAGAAAAAGTGAACAAACCTACATGAATATTCCCTACACCTAAAAATTTTCTTAATTGAATTTCAGTTAGAAAAAAACATGCATATGATCCACGTATTGCAGTCCTTTTTTAAAGGACAGCAACTTGTTCCGACATAAATTTTTCAGTAGAACGTAATATGATGGGTTCCTGTAACAAGAGGCTGAAATGGCGCGAAACTCAGAATGATGACGTAACGTCATAATCAGTTTTACTTGTGACGTAAATAAGCTAACGGTAGGCCCAAAATAGGCCCGCGGCACTTAACGTAGTATTTGAAAATAGGCCCAAAATAGGCCCGCGGCACAAAGAATGTTAATTCAAGTCAACGGAGTTGAGATATTTATTTCATGATATTTGTACACACACACACACACACACACACACACACACACACAAAACAACAAAAAAAAAACCACTTGATTATATTTATCTATGCAGTCAAACCAAAGTAAACGATCCGCGGTACGATTTAAAATATTTCACTGAAAAAGTGAAAAATAAGATTTAAAAAATATTTATTGAGGAAAATTACTGTTGAACTCCCCACTTCAATTTGCCACTAAAACGGAAGATTTCGTTGGCGTATTTTTTGTTTTGTATTGTTTTTGTTTGGGTTTTTTTTTTTTTGGTTAAATTTGGTGATTGAAACAATCACATACTCACATTCAATATGAAGTTAAAAAATGTGACCATGTTGGCCAATTCTAAAATGTTTTCCCATTAATGAAAGTTTTTTTTTAATATGCCGCCTTGCCCCCCCCCCCCCCCCCCCCACCCTCACCCCGTCCCGGCTTTTTGCTTGCGATTTCTAGGCTCATAAATCATAATACTATATATGAAATAACTTATTTTCTTATTAATATAAAATTAAATTTTATAAGATGAAAATATAGGGGAAACGGCTTTTATAGATCACAGGTTTAAAAAAATTGGATAAAGCCGAGACTGTGCACATTTAAATATTTTCTGCATTTAGGCAGTGCAAGTATATTTTCGCCAATGATAGAATTGAAATCTTTAATTCACGAGAGAATTAAAAAAAACTTTAGTTGGAAATAAGATATTTAATAAAGATAAGCTGTTTACTCTCAGTTGTTGCATAATGCATGTACAAATACTTGTTTTTTAATACCGAGTATCAAGAAATCGTACAGATGTTATACATGATTGTAATCTTCATGTACGTAAAAGACATTAGTATTTTAAATACATTGTATAAACATTTGAATCCATGGATAAATTAATTTTAAAACAGTTGACTAACTGAACAGAAATAAAAGACAAGAATATTTTTTTCTGATACATTAAACAAATGCAGAATATTTCTAGTTTTACGGTAAAAACCGATCCCGATTGAAATAAAACCGATCCCGATTGAAAATAATGCAAAATGTGTAAAGTTATAAAACTAAAGACAACTGCCTCCCATAAGACATGTACAAAAATAAATCAAGTAATTTTTTGGCCATATTACAACAAAAGAGCCAAATTTAACATTACAATTATAGTATTTCCTTCTTTATATCATTCCGGTCGGGATCGGCTTAATTGTGAAAAATTGTAAAACATAGGTAAATTTGACTCCTTTTATTTCTCTCAATATAAGGGTGCCCACTGATTTTATTGAGTGACTCAAAAGTTTGTACTTTGTATTCATAATAACATGAGAAAAAAAATCTGTCATTGAAATGTATTGGGTTTTATAACGTAATGAAAATTGGATAATGAATTCAAAAAGTTACTTGCTAATCTCAATTTTGGACCACATATTTTTTTCTAAAGAAATATAAATTGGAGTCTTATTCATTACTAAAATTAAAGATAAGAGTCTATGGTATAAATAATATTGATAGACACATCCAGGTTTTGCGTATCTGGTACATATAAAACAAAATAAAAGCATAGTAATTTTTTTTACCCCCATGTTGACCTTTTTGCACTTGAAATTGAGCAATTACCAAAAATAGGACTAGTGGAGCACTAAAATTTTTTTTGATGTTGTCATGTGTAAACACTTGCTTAAATAAGTCTATATGCAAAAAATAATAAAAATCCATGACATGCGATGTGCCACCCATTGCCTGATTTTCAGTGGACTACCTCTTAATACTATAGAATCTTAATATTTACTGTCTTTTTATAAGGGCACTGTTTCTGAGTGCCCTGCGGTGTTTACTCATTTAGATTTTTCAACACTAAATACATGTACGTATTTACGAAGTTATACATCATTCTTAGTATTTCGATCTGTGTTTTGTGTAAATATTCCGAAAAGTATGATGCTATATACCAAAAATTTCTTTTTGAGTATTTTGACGCATAAACTCAATAAAACTCATATGTCACAATCTAACACCCCCACCCACCCCAAGTCATGTTAAAGAAGCATTATCAAAAGGCGGGTTTTACAAATGTGTAAAATACGTATATGCTAGATATAAAAAGAAATAACACATATGTATTTGCGCAGGACGTGATATTAATTTTCTACATGAAAGTGGGGTTGACATTTTAACAACATTCAAGTTGTTCCTTGTTTAATTTAGTTTAAAATTTATCAAATTGTGCAGAAAAGTACAGAAAAAGCGATTAATGTTTATTCCAAACGGCGTGTGAATGTTGTAGGTGGGTTCAAAGTGGGCGACCATTATCGTCGTGTTTCTGGGACATTCGGAGACATGTTAATTTCTTGTTTACATAGGGCGTTTTAGAAAAAAATATAAAAATATTAAATTTATTCACAGCACACATGGTATAATTACAATGTTAAATATCTTATAAAAATAATACAAGTGCGTGTTAAGGGATCTTCCATGTTTTGAAAATCGTTTTCCTCCGACATATAGAGTTGTCTACTTGTCTATCCATCCTCTCACTGGATAGTTTCGTTTTCCCCCGACTTCCGCTCTCGAGACTTTGTTGCTCGGACAAAGTCTCGAGAGCGAGAGTCTGAGGAAAACGAGACTACATTGTACTCGCTTGAAGACCAGAGGCTGAACACGCCTCAGAATATGTCATACCCAGTGTACAATGTCGTGTTTTCACATGTGCATCCATTAATCTTATTTCAATTTCAATAACATATTCAATTGGTTTCAAAAACACTTGGGGAAAAATGAAATTCTGAAAATTAAAATTAACGAATTAAAAACGTATAAAAAGATAATGGATAGCGTTCTAGAACATAGACGAGTCGCGTCGTAATGATTTCCGCGTTGTGTCATTCTAATTTGTATAAAGGACCTCATTAGCAAAGGAGCCCTCCGAGCCAGCATTTGACAAACTGTCCTTCATTTAAATTTAAAACTTTTTTCTTCGGTGACAGGAAATGGTAAGGTCTTTATAAACATGGTGTTGACATTTTTCTGCGCGCGTCATATAATGATTTTAATGCTGTTTATGCCCAGCATTGCCAAAACACCAAGGACTGCAAAAGTACAAGGCAACATCCCAAACAAAAGTCATGGTGCAGTATTTTGCATATTCTGCGGGGAACACTAGTCAGAATTCATAGAATAAAATGTCAAATGAGTTATATAACTTTCACTAAAACAAGTTTTTTTTTATATTCCTTGATTTATACAAGGGCGAAGGTTGTTGCAGTTTAGTAACAAGTGCCCTTTTGGAAGTTATTGTCCCTGTAATTGTACATGTGTAAAAAAAAAAAAAATGGGGGGGGGGGGATTTGGGTGGGAAATTTATAAGAAAACATGGAAAAAACTTTATATAGCAGTATATATATTATTGAATTTACGCTTATTATATGTCCTGTTATAAAATTAATAAATTAATAAGTCTTCTGATACGCATGCATAATTTATTTTATGTATTCCCTTAGAAGGGGAATTTTCCAATGAGCAAAATTCCAAGGTTTTACACTCAAGGAAAGTTCATATGGAAATAAATGAAGAAAAAATCAACAATTCAGCAAAAACAATATGATTGAACAGATATTTTGATTTCTGATGACAGGTTTCATACAAATGTACCAGGCAATATACCAAAACAGTGCGTTATTGTTCCTAATTATAATATTCTAACAATGGTTTTCAGTTGAATTGTCTCGGTTGACAAAAGCATCTCTGTATATATGAACTATAAAGATATACTCATTAAATCATTTTTTTATGTGGTGATAATTCATAATTTACATCTAACGAATGTTTTATTCATAAATTCATTAAAATTCAATTATATTTAAATTGGCAATTAAGTATTATATCACAACTTTAATTTTGTCAGTCAGTAAACGTAACGACAATAACATCATTATACGATTATTTTTATCGATTTATATTAATACTTTGGACTTTTTCAGTCCATGCGTGTTGCTTTTGTTTGTAATATCATATGCTTTCAAGTTGTCTCTATGGTAAACGCCGGACTTGTAAAATCACATAGAAATAGATAATATAAGATTTAAGGACTATTTCATTCATATAAAAATATTTATTTCATACAAATAACCATTTAACATGACTAGTCAAATGTAACCAATAACCAACTAAATCACACCAGATTCAAACATTATTGACAGGAAAAAAAAACAACCGTGCAATGTTTAATGTTGTGTGAATTTTCTACGGGGTGAAAATCTAGCTACTTATAATATCGTAGATTTCCAAAACAGAATCTGTACAATGCTGGTTTCGTCTGAGCCATTTTTGTTTTTGTTCGGTACCATATTGAACAGTGTATAATGAAACCATGAAAAAAATCATCCAAATAATGGACACGATGATATGCAGGGATTGGTCCTTCCATGTATTCCCTGGGAATTTTCACGTATAGTACGCATGCTCAGAGAATCCTGTTGATAGTGCTCGAAATGATTTACTGGATGGCTTGTCAAATGAGTTTACACTTCGAACACACGCGAAAAGGTTCACAACTCACATATCACAGATCCGTGGATTCATTTTGTTCGTTAATTAAAAAGGAACCATACACTTTCAGGGGAAGTTTATTGTTATTGTTCTCAATGTTTTTTAAATTTTTGTATCCATGCAAATCAGATCCGCCATCTTGATTCTTGGGGTTATTAGCGTCCTCTAAGGCGCGGATCATTTCTTTTAGGTTTTTATTTTCCTCTTGTAACACTTCAATGTCGGAGAGCAGTTCGTCGTTTTCCAGTTGAAGTGATGCGTTAGATCGTTGTCTTTTTATTGACCTGATTTCGTCCTGGAAAATGTTTTTGTCTTCTTCCAGATCTGTAAAAAAAAATCAAGATTTATCAGTAAGCAGATTAAGTTACTGTAGTGAATATAACGATTACCTGGTTCAAAGATTAATTGTAGCGATGCGGATACTGATTTGCAAAATTGCGGATACTTAAATATAGAGACAAAAAAGAGATAAGATTTAATTTTTTGCTTATAAATGAATAATTAACTTCCCACCCTTTTATCTACAATGGTTGAAGGTTAGGCTTGATTTAGAGTTTCACAAATACGACTAATTTGTTTTGATTAGTGAATAGTTTTCATAGTTTATCTAATTGATAGTTTTGATTGCCAAAAGGTATATAAGTACACTGTATACAAGATCTGAGTTAAGCTATAATGACATTTTTTAGACTGTGCTATTCCAAATTACAACTTTAAAAAAGTAAAAACCATGACCATCAAAAGTATAGATTCAGAGAATTTACTACCTATTAGGTGTAAAATATGGAACATGTAATTTAATCAACAGCTATGGAAACATATATATATAACTGTGAAACCATCCAGTGATGTATGTCGCAAAAACAGCCAGTTATCACGGGATATTCTACAATAAATGATGTTTTTGGAGTTGAACAAAAAAAAAAAATACAAACAAATAAACAAAATGCGTATACAGTGTACTTGCGTTACATAAATTGGATCGATATAATGATATACCATATACTTATTCTCGCAACATATACACGCACCTACTGATTGACAAGTGACGTACTGATAAAAAGGAAACGAATTTGATTGATTGCTGTGCTTGTGATATCATTTTAAGTTTTTAACTTAGATTATGTTCAATTTGCAGTTATCTTTTATGCAGCTCTTGGAGGTTATATATTCTATGTATACTGCAATTAATTTGACGCGCTTTCGATTAACAATATTTGTTAACTGCCTCAAAAGATTGAGTTTAACCTTCAAATCAAAAACCATAGGTATAGTTGCTGTTCGTGAAAAGAATAATGCAAACACACTGCAAATATACTTGCATTTTTGGCTGCCACTTTGGCAATTCAAAAATAATACAAGATAATTTGAACGTAGTCCAATAATAAAAATAATCATGCCTTTGTTCCTAGATTGCAGTATAAAAATGTTAATACCTTTGCATTTAAGCTCGAGCCGGATCACTTGGTTCTGGAGATCGGCTCTCTCTGCTTCTAGCTCCTCCTGTACTTCCTGTTGTTCAACTAAATCATTCTCAAGCTGAACAATGCGCAGGCTCAGAACATCTACCGTGTCATTCAGACTTGACTGTAAAGAGATCTATATCTTTCAAATATAGGCAATCAATTTTAGCTAGTTGGTTGGAGACACATGTGGTAAAATAAGAATGTTTCTCTTTTGTAGGAAAATGCTTACCATATCCTTCTTGATGTGTGTCTTGTAATCCTCCATTTCGTCCAGTCTCAGCTCAACACTCATTCGTCGTCTGTTCAGCCGCCATTTTTCCCGCCTCAGACAGCCAATCAGCGTCCTTGCTGACTCCAGACCGTCCTTCAGTCTTCTGTACAGACGGACGTTGGTGCCGCTCTCTGCTTCCTGTGCACATTCTACCTCAACAGCCTACAATAAAGAAAACCTCGCATGAAAAAAGCGCTAAATGCAACACTGACCTAAATTCTTAGGTCCTAAAATCATAGACTATCTAATTAAAACGTATCTGAAATACGCCCTCCTGTTGTTTGAAAGCATGCAGCAAGAAGGTCCCCATTATATTTATGAATATGTTCTATCTGTAAAAGCAAAGAAGTTTTCAATTTGATAACCTCTCTCCTTGACGATAGAGTACTTGCCTCGTTGTATTTTTGGTCGATCTCCTCCAATATGTCGCCGAGACAGTCGAGTTTTTCCGCCAGGTCGTCCGCAGTGTCGAGCAGACCCTCGCTACTCTTCCTCCGCATCATCACACCGCTACACCTCCGGGCCGACATCGAATGGCAAGAAAGCAAGATTCTACTGTAGAAGAAAATGTTAGAGTTACTGGAAGCAAGAATTAGTAAATCAAGATTCTATTAAAGGAGAAAGTTCAAGGATTTTGAAGTAAGAAGCCGTCATGAAAGATTCATTTGTTTACGAAAAGTTGAAGTTTTTTGGATAAAAAAGTTGAAGGTTCTTGGATCAAGAAGCAGTAAAGCATGATTCAACTGTTGAAGAAAAGTGAATTTTTCTTGAATTAAGCAAGAAACAGTAAAGAAAGATTCAGCTGCTGAAGAAAATTTTAAGTTTCTTTGAAGTTTTGGTAGCTTTTGAATGAAGCACTTGAAGTATGAACGGTTTTAGTTTCTTGAAGTCTGGGCGACTTCTGAATGAAGCACTTTTAAATTAATGATTTTCAAAAAATACATTGAAATATTGACACTTGAAGTTGGGTCATGCTGATTGAGTAAATCATTCCCTACTGATACACTTGAGAGGTCGATACGCTTCTCTTTTGGTCTATGGTTTTCTTTACTTTAGGACGAAGTCTATTCTTGTAAATTTGTAATGTCGAACTATCCAAACTAAGCCCTATATATTTTTTTTAAATAAGAAAGCTCTCCATGTACTCGTTGGTATTTCTGTTGAAATATTTATAAATCAATATGAATCCGTTTAAGATATGCTTTGAGAACCATTTTTATTCAGTGCACAAAAAAATTTTGACTCATGTCTCAAATTGTTGTATAATATTTACGAAATATGCAAATTTATTTCAACATAAGACACATTTGCATTTCTAACCGCTTTTTTCGCCGTTTTGAATGTCACATATTAACTTCATGTTAAAATTGTCCCTGACATAGACTATTTTGTTTACTTATATTGTGATAGGTTAAAAATTTTTAATGTTAGAATTCATTTTTTTTATTACTAACTGTTCATTAACCTTTGGATGAACTCAGGGAAGGAACCTTGATAGATAAAAAAAACCAAAAATGGTATTCATTTATTTCTTGATGTATGTATGTTCAGGCAATAAAATTCTGCAGAGTTTGACCCTTAATTTGCCCATGCACAGTTCGACACACTCTAGAATTACTCAGCATTTTATTTACCTAGCCCTTAAGTAAAATGTTAACTTTGCAAACGACCTATTTTTTTCTACCAAAGTAAATCTTAAGACCTTTAATTTTACAGTTGATCTTTTGAATTAGGTTCTATAATTAGAAAAGATTTGATTGACTTTAAAAGCATTGCATAACAATTCATTACAATTAAGGCATGTATATTTTTTTTTTTTTGAAATCGTGATAAGAATCGGAAGCAAGGTTACGTTTGACGTCAAGCCGAGAGTGAAATTATTATTATTTATGAATAATTTATACCTTCGAAGGGACCTGGATTTTCCACTGAATTAGACACAATGTATCAACAAATCTGACATATATTTAAGGGTAAAATAATCTACTGTCTCGGGGTAAACTGAAGAGCAAAAATAAACAACTTTCGGGAGGCGATGGCGGGGGAAGGGGGAGGGGGGTGTACTCAGAATGATCCACACAGTAGATAAAACATTAAATGTGTAAAGTGTGTATGTTTATACCTTTATTAATCAAGGTAGAAAAAAAACAAAACACCAATTGACATTTTCTCCATTAACATGTATAAGTGCTAGAGGCTGAATGTTCAGAATTTGTTTTACAAGCTTATCTAATGATCAAAGGCTGACGATGAATGTGATAGCTGTCACTTGGAGAACAGAGATCTTAGTGTTGGAAAAATTATGTATACGGCGCTGTCAAATCACGGAGACGTTTTGGCATTCACAGTTCTTATTGAGACTTTGAATTGATTTTCCATTACTTGCGTTTGATACTCTGAAATGATTTATACCTTTAGAAAACTTCTTTTGATAGAGAATGCATGCGACAAGGTAAAAAAAGGATATCGAACGAAATATAACAAGTCTATACACTCTTTGTGAGTGGCCCATAAAGTCAGTGTATAGAGAGAAATTGTCCCATTATTAATGATTTAGAGAATTAAACATCTCTTTCTACCAGTTACGATGCATTTTCACCTTTTTGTAGACTAATAAAGCCTATTATGATTAATATATGTAATAAAACACGCCCTCGTGTCGCTCATTCGTTATGGAAATTACCGGCCCATGCACTTATTAAATACAGTAATATACTTATTTACTGAATCTAATCATATTTGCCAAATTTAATTATAATATTAATAAATAAATAATTTTGTCTGTTTGTACGTTTTATTGTTAGATATTCACGTGTATAGTAAGGTGTTGCACTGGAAAAGAAAAGGTGAATTTAGGGATCAGTGAACTTTCCGTGCACATAATTGAAAAAAACTTTTGGAAATTCTAAATGAAAAATCCCAACAGCATTTTCTCAGTGAGTCAATTCATGCCTGTATATATGTTTTGTTTCAGAATTTACGGATTTGTCACAAGTTTCCCTACTTTCCACCCAATGTTTAGGCTTCTTATCTTTATAAGCAAAATTTTCTACCACATTCTTTTCCCTTTTGAGAAGGGTTTAACTTTGAAAGAAATGAATAAATGTAACGTGTGCTTGAATAAATGTAACGTGTGCTTGCTTCGCTGAAAAACTTAATCTCTTCTCTTTTATTCTTTTTTTCAAAATGTGAAGTGATGAAGAAAATGAAAATTGGACAAGTGCATAAACGGGGAAAAAGATACCATGTAGACCATGGAAAGAAACATGTTAAAGCGTACCGAATGCAGCAGTGTGCATTTAACATGGATGGTAGATGTTGATAAAACAGATCATTGGAACAAAGATGAAATTATTGATTTTATGAAATATTTATGGCGGGGAAACTCTAAGTTTTCACAATCCAACTCTTTTGTAAAGAAATATTGATATAAAAATATCATGTTTTAGTATTCTTCACCATTTGAAAAAAAAATCAAGAAAAAAAACCTTATGAAAAACTGATATCAAAATTGCTGCAAAATATTAACGAGGCAATAGAGGAAATGAAAACAAGATATAAATATACGTTAAATTGTCAGAAAAAAAACATTACAAAAGTTGATGACCACAAACAAAATTAAAATTAAATTAATGTTTCTTGTGGAGGGAGAAAAAATTATAAACACCTTACCTGAGCAGGAGGTCGCGCTACAGTGAGAACAGACGGAAGTCTTCTACACTATGTCGGGACGGCCGTTCCACTTCATTGATTGCTGAAAAACGATAATTCTCTTACGCAGGTGCGATATAAATAGGAGACCATGCGTATCCTTATGACAGTTCCCAATCCGTCAACGTCATATTTTGATATGTTTTAAAGAACATAAGAGGCAAATGACAGGCTATTTACTTATATCACATCAAAATATACCTATTTTACAGGTAATTGAGAGCATTACCGCCTTCTAGAAGTTTATCGATTTACAATTATTTTTTTATGCAGATCACTACACTGCAAAACAACCGAATGTGTGAAATACATGTAAAAGAAGGTAATAATTGTGTGGGTTTTTTTAAAACTAAGAATAAGGTGTATTGAGAGAAATGCGTGGGTCATAAGCTATGTTGCACAGTGGTTAGCTGAGATTGAATAAACAACTTTGAGGTTTATGCTCAAAATATCCGGAACACCTTTGCAAACGGTGAACAAGTTAAGATCGTTGCGTCTTGACTCAGAGATCTTTTTTTTTCTTGCGTTTGATTGATATTTGCTGTTTTACGTCCCATCTGAGAATTTTAATCCCACATAGAGATATCAACATATATCAACCACGGGCTTAAAATTTAAACCTTTACTCAGCGTTTAGCATTGAGGAATCTGTATTTTGCCAACGCCTGTCATGACACGTGGCCTCGGTTTTTAGGGTCTCATCCAAAGGAGTTCTGAGCACCTGGCGATCGAAGGAACAGTTGATATCTATTTCTTTTGACTTAGATCAGTCGCAGCAGGGGCGTTTCAGTATGAGTGAAAAATTCTTGAAGGGACCTTAAACAAACATGCATACAAACAATCTTGAAAGGGACATGGACACGTTAGAATTGTATGACTTGCTTTGCTGTCTTAGCTGCAGAACTAACTCATTGATCTGAAAAATTTAGGGATTGCCTACTAAGAGATCTACACTCTTCATGTCGCCCGTGTGGCGCAGTGGTTAGAGCGTCTGCTCTATAGTCGCGAAGTGAGGAGTTGATCCTTAAGTCGCTGGTTCGAATCCCACTGTGGAACGTGAAAGCCTGTCCCTCGAATAAGACCGCATAAACTGAGGTCCCGTGTCGCATTAGGTTTTGACACGAAAAAGATCCCTCCCTGCTCAGTGGCTCTGAGTGCCGAGTATAGGACAAAATTTGCAGCTCTCCACCGGCAAATGTTGGCGTCTCCACTTGAGTGAAAAATTCTCGAGAGGGACGTTAAACAACATACAATCCATCAATCTACACTCTTCAGTGCCACCCCTTGGAAAAAAGTATATTGTGCAAATATGCCGGCTGTTTATTACGAAAGCCCATTTAGGACCTATCGAAAAATATTTTTGAATCCGTTTAACAAATTGTCGAATTTGTAAAAACAATTTTCATTCGTGAGAACAATTTCTTGGAATTCGTTATAATGAATTTAATCTGTTATAACAAATTGTTGAAATCGTTATAACGAATTCAAAAAGAGCATAGCGCATTTGATAGTCACTTTCGCCTACTCTAGTAGTGATTTTTTAAATACATCGTTTAACCAAACTTTTGTCATACAATGTTAGTTTATACATGCCTTAAAGCAAATCACACAAAAATGATATTCAAATATTAATAGTTCCCTCATATGATAGATATAAAAATCGTTGACTTCATATGGAGAATACAGTAAATACTGAGGTATGCCCCTAAACAATGACATACTGTAGCAAAAGATCACCCTTAACCAGAAAAACCACTTCAAATTATTATTTTTGGATATGACTCCACCTCATTACATTTAGATAATTTTGGTTAAAGGTGGTCTTCATATTGAAAATGTTGAAAATATGTATGTAATTTTCCTTCTCAAAATTATTTTAAGATTCAACAACCGGTCTTAAATTTATCCACTTGCTTAAAAAGACTTCGTGGTGAAGTGGTATGATTGTTGGATTGTAAACATAAAGATCGTGAGTTCGAGTCTCACAGTGTGTGTTTCTTGTGTATGCTTTTATTAGCTCACCTGAGCTGAAAGCTCAAGTGAGCTTTTCTGATCACATTTTGTCCGGCGTCCGTCTGTCTGTCCGTCTGTCTGTCTGTAAACTTTTCACATTTTCGACTTCTTCTCAAGAACCGCTGGGCCAATTTCAACCAAACTTGCAACAAAGCATCCTTGGGTAAAGGGGATTCAAAAAAAATGAAGGGCCACGCCCTCATTCAAGGGGAGATAATTGGGAATTAATGAAAATTTGGTGGCTTGTTTTAAAAAAATCTTTTTCTCAAGAACCACTGAGCAAGGAAAGATGAAACTTAAATAGTAGTGTAGATTCAAGTTTTTTCAAATCAACCCCTAGGGGTAGGGCGGGGCCAAAATGGCTGACCAAAGTTTTACATAGAAATATATAGGAAAATTCTTTAAAAATCTTCTTCGTGTGTGCCATAATTCATCATATTTATATGGAAGCATCCTCAGGTAGTGTAGATTCAAATTTGTTCAAATCATGACCCCCGGGGGTAGGGCGGGGCCAAAATGGCCGACCAAAGTTTTACATAGAAATATATAGGAAAATTCTTTAAAAATCTTCTTCTCAAGAATGACCATGCCATAATTCATCATATTTATATGGAAGCATCTTCAGATAGTGTAGATTCAAGTTTGTTCAAATCATGACCCCCGGGGGTAGGGCGGGGCCAAAATGGCCGACCAAAGTTTTACATAGAAATATATAGGAAAATTCTTTAAAAATCTTTTCAAGAATGACCAAGCCATAATTCATCATATTTATATGGAAGCATCTTCAGGTAGTGTAGATTCAAGTTTGTTCAAATCACGACCCCCGGGGGTAGGGCGGGGCCAAAATGGCCGACCAAAGTTTTACATAGAAATATATAGGAAAATTTTTTAAAAATCTTCTTCTCAAGAATGACCAAGCCATAATTCATCATATTTATATGGAAGCATCCTCAGGTAGTGTAGATTCAAGTTTGTTCAAATCATGACCCCCGGGGGTAGGGCGGGGCCAAAATGGCCGACCAAAGTTTTACATAGAAATACATAGGAAAATTCTTCTTTAAAAATCTTCTTCTCAAGAATGACCAAGCCATAATTCATCATATTTATATGGGAGCATGCTCAGGTAGTGTAGATTCAAGTTTGTTTAAATCATGACCCCCGGGGGTAGGGTGAGGCCAAAATGGCCAACCAAAGTTTTACATAGAAATATATAGGAAAATTCTTTAAAAAATCTTCTTCTCAAGAATGACTAAGCCATAATTCATCATATTTATATGGAAGCATCCTCAGGTAGTGTAGATTCAAGTTTGTTCAAATCATGACCCCCGGGGGTAGGGCGGGGCCAAAATGGCCGACCAAAGTTTTACATAGAAATATATAGGAAAATTCTTTAAAAATCTTCTTCTCAAGAATGACCAAGCCATAATTCATCATATTTATATGGAAGCATCCTCAGGTAGTGTAATTCAAGTTTGTTCAAATCATGACCCCCGGGGGTAGGGCGGGGCCAAAATGGCCGACCAAAGTTTTACATAGAAATATATAGGAAAATTCTTCTTTAAAAATCTTCTTCTCAAGAATGATCAAGCCGTAATTCATCATATTTATATGGAAGCATCCTCAGGTAGTGTAGATTCAAGTTTGTTCAAATCATGACCCCCCCCCCCCAGGGGTAGGGCGGGGCCAAAATGGCTGACCAAAGTTTTACATAGAAATATATAGAAAAATTCTTTAAAAATCTTCTTCTCAAAGATAGAACATCCATTATTGTTCATGGGACTACTTTTGGATTTTACCTTTTCAATAATAAACCAATTTATACTTTGCCTAGCCACAGTGCTCAGGTGAGCGATGTGGCCCATGGGCCTCTTGTTTTTTTTTTTTTTCTCTCTGTGCATTTTTCCCATGTTTTTTTTAATTTTATTTTTTACAATACATGTATAAATAATATAAGAGATATATAATACAACATTACACTTTAAAAGTATCTCTGGAAAAAAGAGTCCTAAACCATTTTCATAACCCAAAGTCATAGACGCTAGCTTCTTTTATTTGAACTTTTTTTAAAAATCTTGTTTAGAATAAGAGTATTGAACAAGTAAAATTATTGTCATGTAACAAACTTGCAACTATGAAAATATAACACTGGTCCACAAATATTTACATACATGTAGTTTGATCTTGAATTGAAAAAGGTACATGTATCTATAAATAGAAACAGGTGATTTCCTTTAAATACTTGAGTCGGCCGTATCGTCGGTAATGCAGCTATGGTCCTTTGCTAATACGAACTAAACTCGTTTTAACAGATTCTAAATCTTGTTATAACGAATTGAATTTGTTCGAACGAATTCCATAATTTTGTTATAACGAATTAAATTCGTTAAAACGAATTATACAAATCGTCACATCGAATTCATATATATATTTTCTATAGGCCCTGATTATTGAATTTGATTAAACGAACTTAATTCGTAATAACAAACTTTGTAATTTGTTTAAACGAATTAAATTTGTTATAACAGACTTTAAAATTTGTTTAAACGAATATCATTTGTTATAACAAATTTTTTAATTCGTTTTAACGAATTTAATTCGTTATAACAAATTAGAGAATTCGTTATAATGAATTCAACAAATTTGTTATAACAGACTAAAATCGTTATAACAAATTCAAAGAAATTGTTATAATGAATTAAATTCGTTATAACAAAATCGACAATTCGTTAAATCAAATTTCAAAAATATTTTTATAGGTCCTAAATGGGCTTCCGTAGTTTATCGATTTATATCTCAATATATCAAATTAATGCTAAATTATCGAAGCCCATTTAAGATATATCGAAAAAAAAATTTAAATCCGATATAACGAATTGTCAAATTTGTTTTAACGAATTTAATTCGTTATAACAATTTCTTTGAATTCGTTAATAATGAATTTAATCTGTTATAACAAATTTGCTGATTTCGTCATAACGAATTCAAAAATTTGTTAATACAAATTAAACTCGTTTTAACAGATTCTAAAACTTGTTATAACGAATTGAATTCGTTTAAACGAGTTCCATAATTTGTTATAACGAATTAGATTCGTTGAAAAGAATTCGACAAATCGTTATATCGAATTCATATATATTTTGCTATAGGTCCTGATTATTGAATTTGATTGAACGAATTTAATTCGTTATAGCACACTTTGGAATTTGTTTAAACGATAACGAACTCAAACAAATTATTAAAACGTATCAAATTCGTTATAACGAATTCTAAAAATCGTTATAACGAATTCAAAAATAGTTGATGCTAATGTAATATCAAAAAATATTTTTGAATTCGTTACAACGATTTTTAGAATTCGTTATAACGAATTTAATTTTGTTATAACAATTTTTTTTTATAACGAATTTAATTTGTTATAACAGATTTATTGAATTCGTTATAAGGAATTTAATTTGCTATTACAATACAACTTATTGATTTAATCTGTTATTACAGATTTATTGAATTCGTTATAACGAATTTAATCTGTTATTACAGATTTGTTGAATTCGTTATAACCAATACAAGAATTTGGTTATAACGAATTGAACAAATCTGTAATAACAGATTAAATTCGTTATAACGAATTGAACAAATCTGTAATAACAGATTAAATTCGTTATAAAGAATTCAATAAATCTGTAATAACAGATCAAATTCGTTATAATGAATTCAGTAAATCTGTAATAACAGATTAAATTCGTTATAACGAATTCAATGAATCTGCTATAACAAATTGAATTCGTTATAACAAATTCAATGAATCTGTTATAACAAATTAAATTCGTTATAATGAATTCTAAAAATCGTTATAACAAATTCAAAAATATTTTTTGATAGGTCCTAAATGGGCTTCCGTAACCAAGTTTTTTCAATCGATAACTTACCTTACTGGACTTTTACGAGAAGCACTGACTTTTACAATTGACTGTTTACTTGGACATTTAAACCTGTGTCATCTACGGAGGTACAGAATTGATAATGGATAAGAAAACCTTTCTAGTGGTCATAGTAATGGTGTTAGGGGCACTTATATGTCAAGACCTGGATTTGAGTGTAGGATGATTGTCGTTTTCTTCAAGGGCAACTTATCTGTGCTTTAAAATAGCCCATTGTTTTCGTTCAATTAAAGGTTGAGCTAAATATTTATATCTTAAAAGAATAATACTGTGAGAGTAATTCGTCCAATAATTTTTCCGTCAGAGGTCGGAAAAACAACCTCGAATGTATTAAGATCACCGGATGTTAAAATTTATACATTTCCTGTTTATCCCAATATAGGATATACGGAGTTAGAAGTCCCTTCTACAGTATATTTTAGGTAATATCATGACATTGAATAAAGTAAAACACCTTATTCCACAGATAAAAGGTCCCCATGCATTTATTTCAAAGATCATGAAAAAGGAGGGTTGTCATGGCGTCTACCATATACATTCGAGGTCGTTTTTCCGCTAGTCGGAAAGGCCCGAGAAGTTGCGATTGTAATTCGTCAACTGTTAAAGTCAGCGCTTCTCGTAACAGTCCACTTGTAGCAACATACCCCTTTCACGTTCATATGGGAATTACGTCATTCAGATGATTTGACCCACAAGAGCACGTATGAACAATGTTTTTAAATAAAAATGAAAATCCATCTTCGGAAATCCACGGTCCGTCTCGCTTCTCTAATCCCCTGAGTGAGACCGATTGTGGGTTTCCGACGATTTTGACAAACAAGTTGATGCTAATGTGATATCAACAGTCTTATTTGAATTCATCATTTTGCAATTTTTTTGGTTATGATCTTGTCAGCAAATACAACTTTTCATTGTGCTAAATGTTGACTGAGGTTTTTCATACTACATTGTACATGTAATTGCTTTTTCCCGATCATGATAAGGAACACACTGATGGTGTGACAAGTCGACAGGGGATGCTCTACCAAGCTAATCCCACCCCCTTATTTTTTCGGAAGTCCTTCTTTGATCTTCGCCTAATTTGTATTGTTTGGATCGATGGACTTTTTAAGCTTCAATACTGTTCGTTATCTTCCTATTTTTAGCGAAATCAAAGCATTTTTGACAGATCAAAAATAATTTTGATAGAATAATATTTATGAGTTAATAAACGAAGAATAATTTAGGAAAGGTACATGCACATGCAAGTTTGATAATGCAGGTTTGGATTAAAAGACAACATTAACATAATGCTTATAAGAACAAGAGGCCCATAGGCCACATTGCTCACCTGAGCACATTGGCTAGGAAATAAAAGCAGAAATCACTTCAGTATTGAGAAGTTCAATCTGATTAAAATCAGATCCTCGATGCTCCTTTTTTAATGATATGTCGTTTCAATCTGATTAAAATCAGATCCTCCATGATCCTTTTTTAACGATATGTCGCATACGAGGCCTCGTAAGCGACATATCGTTAAAAAGAATCATCTAGGATCTGATTTTATTCAGATTGTGAGAAGTTTATTTGGGGGATTTTAAACACCAACTACCTGATGTTGCTTCCATACAATAAATGCCTTTGCTGTTTTTGAGCAACTAACTACAATAACTAACAACAGTATAAATCAACAGCATTGCAAGTTTGGTAGGGCAAGTTTGGCTTAATTATACATAAATCCTCACTACAATAATTTTAAATATTATAAATAAACATCAGTGCAAGTTTAGTAGGGCAAATTTGGATTACTTGTACATAATGCCGATATAAATACTTGCTACAATAACTTTAAACAGTATAAATCAACAGCATTGCAAGCTAGGTAGGGCAAGTTTGGATTACATACTGCTTTTTTAATAAGCAGTATAAATCAACAGCATTGCAAGTTTGATAGGGCAACTTTGGATTACAAAATACAGATATAAATACTCAGTACTGTAACTGTAAACAGTAAATGAACACATTGCAAGTTTTGTAAGGCAAGTTTGGTTGATTACATAATGCAGATATAAATACTCACCACAATAACTAACAACAGTATTAATGGACAGCATAACAAGTTTGGAAAAGCATGCTTAGATTACATAATACAGATACAAATACTAAATACAGTAACTAACATCAGTATAAATAAACATCATTACAAGTTCGGTACAGCAAGTTTGGATTACATATGATACTTATGAATACTCACTACAATAACTTTAAAAAGTATAAATAAACAGCATTGCAAGTTCGGTAGGACAAGTTAGGATTTTCATATGACACTTATGAATACTCACTACAATAACTTTAAACAGTATAAATAAACATCATTACAAGTTCGGTAGGGCAAATTTGGATTACATATGATACTTATGAATACTCACTACAATATCCTCTAACATTATAAATAAACATCATTGCAAGTTCGGTACAGCCAGTTCGGATTACATATGACACTTATAAATACTCACTACAATAACTTTAAACAGTATAAATAAACATCATTGCAAGTTTGGTAGGGCAAGTTGGGATTACATATGACACTTATAAATACTCACTACAATAACTTTAAACTTAAGAAATAAACATTATAGCAAGTTCGGTAGGGCAAGTTTGGATTACCTATGACACTTACAAATACTCACTACAATAACTTTAAAAAGTATAGATAAAAAGCATTGCAAGTTCGGTAGGGCAAGTCTGGATAACACGTGACACTTATAAATAGTCCCTACAATAACTTTAAACAGTATAAATAAACATCATTACAAATTCGGTAGGGCAAGTCTGGATTACATGTGACACTTATAAATACTCACTACAATAACTTTAAACAGTATAAATAAACATCATTGCAAGTTTTGATTACATACGACACTTATAAATACTCACTACAATAACTTTAAACATTAGAAATAAACATCATTGCAAGTTCGGTAGGGCAAGTTTGAATTACATGTGACACTTATAAATACTCACTACAATAACTTAAAACTTTATAAAAAAAAAAAACATTATTGCAAGTTCGGTAATGCAAGTTTGGATTACATATGACACTTATAAATACTCACTACAATAACTATAAACAGTATAAATAAACATCATTGCAAGTTCGGTAGGGCAAGTCTGGATTACATGTGACACTTATAAATACTCACTACAATAACTATAAATAGTATAAATAAACATCATTGCAAGTTTGGATTACGTATGACAAATATAAATACTCACTACAGTTACTATAAATAGTATAAATAAACATCATTGCAAGTTTGGATTACGTATGACACATATAAATACTCACTACAATTACTATAAATAGTATAAATAAACATCATTGCAAGTTCGGTAGGGCAAGTTTGGATTACGTTTGACACTTATAAATACTCACTACAATAACTATAAACAGTATAAATAAACATCATTTCAAGTTAAGTAGGGTAAGTTTGGATTACATTAGACACTTATAAATACTCACTACAATTACTATAAACAGTATAAATAAACATCATTGCAAGTTCGGTAGGGCAAGTCTGGATAACACGTGACACTTATAAATACTCACTACAATAATTATAACAGTATAAATAAACATCATTGCAAGTTCGGTAGGGCAAGTCTGGATTACATGTGACAGTTATAAATACTCACTACAATAACTATAAATAGTATAAATAAACATCATTGCAAGTTTGGTAGGGTAAGTTTGGATTGCATTAGACACTTATAAATACTCACTACAATTACTATAAACAGTATAAATAAACATCACTGCAAGTTTGGATTCGTATGACACTTATAAATACTCACTACAATAACTATGAACAGTATAAATAAACATCATTGCAAGTTCACTAGAGCACGTTTGGATTACATATGACACTTATAAATACTCACTACAGTTACTATAAATAGTATAAATAAACATCATTGCAAGTTCGGTATGGCAAGTTTGGATTACGTTTGACACTTATAAATACTCACTACAATAATTATAACAGTATAAATAAACATCACTGCAAGTTCGGTAGGGCAAGTCTGGATTACATGTGACAGTTATAAATATTCACTACAATATTATACAATAGTATAATAAACATCATTGCAAGTTTGGTAGGGTAAGTTTGGATTACATTAGACACTTATAAATACTCACTACAATAACTATGAACAGTATAAATAAACATAACTGCAAGTTCACTAGAGCACGTTTGGATTACATATGACACTTATAAATACTCACTACAGTTACTATAAATAGTATACATAAACATCATTGCAAGTTCAGTACAGCAAGTTTGGATTCAGATGACACTTATAAATACTTACTACAATAACTTTAAACACTATAAATAAACATCATTGCAAGTTCAGTACAGCAAGTTTGGATTCAGATGACACTTATAAATACTTACTACAATAACTTTAAACAGTATAAATAAACATCATTGCAAGTTCGGTAGGGCAAGTTTGGATTACATATGACACTTATAAATACTCACTACAATAACTATAAACATTATAAATAAACATCATTGCAAGTTCAATAGAGCAAGTTTGGATTCAGATGACACTTATAAATACTCACTACAATAACTATAAACAGTATAAATAAACATCATTGCAAGTTTGGTAGAGCAAGTCTGGATTACATGTGACACTTATAAATACTCACTACAATAACTTTAAACAGTATAAATAAACATCATTGCAAGTTTGGATTACATATGACACTTATAAATGCTCACTACAATAACTTTAAACAGTATAAATAAACATCATTGCAAGTTCGGTAGGGCAAGTTTGGATTATAAGTGACACTCACAAATACTCACTACAATAACTATAATCATTAGAAATAAACATCATTGCAAGTTCGGTAGGGCAAGTTTGGATTACATATATGACACTTACAAATACTCACTACAATAACTTTGGGCAGTATAAATAAACATCATTGCAAGTTTGGTAGGGCAAGTTAGGATTACAGTGGCGTAGCACCCTATACGCAGCAACGCAAATGAATATGCGGATTCTTACCACAAAAAAAAAAATATATATATTTGATTTTCATAATTTCATCGAAAGATTAATATAAATTTATCTAATAAATTATGGAATAAGCAGGATTAATGCCTTTGTGTTTTTTTTATTTCTTTGTATTTACTTATTTTGTTTAAATTTTCATATTGCATTTCGGATCTATTTTATCCCTACATTTAACCGTGCGAATTTCAGTTTTATATAGGTCTTGTGTATTTCTTGTATCATATAATGTTCTTAAAAATTCAAGGACAAATTTCATAATGTCGATTCAAAGCAATATCAAGTCATTTTTGAAATTTTCAAATATGAATGATTACATATGACACTTACAAAAACTCGCTGCAATAACTATAATCAGGATAAATAAACATCATTGCAAGTTCGGTAGGGCAAGTTTGGGTTGCATATGACACTTATAAATACTCACTACAATAACTTTGGGCAGTATAAATAAACATCAACACAAGTTCGGTAGGACAAGTTTGGATTACATATGACACTTATAAATACTCACAACAATAACTATAAACATTATAAATAAACATCAATACAAGTTTGGTAGGGCAAGTTTGGATTTCATAATGCATTTATAAATACTCACTTCAAATAATTTTATAAGATTATAACATAAATGAGTTTGGATAACATACCACATATAAAAATTCTCACTTACATAACTATATACAGTAAATAAAAAATAAGAGTTCAATTTTGTAAACACAATCAGATTGGAATAGATACACAATACTACAAATATAAATAATCTCTAGAAAAACTCAGGTTGGTAATGCACGTTTGGACAACATACCACTTATATAAAATATTCATTACAATTACTTTATACAGTCAAATAAATGAAAGTGTAAGTTTGGTGAATGCACTTATGGATTACATACCATGTGTATATATACACACTAAGATTATCTTACATCATAAAACAAAAACAAATTACTATACATATATACGTAGTACTGGTACAAACAAAGTGCAAGTTTGGTACATGTATATGCAAGTTTGAATAAAAACGCGAACATCAGGAAATTCCAAAGGTGGGATCAGGTGTCTTTGAGAAGTGAGTATCCCTTGTTGGTCTGTGTTCTAATACTTCAGATGCATGGATCCTGAATCTTTTTGCATGCAGTTTCAAGGCTTCTTTGCCCAAGTTATTACCCTGGATCCTGGCAGTAGTCTGACCATCTGTCCCTCCCTCATCTTTGTTCCCTGTCAAAATCACAAACTGACCACAAGATTAGTACTAGCTGTTTCAAATCAGTTGAGAAAAATGATAAACTGTAAAACCACATCAAAATCACGAATCATATGAAAATTGATAAAGAAAACATACAAATTCAATGAAATGAAGGCAAAAGGATTGGAAGAGTTAGGAAGGGTAGGTAGTGGATAGGAGACAGAAATTGAAAATGTTTACCTTAATTGATAAGGTTCTTTTTATCCAATCTCCCTGGTTGCTTAGCTGGGTTAAATGTGAATCTGCTTCGTGGGAGGGGGTTGCTCTACATTCTGTCAGCTGTCAGCTGTCAACTTTAAAGCAAAAATTGATTCTTATTTACTGTATTTTTGAAGTTTGCTATTTGATTGTGAGCAAAAAAATTACTTTAAAAATGGCTTAATCAAGCTGTTCTGAATAGCTTATAGAAATACATGTAAAGCAAATGCAAAAAGTTATTTGGCTTAGGGAGGAGATTGGCATGGCCTGATTACATGCAGTGTTTTGAGAGATTTTCAAAATAAAATTGTTAATATATTATAAACAGCACACATAAACAATGCAGATGAGGCAGTCAGGACTGGGGCAAGTTGGTTGCAATTCACATCCTTCTTTAAAAATAATTCCAATAAACATCATCCATATTTGAAACAAAATAAAAATTCATTTTTATGAATTAAAAGTAACCCCTCTATACCTTTTTAAAAATCTTATATATTTAGAAAATGGCTTCTATGTTTGACCACAACCAGCAGAAATGGTACCTTTATTTTTATTTTTTAATCTGGGTGATGACAGGGGTACCCCTCCCAGACTGTCCTCCACTCAAACTTGGTGAAGGCCCTCACAGCCAAGATGACTTTAGATGTAATCATGGTTTAAAACTTGGGGCAAAACCCACTTTTTTGTTTCATACTCGGAATTCGTAATACTCAAATATGCATTCTCTTATTATTTCTACAGGCCACCATACATGTATATGACCGATGATTGTTCGTTTAACTTTACCACTGAACCAGGGCGATAACGTGTTTACCAAATAAATATATTTCCCTCTCTACTGAAAGAAAATTCCCTGATAGACAGAAAAATCAACATTTAGTATCAAACTTACAGGTATGTCGCATCGTGACCGTCTGCTGGAAGAAGACTAAAGTCAGTAAAGACTGTCCACCATATTCCGTTAGAATAGACTGAAACCGAGTGCTGTTCACGGAACCGGAAGTTGTTACATATACTGGTCTACATCATGACACATCCCTTTTTTAAAAATAAACTTTAGAGAAGATTATTTTACGAATTAAATATTTTACGTAGATTAAAAAAAAACTTTTTATTATTGTAAACAAGTGTACATCCGTATATATTACTAAGGAAGGACATACTATGATACATGTACTTTACTTCGTATGAGAGAGAGAGAAAGGTTTTTTTTAAAGGCCATATTAGACCAAAAAGGCGAAGAATTCAAGGGCAATCTACTGCAAGTGATGATGAAAGCAAACGTGTATACATTTAGAAAATGTGTGCGCAAAAATATATAATGCAAAAGTGCAGAAAACTTGCATGTACATTGTGTACATGTATTCGTTACCCTTTGACTGTAACGAATGGAATTAATTATTCACAATTGTCCATACACATGATTTAGCCCTTTTTTTAAGAAGAAGAGTAAAATAACATAAAATCCTCTATCTGCTCAAGAAATCCCATAATAAACACGTGGTTACAAGTGAGCACACTTAGCCCGTGCTGAGCAAAATATTTTACATGTACCTTGAGAAAGCTTTGAAAGGCGTTAATTCTCAGAGGGAAAGTGTTTTAAAATAAAAATTATGCTTATTCTGGTAGAGCTCTCTCAACGAATATAGTGATGTAATTTTTATCAAGGGGTTTATGTTTGCCCCCCCCCCCCCCACCCCACATTTCCTTCTATCGGGCTCGCAGCAACGGTTATTAAAATCCCTCATTAGAGGACATCTGCACTTTCAAAATCACCGATATAGAAACCTCTATGAAACCTCTATGAAACTAGAAAAGGTGCAAATGATATATGGTGGTCATGTAGATCTCTCTAACCATTTATACACTAGTTTGATATAGTTATTCCTGACAGCATCAATTAATTTATCTTTCCTTAAGATTTGATACGATATTACTGCAGAGTACTATTGTACAAGGCATCTCATTTTTTTTACATTTGTTTACATTCAGTTCCTTATAATGAAAGTCAATTCCACATGATAGTAGAAAATCTACGAGAGTTTCCAATTTATGAGGGAGAACTGTCACCCTACTTTACAGTTTGAATATATTTTAAAATATTTTGTAAACAGAGTGATAAATCCATCAGTCAATTTTTGATCCGTCTATTTTTTTATGCGCCTTGAAATAATGGACTCATTGTATAATGATCTAGTTCATTAACGTTGATGAGTTGTAATTAACCACATTTAACCTTAAGTTCACCCATTATTACTCATATATACATCACTTATAGGCTTCGAACTTTGTTTCAAGGAGAAATATTTCTGTGGTCCTAACACTGTTTAGATTATTGATTACACCTGAATTGTTCTGTCCAACCACAATTTTGTTTAAATACAGACTTCTTATTGATGTTTGTAGATGTGGGATTCGTATTCTTTAAACCGTCTCTCAAAAGAGAATAAAATTAACTTCAGCTTTTTTTTGGCCTATTGAAAACTAAGAGTAGCTCAGAAGGCAGGCGTGGGTTAATATAGGGGAAGGTGTGGGGGAGATCTTTTATCTCAGGAAATATCTCAGTAAATATTTTCGGCAAGGAGGTAAGTTCGAAATTCCACTTATGATGACTTCATAAACATGTTGACCATCGCCGCCACAACATAACTTATATTTCGTATCTTCGACATATTGGTAATTCTTTTAAAAAAGCTGCATTTCAATACATCAGTTAACTTCATACTCGGATCAGCTGTCAATCTTGCATAAATCTTAGAAACATTACTAGTAACGTATTTAACATTAAATCGTGGATGCATTTGGTCGATGTTTTAATTTTGAGGCACCGAAATTCCAATTGGTGTTACCACCAAAGGTGTCATTAAGTGACTGAGTAATGAATCAGTCAAATTCGACCTGGTCTAATTTTTTTTTTTTTTTTTTTTTTTTTTTTACAAAATAAACCTTTCATATTAAAAAAAAAGATGACATCATGACCAGAAAATTAGAGCTAGCAAAAAAAGGGGGGATAAATAATTTCTTATTATTTATGTACACGTATCTGAAAACCCTGATAACAGGCCATACTCAATGTCAGACAACATGTAATACTAAATCCTACTAAATACAGGTGAGGGATGGAGGGGGAGCGGGCAAGCTTTTTGAATGTTAATCTCAGTTTGAATACAAAAAATAAGGAATAAACGGGATTTCATTTTTATTTTAACAAATAAGTTTTATTCCTTTTGATCTTTTTTGTATCAAAGATAATTAATCCATTAGGAAAATACATTTTTAATTACTGAAGTTAACCCCGCCCCCCAAAAAAAAATACATGCATTCTAAAGAAAAATGCTCTCTTATAAGTGTATAAATTTCTCTCTTATAAGTGTATAAATTTTACCGTTAGCAAGCAACATGTATAGAAAATATCCTAGAATTTTATTCCAGAGCACACTGAATTTATTAAAGTTTTTTTCTTACATGTATTTACAAATCGCACTTGTAATCTTCGTTTTTAAACTTTTGTGATCCCACCACTCATGGGATCGTTCCCAAAATATTTCACTTGAATCTCATCTCCGGGCTTAAATCCCAAAATTTTCTGAATATATAAGATAACTTAAAAATTTGATCAATCTGCTTAAATTGAGCAAAAGTTTGAGACTTTAAAATAATTTCCATACTTGTTAAATTTTCAATGCCAGAAAAACCAAATTTTGTAATTGAAAAGGTCGAATAATTGATTATGTGAAACAATTTGAAACTTTTTCTTAGTCACAATATTAGAGTGTCTTTTTTAAAATATAAAAATATTTTAGTTTGTCCCATGATTTATTTGAAAAAAAAATTGGAGGGAAAACGTCGAGGATGTGATTTTTTTTTTATTAAGGCACATTTCATTGCAAAAAGTTCATATTAAATGTACTGCAGAATTAAATGTACTGTAGAGCCAAAATTTGATGAATGTTAGTATTTTATAATGAATTTAATATTGGTTTTTTTGGTCTCCATTATCATAAAACATTAAAGATTTAAATCCCCACAACAGACCAGGAAGTATAAATACCTGACAGGTAGATAACACAGGTAAGTCATGTGACCTGAATTCCAATAAGGAGCTGGCAGCCATTACTGTTTTACATCAGGTAATGTCTAAACTTTGATATCAAGACACGAAGCATCGTTTTAGAAAGGGGGGGGGGGGCGTCAGAGAAAATCGGGGGGGGGGGGGGTTAGGGGTAGGGGTCGACATTTTTCAAGACCGATTTCTTTCAGTATCCATTTTTTTGTATTCAACACCACATTTCCCTGATATTAATTTTCTGTAGTATAAAGTGGGGGGGGGGCAGCCTTTCAATGAACATTTCCATTTTCCAATAGTAAAGGTAATGTTGGGAAAAAAGTGCACCCCCCCCCCCCCCGGTTGCTGCGTGCTTTTCCAATAGTAAAGGTAATGTTGGGAAAAAAGTGCACCCCCCCCCCCCCCCCCCCCCGGTTGCTGCGTGCCTGGATATTGACTTATAATAATTGAATAATTCTGTATACTACAATCCATCTTGTGTAGCATGCTCTGCTCTGGTGAGAGATTGAAAAAAGATCTTGTTTTTATTGATGTACTGTTGGAATAATCAGATTTAATACGGTTTGGGCCAGCCTTGGTAGCTAAGTCAGTAGAGCATTTGACTAGTGAAGCAGGGGTCCCAGGTTTGATTCCCAGTAGAGTCCGTTCAGTCATACATTTTCTCCTTTCCTGTTACAGTTTTGGTGCCGTTGACAAGCCCTGGACTTGTAGGTCTTAATCATGGACCCCAGTGCCCAGGACGTGGTGCGATGCGACCTGTGTGAGACCGCTGTGGTACAGATGCACTGTGATACATGTCTTGTCAACCTGTGTAAGGCCTGCGTTGGAGAACACTTCTCTGCTGATCTCTCAAAACCTCATAAAATTGTGGACTTCAAAGATAGAAAATCCACTCCCCTCTATCCTGGATGTAAAACTCATGACAAAGAACGATGTAAAATGTACTGTGATCAATGTGACATTCCTGTCTGCCATAAGTGCATATCATCTGGTCAACATCTAGGCCATAAAGTATCAGAAATCTTAAAAGTTGTGGATGGAAAAAGGAATAAATTCATGAAAGAGCAGACTGAATTAAATGAGACAATTTACCCCACCTACCAGGACATTGCCTCTGATGTACAAAACAGAATGATCCAGTTTGAAAAGAACTAGTGCTAATTGTAACGGGGACCGTTACAGATGTTCCCCAAACGCTCCCCAACTCCCTTTTGGTGCCATATTCCCTGTTATCTCTATTAAATAAGAAATACTTTATGGAATTTAGACTTAATCAAGGTCTTCCAAGAAAAATACAAAATATATTTAAAAAATAGGCATTGCACGCGTGTTCATGTGAGTAACGACCATATTATCTTGTCTACACTATCTTAAATTTTAATAATATCAAAGCATTTAATCCAAAAGTATTAAAAAATGCACTCATTCAAGTGTATTTTTTATTTTACTCATTTCACGTGCACGCACGTGCATAATGACTACACCTTCTTGTAGGAGTCCCTTATATTTATCCAAGTTCTAAATCTCATCCTGTTTCGTTGAAAAACAAGAGAGTTATAGCCATTTGAAGTTTCAGCCAATCAGATTGCAGCACACGTGCATGCGCGTGATTTCATGAATATTTTCTATATCATATTTTAGGATATCGTAATGCATGACTATGTTTTAAATTTCAAAGCATTTCGTCAAAAAACAAAGGAGATATAGCCATTTAAAGTTTTAGCCAATCAGATTACAGCACGTGCGCATGCGCATGCTTTTATTAAAATTTTAATATATCATGCTGTAGATCTTTATAATGTAGGACCATGTTCAAAATTTCAAAAGATTATGACAAGAAACAAGAAAGATATTGAGACTTTAGTTTCAGCCAATCAGAGCGAAGCGCACGTGCATGCGCGTGAGATCTTGCTATTTTGACCATGCCATCTTGTCTATACTACTAATGTATCCTTACATTATGAGTTTCAAAGCATTTTATCAAAAAATAGAAAGTTCCGACTATATCTATTATATTGGTTATTTGAAGTGTTGCACGTGCGCGCTCTTGCAAGCACGTGCGCGCAAAATGACCTTGATTCCGCAAATCTGCATAACATGTCTACTTACCCTAAAAAGGTTTTACCTACCTCGGACGAACAGTTTACAAGATCATTCCCGGACAAAAAAGTACCCAGGAAGAAGAAGAAAAATAATAATAATAATAATAATAATAACTAGTGCTAATTGTAACGGGAACCGTTACAGATGTTCCCCAAACGCTCCCCAACTTCCTTTTGGTGCCACATTCCCTGTAAGCTTCATTAAATAAGACAAACTCTATGCATTTGAGGCTTTAACAACATTTACCCAAGAGAAAGTACCAAGTTCATTCAAATTTTAGAATTCCACGCCTGCGTAATGACCATATCATCTTGTCTATACAATCTATATATTTTAATATACTAAATGTTAATGTAATTAATTCAAAAGTATTAAAAAATACGCTCATTAAACTGTATTTTTGATTTAACTCATTTCACGTGGAAGCACGTGCATACATGAGCACGATGACCATTCCTTCTTGTAGAAGTCCATTACATCTATCTATGTTCTAAATCCCACCCCGTTTGGTTGAAAACCAAGGGAGTTATAGCTGTTTCAAGTTTCAGCCAATCAGATTGCAGTGCACGTACACGCACGTGTATGCATGTGCATGGTGACCATTCCATCTTGTAGAAGTTCGTTATATCTATCTATGTTCCAAATCCCATCCTGTTTGGTTGAAAACCAAGGGAGTTATAACTATTTAAAGCATAAGCCAATCAAATTGCAGCGCATGTGCATGCAGGCGTTTTCATGAAAATTGCTATATATTTTATTGTAGGATATCCTAATACATGCCTATGTTTAAAATTTCAAAGGATTTCGTCGAAAAACAAGAAAGATATTGAGACTTTAGTTTCAGCCAATCAGAGAAAAGTGCACGTGCATGCGCGTGTGATCTTGTTTTTTTGACTATGTCATCTTGTCTATGCTTCTAATATATACTTATAATATGAGTTTCAAAGCATTTCATCAATAATTTAAATAGTTACGTCTGTATCAATTATGTTGGACATTTTTCATGTTGCACGTGCGAGCTCTTGCAAGCACACGTGCATGCACATGCTTTCATTATAATTCTTATATTACAGGCTGTAGATCTCCCTAATATATGACTATGTTCAAAATTTCAAATGATTTTATCAAAAAACAAGAGAGATATAGAGACTTAAGTTTCAGCCAATCAGAGCAAAGCGCACGTGCATGCGCGTGCGATCTTGCTACTTTGACCATGTCATCTTGTGCATACTACTAATATATCCTTACATTATGAGTTTCAAAACATTTTGTTAAAAAATAGAAAAAGTACGGTTTTATCCATTATATATTGGTCATTTCAAGTTTTGCACGTGCGCGCTCTTGCAAGCACGTGCGCGCAAAATGACCTTGATTCCGCAAATCTACATAACATGTCTACTGACCCTAAAAACATTTCACCTAAATCGGATGTGTAGTTTACAAGATCATTCGCGGACAAAATTTTCCCGAGAAGAAAAATAATAATAATAACTAGAGCCGAGCTCGTTGCAAAGCAACGAGTAGGTCTTCCGTCCGGTTTTGACCAGAAGTGCCGGAAGTGACGTGAACAAAAGAAAGCAATGAGCTAAGTAGTCTCTAGTGACTTAATAATTTCAATTTTGCATTAAAACCTTCGAAATAAGCTATTTTTGGCTACTTCCGGTTTAACCGGAAGTGATGTCGACGGACGGAAAGTTAAGATTTAAGCTTCCAGTGAAATATATTGCCCAAAAACCTGTCAAGAACAGCAAAAATATGCAATTTTTGACTACTTCCGGTTCAACCAGAAATAACGTCGCCGGACGTATTTTGACGACACCATTAGATATAGCTTGACATTTTGAACAACTTTGCTTCTTTGATATATTACAAATCCTCAATACTTTTTGAGATATAAATGAAAAACTTTTGGTCCCTTTTGGCCCTTTATTATAGGGGCCAGCCCCTTATCGTTTATATTTTTCGAAAGATCGTGACATTCTCTACAACTTTTGTTCTATATGTCTTTACAAATTGTTAACATGTAAAAAGATATTGCAGAAAAGGTGTTAAATATTTCTGAGTCCCTGGTAGAACTTTTTTCGAGCCATAGCGAGCGCCGACGTGCGGCACTTCCGGAGAAAGAGAGTGCTGTGTGACAAAAGAGCACACCTTGCTCTATCATCGCTGAAAATCTTATGTTTCTGTCTTAAGGCATTTTCGAGAAAAATGATGGACAATGAGACCCCCTGAAAATCACTAAATCGCGGAAATCTCAAAACCGGAAGTGACGTCATCAAAACAAAAAAATTACTTTCAGCTTTGTTTGATGTTCTATCAGTCCTGAAAGTTTCATTAAAATCTATCCAGCCGTTTTCGAGAAATCGCGTGCACAAAATCGGTAAGAAAAAAAAACAATAATAATAATAATAAAAATAGTGGAAAAGAAACCTAAGAATAACAAGAAGGTCTTCCGCTGAAGACGGAAGACCTTAATAATAATAATAATAATAAGAAACAGAGTAAAAACAATATGTTCCCCAACTTCGTTTGGGGAACATAATAACTAGTGCTAATTGTAACGGGGACCGTTACAGATGTTCCCCAAACGCTCCCCAACTCCCTTTTGGTGCCATATTCCCTGTTAGCTTCATTAAATAAGACAAACTCTATGCATTTGAGACTTTAACAACGTTTACCCAGAAGTGTACGAAGTTCATTCAAATTTTAGCATTGCACGCGTGCGCATGTGAATGCATGTGCGTAATGACCGTATCATCTTGTCTACACAATCTAATATATATTAAATTTACTAAATACTAAAGTATTTAATCCAAAAGTATTAAAAAATACGCTCATTCAAGTGCATTTTTGATTGGTTGAAAACCAAGGGAGTTATAGCTGTTTAAAGTTTAAGCCAATCATATTGCAGCGCACGTACATGCACGTGTATGCATGTGCATGGTGATCATACCTTCTTGTAGAAGTCCATTATATCTGTCTACGTTCCAAATCCCATCCTGTTTGGCTGAAAACCAAGGAAGTTATAGCTATTTAAAGTTTAAGCCAATCAGATTGCAGCTCACGTGCATGCACGTGTTTTCATGATAATTGAGATATATCATGTTGTAGGATATCCTAATGCATGGCTATATTCAAAATTTCAAAGGATTTTGTCAAAAGACAAGAAAGATATTGAGACTTTAGTTTCAGCCAATCAGAGCGAAGCGCACGTGCATGCGCGTGAGATCTTGCTATTTTGACCATGTCATATTGTCTATGCTACTAATATATCCTCACATTATGAGTTTCAAAGTATTTCATCAAAAAATAGAAAAGTTGCGGCTATATCTATTCTATTGGTTCTTTCACGTGTTGCACGTGCGCGCTCTTGCAAGCACGTGCACGCAAAATGACCTTGATTCCGCAAATCTACATAACATGTCTACTGACCCTAAAAAGGTTTTACCTACATCGGACGAATAGTTTACTAGATCATTCCCGGACAAAAAAGTACCCAGGAAGAAGAAGAAGAAGAAAAATAATAATAATAATAAGAAACAGAGTAAAAACAATATGTTCCCCAACTTCGTTTGGGGAACATAATAAGAAACAGAGTAAAAACAATATGTTCCCCAACTTCGTTTGGGGAACATAAATATGGAGATCTCTCAACAGCCATAACAAAACATGGAGAGGACTGGCACAGAGAAATTGACAAACTTGTCAATAAACTTAAAGCTGAAGTTGATGTGATGAAAAACACACAGTTACAAACTCTACAGAAACATCTGGATGAAATAAACAAGACAATGTCTGACATCAAGGATGAAATCAATTCAATGGAAACTGCAATAGACACCAATGAATTGTCAAAACTATTTAGTGTCATGTCTAATGTACACACATACAGAAATCTTCCAGACAAAATTTTAGCACCTTTACCCAAATTCATTCCAGGAAAAATGAAAGGGGAAGAACTAAGTAAACTGTTTGGAGCCTTATCATCAAGTTCTTTAACATCAGATAAACATGGTTACAGCATGAAGACAACACAGAAATCACCAGAAGCTGGATCCTCTCCTCCGGTCAAACAACTGCTTGATGAACCAGAGACTGTCACCACCATAGACACTGGGTATAAACAATTTTACAATATGGCCTGTCTGAATGATGAAGAAATCTGGACAAGTGGAGGTGACAACACCATGAAACTCTACAGCATCAATCAGGGATCACTACTCAAGTCCATCAAAACCAAGTCAGGGTACATATCATCTAACATAGCAGTGACAAAAAGTGGAGATCTAGTTTATACTGATTACTTTTATAGAACTGTGAACATTGTGAAGAATGAGAAGATAGAGGAGTTGATCAGACTACAGAACTGGATACCTAAAGGTGTCTGTAGTACCTCCTCTGGGGACCTCCTGGTTATCATGGTCAGTGATGATTGCAAACAAACAAAAGTTGTCTGTTACTCTGGCTCCACAGAAAAACAAACCATTCAGTTTGATGATAAACGTAAACCTCTCTACTCTAATTCTAGTTCTTGTATTCTAAGATACATAACTGAGAACAAGAACCTGGATATCTGTGTGTCTGATGAGAGAGCTGGAGCAGTAGTGGTGGTCAATCAGGCCGGGAAACTGAGATTCAGATACACTGGACATACTCCTGCTCCAATGAACAAAGCATTCAATCCACGAGGAATCACCACAGACAGTCAGAGTCACATCCTTACAGCTGATTTTAACAATCACTGTGTCCACATCATAGACCAGGATGGACAGTTCCTCCGTTACATAGACTGTGAACTGAGTAGACCCTGGGGACTGTGTACAGATACAAATGACAATTTGTTTGTTGTTCAGTGGGGAAACAGACAAGTGAAGAAAATCAAATATCTGCAGTGAAAGTCAAGATTATATGAAAAAAACTTTCCTCTTCAAAATTAGCTAGTTTCTCTTTATGCTTAAATTGGCCATGTAGATAAACAAATTTATTAACTTACACACTATGTCCAATTCTCAGCCTCATAATAAAGTAGAGATCTAATGCTTTCAATTTTTATGTAAAAGATACCTCTAAAGAGTCCAAGTTCTCAAAAACAGATTGTGTGAAGTTGAAATGTTCTTGAATTTTGCAGAAAAAAATGCATTTGAGATCCTTCAACAAAGAAATAATATATGAGCACACCCCTCAATCCAAAAAATAAAATGTTTCATAATCTAGACAAGCAGTTCTTTCAAAATATACATGTATTTACACATTTTGAATCGGCAGGTCGTGCTGTACATGAAGTATTGAAAAATGAAAATAATGAAGCATTTCATTACATAGCAATGCATGAACTAGCAAGAAAATTACATCATTTTTATTGTAGACATGCAGTCACCAAGGGTTTAAGTTATATTTATTTTGTTGTCAACTAAAACTATATGTACTCAATTTTTAAGAAATTTACAGGGCTTCAAATGGCCCAAAGTGGCCCTTGCTTTTTTTCATCATTTCAGTCCATTGTCTAAACTTTATCCATCTTTTATCTGTATATAACGACTGATGTATGATATGACTGTTACATGTATATATTATGACTGTTATATGAAATGGGGTACCAAGCTTCTTCAATGTTAATCTTAGTTTGAATATAAAAAATAAGGAATAAACAGAATTTCATTTTATTTTAATAAATCCGTTTTATTTCTGTTGATATTTTCTAGCTATCACAGAAGACTTATCCATTATGAGACCTGTGACATTTACATTAATGAAGTTGAACCAGAAAAATAATACCTGATCATAGTACGGTGAACAGTCAGAGGCATAGCCAGGGTACTTTTGACAGTACATTACGAAAAATTGTAATATTACAATTTTCCATGATATAGTGTAAGTAAGAGTTATCTCTCCCATTGTAAAAATAAATCTATGCTTGATTAAGGAGGCTGGGGGGTCAACAAATTAACCGCAAATTAACCACCAGATTTAACTTATTTTTTTTAGATACGGTATCTTAAGCTGTCAACTATCATTTGGCAAAGAAAAAATTCATACATTTTAGTTTTAAAAATTGATCATTTTTGTATATCTTTATATGGAGCTCTTCTTTTAAAGGAGATAGAAATAGTCTGAAAATGGCTGCCACCCCCAGCCTCTTTAAATCTGCATCTAGCTCACAGCAGGGTCAATATTACCACTTACTAAATGAATAAGAAGTAGAGTAGATACCTAAGGAATATCAAGTGTCTCATCTAAGCCTTTAGATTGGTCTTACACAAGATTAACAGCTGGATAATCATTAATGCATTAGTTAGAGTAATGAAAGAACCATGATGGTCGGAGCTAAACTAGGAAGGCCGGAGACATGAAACCAGTATCAGGTCACTGGGTCAACTTCAAACTATACAGGAAAATTACTGCCAATCCCTCAAAAATTACTCTCTGGGAGATATTGACATTCAAAGTGTGCACTATGTCAAAGAAAGTCAAAAAGTAGCAATAAATTTTGGACTATTTCTTACCCTGCACCATGAAAACAATTAAACCAGAAGTTTGGAACAAAAATATTTCATAATAAAAGCATTTGTTTGCTTTAATTTAAGATTTTCACAACATTAACTATATTACAGTT
The DNA here is from genome assembly GCF_032062105.1 of Saccostrea cuccullata. Lineage (NCBI taxonomy): Eukaryota > Metazoa > Mollusca > Bivalvia > Ostreida > Ostreidae > Saccostrea > Saccostrea cuccullata. The sequence continues at coordinate 367,783 of NW_026930231.1, forward strand.
TTCCATAATATTACAATTTTTCATAATATAGAAATATTAGGAAAAATTGTAATATAAAATCTTATATTATGGAAAACTGTAATATTACAGTTTTTCGTAATGTACTGGACTGTTTGATGTGGACACCCAGGTAGGCGGCAGGGGGTAGGGGCTGACTTAAGCCTGGCTATGCGCCTGACAGTTACATAATAATGCAGGCTAAATGAAATTTTACATTCCAAGACATAAAATGTCCAGCTCAATTTTTCAAAGAAAAATAAAATTACATTTGATGATTTGCCATTAAAAATCATATTCTATTTTGTTTTCAATGAAAAAAAAAATATCAAAGAATTAACATTAATTTAAGCACACGTTAAACAGTCACTTTGGACTATTTCAGTTTCTAACGAAAAATCTTCTCAAACACTGCAGGAATTTTTTGTCACCTCTTTGGCACATTAATGACAGTCAGAAATTAAGTTTTTTTTTTATGAAATATATGTGTAAAATCACTTTGTATAGACTTTGTTGTCTTTAGATTTTAAATTAAACATCATCAGGTAAAACAATTCAAACGTCCCTCGTCTTGCAGTGCTCAATACTAACTCCCTCAAGATAAACAGTACACTGTAGGTCCTTTAAGATTGCATATTCAAGATGAGCAGGTCATCTTCATCCATTTCGTTTGTGAAATTCTCATTCTATCCCCTCTCTTTCTTTCTGTTCTTGGAAGAACAAGATCTTATAATTAGTATTCATATATTAAAACTAGAATAGTGCCAGGGTCAGGACTTGAATGCTGGTAATGCGGGAGAGAGAAGGACCCTCCGTGACAGTCTGATCCCACCACTCACGGGATCATTCCCAAAGTATTTCACTTGTATCTCATCTCCGGGCTTAAATCCCAAAACTGTGGCATCCTGAACCTGTCAAAGGGATCATTCAATCAGAATGTGATTTTTATTTAAATACATGTATGCAATATAATAAAATACAAGTAGCACATTTTTTTCTTACAGTACCTACTCCCCAAGTAAAAGGATACAGAAAAAGAGGCTAAAATATTAAAATGTGCATATGGATTCCAATATATGTATTTTATTCTGGTTTATATCCCTGTAAAATTCCAGAACAAAGTAATAAGGAATTTAAAGCTCACCATTCTGATATCCAGTTGTTTTCTGTGTATGAATACTGGCTCCATGCTAGGATGGATCTCCACCATGGCACCGGCTACCCTGTAAAACCAACAGCATTCAGTATACTAGGTTCCGTGCAAAGTGAAACATTTTTAGCTTAAAGCTTACAAAATTAAAAATTTTACTGTTACAATTTTAGCTTACAAAAATAGACATTTAAATAAATTAAATCATATGATTAATGATACATTAATGATACAGGGTACATCAAAAGTCAACTTTGCAACAGGTCCATAATCATTACATTACAGGGTATCTAAAAAATTACAAATGACTGCACATCCTTAATAAATCAAGTAAAAACAAGAGGCCCATGGGCCACATCGCTCACCTGAGAATTGTGGCTAGGCAAAAGTAAAAATTGGTTTATCACTGAATAGTTTAAATCCAAAAGTAGTCCCATTACCAATCATGGCTTTGCTATTCTTGATAAGATGACAATTTTAGCTTACAAAAATAGACATTTAAATAAATTAAATCATGTGATTAATGATACATTAATGATACAGGGTACATCAAAAGTCAACTTTGCAACAGGTCCATAATCATTACATTACAGGGTATCTAAAAAATTACAAATGACTGCACATCCTTAATAAATCAAGTAAAAACAAGAGGCCCATGGGCCACATCGCTCACCTGAGAATTGTGGCTAGGCAAAAGTAAAAATTGGTTTATCACTGAATAGTTTAAATCCAAAAGTAGTCCCATTACCAATCATGGCTTTGCTATTCTTGATAAGATGACTTTTAAAGAATTTTCCTAAATATGTCTATGTAAAACTTTGATTGGCCATTGTGGCCCCACCCTACCCCCGGGGGTCATGATTTGAACAAATTTGAATCTACACAACCTGAGGATGCTTCCATATAAATATGGTCAATTATGGCTTTGTTATTCTTGAGAAGAATATTTTTAAAGAATTTTCCTATATATTTCCATAGATGTAAAACTTTGGTCGGCCATTGTGGCCCCGCCCTACCCCAGGGGGTCATGATTTGAACAAACTTGAATCTACACCACCTGAGGACGTTTCCCCATAAGTTTCATCTTTCCAGGCACAGTGGTTCTTGAGATGAAGATTTTTAAAACATACCACTAAATTTTCATTAATTCCCAATTATCTCCCCTTGAGTGAAGACCAGGCCCTTCATTTGAATAAACTTGAATCCCCTTCACCCAAGGATGCTTTGTGGCAAGTTTGGTTGAAATTGGCCCAGCGGTTCTTGAGAAGAAGTCAAAAATGTGAAAAGTTTACAATAACGATGACGACAGACAACAGACAAATTTTGATCAGAAAAGCTCACTTGAGCCTTCGGCTCAGGTGAGCTAAAAATTGGTACATGTACTTGATTAAAACTAAATGGAGGAAACTTTTTATCTCAAAACTTGTTAGAAAAGATAACCAACAAAATTGACAGGTACATACTTTACTTCCAATATCTTCACCGTATATATAGCACCAAACACCAGATTGGGAGCAGCCTAAAACACAAAGGTATACTTGCTAGAGCAGGATATACAATGAAATACAATTAAAACTACTAAATGTTGTTGTTTTATCTACATATATTAAGCTGATATTAAACATAGAAATAATCACGCTTTATTAATATAGTGTGTAAGTTTTCCGATTTCTAATTAGGTACATGTAATGAACAACATACATGTATGAAAATTACCCAAATTTACCCCCTACAGAACAAATGAAATGTCAAAAAATTTTACCTTCCTATAAATGTTACTGCATGAACAGTATTTAATTTAAAACTGGTACATATATAAATGTCACATATACATCAGTGGTAAAAAAACTAGACAATTCAAACTTGTTTATGCCGTGTAGCTGCTTTAGGACAGAGATGATGAAATCAATCATGAAACATTTCTTAATTTACACTCTAGAACATCTAGACTATTTTTTTTGACTAAGAGTTGATAAGAAGTGTATGCAGTTTACAAGTATTTACTCAGACAGAAGGAGAAATCCACAGATATTTGAGAGAGAGAGAATGAAAGGGAAAGGAAGGAGAGAGATACAGCTCCTCTCTTACCTTTTCCTCCAGCCAGACGTTCAGTAATTCTTTGGCTTCTGACAGGGCTGTCTTGTCCGGAGCAAACAAATCAAACGTGCTCTCGTCCAGCACGGACATCTGGACACCGGTCTTCTGGGCCAGCTGTCGTAACCTCTGACCTCCGACCCCGATCACACGGGATCTCTTCTGAGGATTTACGGTAAACTTCTCTACAACATAAAAAAAATACAATTTGATTTTTGGTCAACTGATAACAAGTAAGCCAGGGTTTACAAAACAAAAAGAATCTTCAAAATCTTGTTCATAAAAACTTTAGCCAGCAAATCATATCATAAAACAGACTATTACAAAATGCGGGGGACTGAGGACTTTGCTTTGTTATTAGCATAATTCACTATAACTGTAAAGTACTGTAGATTCCTAATTATACGCGAGGAATTAATTATCGCGCAATATCGCGAGAAGCATCATCCACAAAATAAAAATACTCGCTTTTATCTTTAAGGTGCTGAAATCCATGGAAATTCTCTTGATCAATCATCCATTCGCGAATAATTATTGTCGCGATTTGATATTCAAGACCCATCTTGCGATAATAAATACTAACGAAAAATAAGGAATCTACAGTACCGGTAAATAATATATTTTAGAGCCAAGGGAGATGAAAATCACTTTGCTGTAAGCATCAATTGATTATGACCATATTGGCTATAGGCGTTTTTTACTGTAAATGGTTACATGTAAAGGTAGATTGTATTCAAGGTAGAAAGGTTACCTGTCCGTACCTGTTACTGGGGCATTGCTTTTAGGTTCCCTTGGTTTACTTATCACAGAGTTCATAATCTTTAACATTCTATTTATTCCACCTGTAAAAAAAGGAAGCATTTTTTTTTATGGTACAATTCACTAGACTAAGTCTAACAACATGTAAATTCTTCAGCCCCTATATGTTATTAAGTACTACAAAAATAAAAAATAACTTTTAAATTTCTACATTTTAAATACATGGTCAATTATGATTTTTTTTTCTCTATATATAATATATTGTATATAGGAAAATATTCTAATTTCATATCTTTGGCACTTTTTTGTCTATAGATAAGCCAATTCAAACTGAATCAAACAAGGCAGAGTTATCTTTCTTTGAAAACAACTGTCTAGGTGGAACCATTTTGCAAGCAAGATTGGGCAAAAATAATCCTATATAGTACAGTACTGCATTTTTCTTAAAGAAAACACACTTACTTTTACCAGCATCAATTGCCTCAAATACAATGTCTAAAGGTAAAAAGGATAATTTAATGTCTGCCTACAAAAAAATATACATATTTTGATCAGAATACATTGTTTCCTTTACAATTAATTGTGTGTTAATTTCAGTAAAAAAAAAAAAAATAAATAAAAAAAAAACCCAATAATTTTTAAGAAGTCTGTAAACCTGCAATGCTGTGACTCCATTTTTAGTTCCTGCAATTTTGAAATCCATGTCTCCAAAATAGTCTTCTATACCCTGAATAATAATAAAATAAAGACTTAGAATCATTTCACTAATGTAGAGGAACTTTGACACCCCCCCCATTACATTATACCTACCATTAAGTCAGTGAGGACCCTGTGGAATGCGATATCCCCATACTTGTCTGTGTGGGTCACTAGTCCAATGGCCACCCCCCCCCCCCCATTACATTCTACCTACCATTAAGTCAGTGAGGACCCTGTGTGATGCGATATCCCCATACTTGTCCGTCTGGGTCACCAGTCCGATGGCCACCCCAGCTGCTGCCTCCCTAACTGGGACCCCCGCATCCATCAGAGCCAGGCTCCCCCCACAGACAGAAGCCATGGAGGAGGATCCTACAATTTACTGAGCGGGGTCATCATAAAAATCACCATAGAGAGGTGTACTGTGGGGAATCATTTTAATACGTGGGGTTCAGTGTTCATGGGTAAGAAAAATTCCGTTGTTTTGGTAGGGACGTAATTTAGTGGAAAGATTCAATGAAAAAAAATATGTTGACATGGTAATATTGTTCACAGGGATTTCGTAAATTATAAAATTGTAAATTTGTAGATAAGGGTGACCCATAAAATCCAAGAACATTGGTCCCTCACAAACACTGATGATTCCACACTATAACACTGGTTCATTGTAACTAATGTTTCATGGACATTTATATCAATTTATAGGAATTTTTGAAATGAATGAAATTACTTATTATTAATTTTAAGATGTTATAATAATAGAATTTTAGAGCCCACCATTAGATTCCAGAACTTCTGAGGTGAGGCGTAAAGTAAAGGGAAGATTGTCTGGGATGATCGGTCTCAGGCCTCTCTCCGCCAGGGCACCTGTCAAAAAATAAAACTTGTGTCTTAGTTCTTTTGGGTCCAATACATGTACCATTAAGTGCTGCTGTTTTTTTTTAACATAAAATATTCAAATCATATATGTAAATCTTATTAAGAGATAAGGGTGGCATAATTTTTTTGAAATTCAATTCAATGCTTTCTATGAAAATGATTATACACCTATCACTAAATTTTAAGATAAAACTGAGAAAGAATAATACTAGGCTAACACCTTGCAAATTGATCAAAAACTTATAAATTAAAATTACATGTACAATTTAAACAGAATGTACAATGATGTTATTTTTCTGTATTTTTTTTCTTCAGAATTCTTCATTTTATGAAGCAATTTTATATAATAATAATAATACATTTATAAGTGAGCTAAAAAATAATATATTAATACTTATCTTTATACAAATGTAGCTATGAATACTTTAAAACAAGTGCATGATTATTATTTTTTTTTTTTTTGCTTTTCACATTTATCAGGAAATGATTCTCTTCCAGTTTAATTTTTTTCCTTTGATTTGATTTTGTAAATATTTAATGAATCCACGAAAACTCTAAAATTTAAATATAAACCACTTTGTTTTTTATTTTGGGGAACTAAAAATAAATTTAATTATAGATATCTCAATTTCCACAAAAAAAAATGCTTCGTAAAAATTCAAGAATTCAGTATCTTGTATTTTATTTATTTATCTTTTTAAAATAGTTTTTGAACAACAAAGTAAAGTCTATAAAAAGTTTTTTTTTAATGCATTTAAGCTTCTTGGGAAAGGAAAAATATAAATATTTTAAGCATTTATTTCTAAATTAGCATTTCATTTTCCTTTCTTTTGTGTTGAACATATTTTCTCACTTTCTATGATATAACATTAATCTAGGACAACAGGGTCCCCTCCACATAAAGAGTGTCAGTAATTAGCCCAGGTAAACCCAGGTGAGACTATCACAAACAGGGGAAGTAAATCCATTCTAAAGGGACAGCAAACAGCATGTGGGGAAATCACTAGTGAGACAAACAAATGTCACAGACGATCTGACCAATCAGAGAGCTCAGACTGGCCAGCAGGGGTCATGTGACATCTGGAAAGAAGAAAGGAGAAACACATTAAATCCCTTTAGTACTTTATTTCTAAGTCATACAGGTAAGGGGTGCTGTAAAATTTATGGATTTTTTAAAATTAATTAATTCAAAATTTTTGATTTTTAAAAGTCTTCAAGTTTAAATCTATGAAAATAAGAAAGAATATTTGTTTCATAATTCTATTGTTTTCTAATTTCGAATTGGACTTTTTCTCTTGAAATTTTAATAAAAGCTGAAAATTATAAATATCTCATGTTTTTAAAAACTTTCGACAATTTGCTTTTTTCAGTTTTGATTTTGTTTAATTTTTGTTTTAGTTTTTGTTTTGGAATTCTTTTTGTTTCACTAATCTTTAGATTTCACTATTCCCTTAAAGTTAAATTTATTCTCCTTAACACTATCTAATTATTAAAGTAACACAATAATTTATAACTTAATCCATATTTTTTGCTTTAAATACATGTATAGCCTTCCAGGAGATTGACACATTTTGTATGCAAGCTCTTTATAAATATTAACTTGCTAGCATCATACATGTGTCATTGTCTTGTTTGTTTGATGCCACCACATCTGCTTCTTTCTTCATCTAATTCTATAATCTATTTCTTTATAAAATTAATTAATATTTATTTATTGTATAAAACCTATCTTTTTACTTAAAATGCATACTTATAATACTGTACCTAACATAAAATCTTTTTTTACCCCTGCCTTAAACACCCAATTTTATTTCAACGCCCCCAAAATCTACCTGATTCAAGATCAATAATTTACCGCCTGTCAATCATTAAAAAAACAATAGCTTCTGATTTGATTGACAAGTCAGCTACCTGTGCTTCATGATAATCTGAGTTTGCATGTTTTGAAAACAATTACCTGGTCACGCGTCAAACGCTTTCATGTACCCGCATAGTATACACGCGGATTAGAAAACTCCAATATGTTTGAATTTCAAAAAATAATTGAAAGTAGATAATTTAAACATTGACATAAATAAATATTTTTTTCTATCGTTTATCTGTAGAAAAAAGACCGCGTCCACAGAAAAGGCTTTAGAAGTCCAACGAATTAAATTATTTTTTAAGAAATGGTATATAAGAAAAATATTCAGTACTAATAAAAGGCATAGCATAGTTTTTAAAAGATGTTTTATTTTGTACTATGGCTACAATCCGCGCGCTGTTACTTAATTCTGATTTCCAAGATGGCCAGACTCTGTTCACTAAGCATTTGTAAGACTTGGCACATTTTGTATGCTGACAAAGGGGTTCAAAGTTCAAGGTCAGTGTCAATGTGTGTCAATTTAAACACATGCAGTTTTCATCGTTAACCCCCCTCTCTCTCCCACTCCAAACAACCTTATCTGACCAGCACATCTTGAACCCAGACCTACAGTACTAGGAATGACCCACTCTGACTGGCACACTTTGAATGTAGACCTAGATATACCAAATTGTCAGCATCAGCTTGTGCCGGTCTGAGAGGCAGAGAGTTCTCTCCCTTCATCAGAAAACGCAAGAGACAGCCTTAAGGGTCCTCCACATCATGTGACTTGTGACGTATATAGAGAAAAAATACTTTTACTTCTGGTTTGATCGAGTTTCTGCATGAACGATTTGGCCTAGCACCGTTTGTAAACAATGAACACATGGCATGATCACGGATTGACCAATGGAAAAGGATGTGTGGGTTTTTTTTTTTTAAATAAAAGAGTAACAGACGTCTTGGATTACATGTATGTAATTGTTACATAATAATTCGTAAACAACAGGTGCCGGTGGGTATGACGAGAAACGTTTACAAGGTTATTCACACTTTCAGGCTAATCAACCGTGTCTGCTTTGATAGTTGAAATTTTGGCACACTAATTTGTGCGTTTCAATAATACATTATCTCATTGTGTGTTTATAAATATTGATTAAACAGTGCGCGTTTCTAGTTTTCCTCTTTTATATCTGTCCAGTTCAGTGGCCAGTAATTGCTAAATATAGTATGGTGACGTATGCGGAGACTTGCCAAAGTTTTTGAGTCCCGGGCAACAGGAAAGATAACTCCAAAAAGGAACTTTGAAACCAAAGATTTTGAAAATGTTTTTTCTACATTAGTGCATTTAATTTTAATTCAATTTTTTGATGTAATCTTATTCATTAATGTTTCTTCTCCACGAAAGAAGTCCTTATTGATTTTTCTCGAGATGTACCATGGTTTTATGTTTTATATACTTTTTATAAACATAATAAATTTCTGTAAAAAATATGTTGATCGATAAATTAAGTTTTATGGTCATTTTGTGAGCTTTAAAATATACGAAAGGGTGAGACAAAGTTTGTTGTGCTAGGTATGAAAACGCCTTGGGAAAAATTTCTTGTAACATGTGAAATAATTATTTTAAAAAATCAGTATAAATTACATTTTAATCCCTGGACAGTTTTTAAAGGTTGATATGCTTGTTAAAAGAAATACTCAATAATATGAGAACATAAGCTGTGGGTGTGTGGAGGACCCTTAATGATCACAACTGCCTTCATTATAAAAACCGTCATTGGAAACGGAAGACTTTTATTGCCCATCCTGCACTGTTTAATCCTTGTCACTAATTTATGATTTTTTGATTTAATAAAAGAGATTATCAAAGAGAAAGCCTATATTTCAACACATTCTGCATTTGTTGCCTATTCTATGTGATAAATTAGATTTACCGTGTCCTATTTCTCTTCTTGCCGTAGCTGTACCAGGTCGTCCTATTTCATTGGTGGCATACGCTGGAAACTAAAAGAAGAATAAACATTAAAATCATTCAAAGTCTCCGCTTCCTTTACTTTTAATCTGACTCTTCAAAAACTGGAATCTATAAAATATGACAAATTTTTATCACGAAATAGTTAACTTTCTTTTTTTTTAAATAAAGATTTTATGACTTCTGTGTGTCACAACGCACAGCATAGTTTTCATCATTTGAAATTAAATAAATTGTTTTTAATCCTAAATAAATCAGAACAGGAGGTTCTTAGACCACAATGCTCACCTGAGTCAATGTATATTCTCAGAAGATTTTAAAACATTATTTTGAAAATTTTTCATCTTTGTTCAGATACAAATTGACCCCATATTGTGGTTTTAATCTGGCTACATAGGGCTAAAACATTTCAAACCTGAATCCATGCATCCTGGTTATTTTTCAATACAGCGTATTTTTATGACTAATAGGGCCTTGTTGCTATAGAGACCCCCCCCCCATCTATGCAGTATGAAAATTTGATTCCCAAATTTTAGTGCAACCCTAATCTCAGGGTTTTTAATTTGAAGAAAAAAAAATTCCACAATTTTGGTATGTTTTAGAAATAAAAATTCCAAATGTATCCATATATTTCTGCTGTATTTTAGCCCATCCTAACCCAAGGGTTCATACCGTATATACTCACCTATAAGTCAGTTTTTCGGGAGTCAAATTTTGGTATAAAACTTTATGTCCGACTTATAGGCGAGTCATAAAGAGATTATTATTCTTCTAGAAGGCAAAATGTAGTATTTTATATGCATTTCCCATAATTATCTAAGAACAAATTCTTGATATATAATCATTCATATATTCTTAGATGATACATAAAGTATAAGTTCTAAATATTTCATTCATTTCATTTATATCTAAAATGTTCATTCCTAATTTGTTTAACTCTTTACAACTTACTGAATTGTTATGCAACATACACTTACTGTTCACATCATAGAAATATGTGTTTACCATTTCCCCTATTTTAATAAGAAAATAATTTTTCTTATTTTATGAGATTCCAGCAATTATGAAATAGAAGGAATTTGGCAATAAATTGAAGATTAAATGAACTTTTAAAAGTGCACGAAAATGAGTGATTGCAGGGAAACAGTATGTGCATGATTTTGCATTAGAAATAGGAAATGGTATATGCATTAAAATGCATGATTGGGGGAAGGGGGTTGATAAGTTAAAATCAAATATCTGCATCATTTCGGGGAAAAATAATTGAAACCTGGTCAAAACATCAGTAGATTTACTTGAAACTGACAACTGAGTCTGTAAAAAAAGTTGAACCAACTTATAAGCGGGTCAAGGTAAATCCCTTCAAAATAACCTAAAAAAATACCGGTACAACCTATTTGTAGGCCGACCAACTTAGAGGTAAATATATATGGAAATTTGAAAAAAAAAATAATTCACACAGCTTTGGAAATATTTACAAATCTAAATAGAAATTTTGATATTTTGACAATTTTTCAAAGATTTTTCCAATATATAATACAGTAAAACTCGGTTATAGCAAAGATCCCTGGGAACGTGTGAATTTAATTCGCTACATCCGTAATTTGTTATATCCGTATAACAAATTCGTATAGCCATTATAGCGAATTCACACAATGCATGTTTTCCTTCAAGTATTACATGTTCTACCAACTATGTTAGTGAAGCAAATATTACAAAATATATCCTCGATAAGTAAGGTTTTCTTATTAATTGAATTTTATATATATATATGCTAAAAGGAAATAAGTAAGTTCAATTTATCATTTTTTCAATAATCTTTGAAATTTCGTTATAAAAGATGTAAATTTAATTCTATTTAACTCAATGGGACTTAAAATCAGTTCGCTATATCCGTAAATTCGTTATATCAGAGTTCGTTATAACCGAAACATTTTGCAAACTTAAGATTTAGTAAAAATTTTGCCAGGGACCCAGAAAAACTTTGCTATATCCGTGAATTCGCTATATCCATGTTCGTACTAAATGAGTTTTACTGTAGAATATAAAACTTGGATTCTCTGTAGTGGCCGAATCTCACCCACAGCCATACTGTAATTTGGGCGAATTGCCTCCCCTTGAAAGAGGGTATAACCCTTTAACTGAACAAACTTAAGGAAGGCCCACACTTTTACGGATCCGGTTCTAATTTTACACATCATTTACACATCAATATAAAATTCTGATTTTCACTTTTCTATTGATATAAATCTTTTTGGGTGATTGAAAATGATTTAGCAAGTATGTATTTGTTTATTATAGTGTTATTGTGCACATGAAGCATTTAATACATGTATACATTATTTATGAAAATTAACACTTTGCACGCTGTCCATAAGATCAATATGTCATTTAGTACGTACACAGACACAAAATTCTTAATTGCTTTTATGGACCTAAATTTTCTTTTAAGCAAACTAACCTGAGATCTATGTTTATTGATTTAGAGTCTATATCATCCATTTAATTTTTACTTTTTAAAAATTTTGCATTGAATTATTGAAAAAATTGATATTCCAAAAATGGGGGTATACATCTTCAAAAGACTGTTTTGTTAAAATTCTCTGGTCAACCATAATATAGTAGCTGTTTTGGTTAACAATAGATATAATTCTTAATAGTTTTAAAGAAAAATGGCATCTAAACATTTTGGATTTTGAGAATTATAAAAAATAAAGATATTTTGAGATTTTTTTCTGAAAGACATGGACAGATTCAACACCAATTTGTTAATGTTTTGCAGTAAAGATTTCAAATATTCTCTTGGCAAATGAATATTTTTGATCTTCATAAGTTTTAACATAAATTTGATGTGATTTGGTGAATAACTAAGAGAAATATGATATCACACTTTTTAATGTTCAATTTTGGCTGTTAATTTTTTAAACATATGTATTCTGAGACATGTTGTATGAAAATTAACCTGCAAAGATATGTCTTTTATGGGTGTTTTAGTAAGTTTAAGACTTGTTCAAGGTATTCAAATTGAAAAATTATCAGTTTGACAGAAAATTCTGAAAGTACGGACCTACCTTAAGTATTTTTACCCAAGGTAAATATCAAATACACATACATGTAGGTAATCATTTATCAAAGATTACGAAGCTTACCTTGACAAATGTTTAAAAGTTTAAGGCAAGTCACAAACCAAATTTATTCTAGAAAGATATTGAGGTTAATGCAACTCTGGTAGTGCCAATCCCTAGATGCATCATTCATGCAAGTTTTTTCATAACAGGCCTTAAAGTTACTTAGTACTTTGGGACAAAGCTACTTAAAAAACTTAAAACCTGGTCACTCATCTGGAAAATATAGGTCAAATCCAGTATCTGAAGCAGGTCTGGTAGTGACTGTCCATCCATAAGTTTGGTCTAAGTAAGACTTATTGTTATCCGAGAATGGGCTTGCTCGTAAAACTTGAACTGAGGATGCAAACACTAATGCCAACACTGGACATAGGCCTAGTCACAGGGGGGGGGGGGGGGATTTGAATGCACTTCAAATAAGAATGACATAATAATGCATACAATCAGTATACAAGAGGCCCATTGACCACATTGCTCACCTGAGTGCATTGGCTATGGAAAAGCACAAATCAGTTCAGTATTGTAAAGATTGCAATGGGGAGGGGGTTTGTGACTAATGAATATTAAACTACCTAGATGATGCTTCCATGTCAATATAACAAATTGCTTTGTTGTTCTTGCGTGGATATTGAAAAAAAAATTTCTATATGTTCCTTTGTAAAAATTGGATCCCCCATTGTGGCCCCTCCCTACCCCACAGGTCATCATTTGAACAAATTTGAATCTACACTAACTGAGGATGCTTCCATATCAGTATGACTGAACATAATTTTTTCTGTTTTTGAGAAGATTTTTTTTCTGTATGTTCTTATGTAAAACCGTTGATCCCCAATTGTGGCCCCACCCTAGCACATTTGGAGAAAAAAATGAATCTACACTACCTGAGGATGCTTCCATATCAAAGTGATTAAATATGTTTTCTGTTCTTGAGAAGAAGTTATTTTCATATCTTACTATGTAAAATTTTCAACTCCCCATAATGTGACCCCATGCTAGCCCTTTGGATCATCATTTTATCAAATTTGAATCTACACTACCTTTGGATGCTTCCATATTAAAATAACTAATCGTGGATCTGCTGTTCTTGAGAAGAAGATATTTTCCTATATGTATATATTCCTGTGTAAGACTTTGATCCCCACTTGTGGCCACATACTACCCTAGGGGGTCATTAAATTTGAACAAAATAGAATCGACACTGCCTGATGATGCTTCCACATAAATATGACTCATCGTGGCTTTGTTGTTCTTGAAAAGAAGATTTAAAAATTTTTTCCAATATATTTCTATGTAAATTCTTATCCTCAATTGTGGCCCTGTCCTACCCCTGAGGTCATGATTTGAACAAATTTGAATCTTCACTACCTGAAGGATTGTTCCACATACCAGTAATTTATCTCTCCTGATCAAGTGGTGATTGAAAAGATTTTTAAAAAATGCCATTGATTTTGCACTAATTTGTAATTATCTCCCCTTACAAGAGGGTGTAGCCCTTCATTTGAATGAAAGTAAATTCCCTTTAGCCAAGGATGCTCCATGCCAATTTTGGTTGCAATTCCCCCAGTGGTTCTAGAGAAGAAGTCTAAATTGTGAAAAGTATACAGACAGACAGATGGACAGACAGCTAGACAGACAGATGGACTACAGACAAAATGCGATCAGAAAAGCTCACTTTGAGCATTGTTTCATTTACTATAATCTCAATGGTCTGCTTGTCGCAGTGCTCTAAGAATCACAGAGGAAGGAGATGATCCCACTGAGGGTCTATATGCCAGTCCTTTGGATAAGACTGTATGAACAGAGGTAGGTGCTGGCATGAAAAAGATCCCTCCCGAAAGTGCCGAGTATAGGACAAAATTTGTAGCTCTCCATCAGCAAGTGGTGGTGTCTCCATATGAGTAAAAAATTCTCAAGAGGGACGTTAAACAACATATTACATACATACAAACAAATGAAAAAGGCTGGGGTGAAATATCAACTCTGTGTAGGTTATAATTTTCTTTTTTTCTTATATGAACACAAAGGACACAATGTGATCTTAGATGATTTTCATGTTTTTCAAAAATGAATTTAGCTTGTGCATTCCAGTAAAAAAAAGACTATAAATCAAAAGTTAATAGTATACTCATCAAGACCATCAATTGAAACTGACTCTGTAGTTCTAAGGGAAAAGTTCATAATGTTGAACAAACAGCGATTAAAAAAGTTAATTTGAGCTTTCAGCTTAAACCTTTAAAAATTGCAAGATTGCAATTATGATTCCTTGAATTATTTAATATGTGTCATAAAACTCCAGATTGTTACAGTGTACTGTATGTTGTTAAATTTGTCTCATAAAAATTCCTGAGATCTAGAAATTTTGTTATTATTAGTTCAGTTTATTTGTTTTTTAAGGTATTGATTTGGGGTAAAAGGTTGGGGTACGAATGCCAATCTTTTATAATGAATTCAAAAGCTATGCAGTAATAAAACCATAAAATTTAAATCCCCACTATAGACCAGGAAGTATAAATACCTGACAGGTAGCTAACACAGGTAAGTCATGTGACCTGAATTCCAATAACAACGAACTGGCAGCCATTACTATTTTACATCAGGTAATGTGCCTAATCTTTGATATTGACTTATAATAATTGTATAATTCTGTCTTCTACAATCCAGCCTGCATAGAATGCCCTTCTCTGGTGAGATCTTGAAACAAAGGTCTTGTTTTTATTAATGTACATTTGGAATACCGGTAATCAGATTTTTAACAATTGTAATGGTTTTGGCATTGATATCAGTCTGAGTAGCTTAGTCGGTAGAGCACCTGGCTAGTGATGCAGGGGTCATGGGTTTGATTCTCAGTTCAGACAAACATTTCCTCCTTTCTTGTCACAGATTTGGTGCTGTTGATCACCCAGGTGCGTATCATTACCGCTACATTTTCAAAATTTTCATTACCGCTACATAGTCATTACCGCTACAAAAAACCTGACGTTACCGCTACATAATAAAGTATACATTACCGCTACATTGCCTCTTTTGTTAGCCAGCCACTTATGCGTGTACAGTACAACCTATACATACATAAGACCTGTTTCCCTTGCTAAACACGGAGAGGTGAAAGTAGGACTTTGAGCAGGATGGTTTTTTTAAAATTAAAATCAACATTTATTTTAATTCCTTGAGGTCTGTTTTGCAGCTGCTTTTGCAACTCTTTTCAACGCATCTCCACAAATTTGAGTTTTTGAAAGTCTCATTTTTTTCTAAATTTATAAAAAAAAAAATCGATAAGTAAGCCGGCATTCCCTTGATTTGTAACAAACTTCTCAATGGTGGCCATAATGTTCAGATGACGCTAAATAATTAAATTTTGACTGCAGAGTTAGTTAATATATATAT
This sequence comes from Saccostrea cuccullata, assembly GCF_032062105.1. Lineage (NCBI taxonomy): Eukaryota > Metazoa > Mollusca > Bivalvia > Ostreida > Ostreidae > Saccostrea > Saccostrea cuccullata. The sequence goes on from NW_026930231.1 coordinate 383,688, forward strand.
GTACTCATTCTGATTAGATGGTGAGTGAATTCTGTTGATTAGAACTCATGTAAGCCGAACTATACCTGACTAAATCGATATGTAGCGGTAATGAGTTGTTTTTGGCTGATTCAGTATGTAGCGGTAATGAGTTGTTTTTGGCCGGAAAAATGTAGAGGTAATGATCGGTCGAAAATCTGACAAAATGTAGCGGTAATGAGTTGAAATTTTTGGCAATGTAGCGGTAATGTTGACCTCCCGATCACCCATAGACTTGCAGGTGAAAGTCCTGCCGGCAGCTTAATATAAAAACTTGTGGCAAAGACCATTTAAAGAGGGAGGAATATAATGGTTTGGGCCTAGGATACTGGCCTGGATAGCTCAGTTGGTATAGCACTTTTAAACTAGTGATACAGAGGTCCCCGGTTCAATTCCTAGTCCAGCCATACATTTCCTCCTTTTTTGTAACACATATACGTATACATCTATATATTTCTAATTCAGAGTCACAAATTAGACCATGGACACCCGTACCAGTGCCCAGGACGTGATGCGATGTGACCTGTGTGAGACCGCTGTGGTACAGATGCACTGTGATACATGTCTTGCCAACCTGTGTAAGGCCTGTGTGGGAGAGCACGTCTCTGCTGATCTCTCAAAACCTCATAAGATTGTGGACTTCAAAGATAGAAAATCCACTCCCCTCCACCCTGGATGTAAAACTCATGATAGAGAACAATGCTCAATGTACTGTAATCATTGTGACATTCCTGTCTGCCCAAAGTGCATTGGATCTGATCAACATATAGGTCATAAGGTATCAGAAATCTTGAAAGTCGTGGATGATAAAAAGGATAAATTCATAAAAGAATACACCCAATTAAATGATACAATTTATCCAGCCTACCAGGACATTGCCTCTGATGTACAAAACAGAATGAGTGAGTTAGAAAAGGAATATGGAGATCTCTCAACAACCATAACAAAACATGGAGAGGACTGGCACAAAGAAATTGACAAACTTGTCCAGAAACTTAAAGCTGAACTTGATGTTATGAAAAACACACAGTTACAAACTTTACAGAAACATTTAGATGACATTAACAAGACAATGTCTGACATCAAGAATGAAATTGATTTGATGGAAATTGCAATAGACACCAATGACTTGTCAAAACTGTTCAATGTTATGCCTAATGTACATACATACAGAAATCTTCCACACAAAATTATACCATCTTTACCTAAATTCAATCCAGAAAGAATCCAAGGAAAAGAACTTAATAAACTGTTTGGAGCCTTATCATCAAGTTCTTTAACATCAGATAAACATGGCTACAACATGAAGACAACACAGAAATCACCAGAAGCTGGATCCTCTCCTCCAGTCAAACAGCTGCTTGATGAACCAGAGACTGTCACCACCATAGACACTGGGTGTGAAAACCTTGCCAATGTGGCCTGTCTGAGTGATGAAGAAATCTGGACATGTGAATCTGACAACAATATGAAACTCTACAATATCAATCAGGGATCACTGCTGAAGTCAATCAGAACCAAGTCAGGGTACGTACCATCTAACTTAACAGTGACAAAAAGTGGAGATCTAGTTTATACTGATAACATTTATAGAACTGTGAACATTGTGAAGAATGAGAAGATAGAGGAGGTGATCAGACTACAGAACTGGAAACCTAAAGGTGTCTGTAGTACCTCCTCTGGTGACCTCCTGGTTATCATGAACAGTGATGATGACAAACAAACGAAAGTTGTCTGTTACTCTGGCTCCACAGAAAAACAAAGCATTCAGTTTGAAGATAAAGGTAAACCACTCTATTCAGTTAGTTATGAATATAGCAGATACATTACTGAGAACAGGAACCAAGATATCTGCGTGTCTGATGAGGGAGCTAAAGCAGTAGTGGTGGTCAATCAGGCTGGAAAACTAAGATTCAGGTACACTGGACATACTCCTGCTCCAAAAAACAAACCATTCAATCCACGAGGAATCACCACAGACAGTCAGAGTCACATCCTTACAGCTGATTTTAACAATGATTGTGTCCACGTCATAGACCAGGATGGACAGTTCCTTCGTTACATAAACTGTGGACTGAGTAATCCCTGGGGACTGTGTACAGATACAAATGACAATCTGTTTGTTGCCCAATTGGCAAACATACATGTGAAGAAAATAAAATATCTTCAGTGAAATCCAAGATTGCATAGAATTAAATAATACATATCATTTTTGCTCAAATTTATAAGCACAACAGACTATTAATAGTCCACTTTGCAAACACAACTGTATCTATTAATAGCATAACTAAGAAACAAAATCTTCAAAAAAAAAAAATCAACATGAAATCCATTGCTATAATGTATATTTTGTAAAGGTGAGGTTGCAGTCATCAGATTCAATATTTTGTATGAAACATGTACATGTATTTTGATCAAAAAACATTTTAAAAAGTTTGTTCATTTGGCTTGTTTTTTTTAAATAATATTATCTTGTATAAAATCAAAAGTAAACACATGCCTGGTACAAGAAACTTTTTTTGGAAAGCATGAAGGGGTTATTCGGTGGAATCATTATTATTTAATCAAGAAATTTTTGTAACGAAAATTTGTATGAGAAGCAAGTGGTGATAAACATTGGCCACTAGCTTTTGAGTTCTGGGGGTTTTTTGTGCAATAATTTATGGCATATTGCAAATGTCTAGTCTGACCATCAATAAAAAAGTTATTATAGTCAAAATAAGTTTTTGAATGTCAAGCACTTGAGGTATGTATACGAGGGTTGTTCGGAAATTATTGAGACAATTGCATTTACTCCATAAAGGACGGAGATAATTTCATAAAAGTTTACCAACATCTTATAAAGAACGAGTAAAACACTTAAGCAAATTTTCTAATTCCTGCGATAATTATATAAGTTTCCGTGAAGTAATAAATATGCATATGTCAATCTACCCGGAGCAGCCTCGCTACGTCATTTAACGTTACGTTAGCCGTAGATTGTTTCGCATGTGAAACGATCGGGAAGCGTTTAATACTCTTCTTTGTTATTACATACAGTTGTATATAACATTACAAAAATCAAACAGTCTCTTTTCTTAAACTATTCTTTAAAAATGTATGCTGTTGCTACCCCAGTCAAAAAATTTCATTTATGGGAAAGGATGATTTAGAATCATGCAGTGCCAATTTATGCAACGCGGGTTAAATACCGTAACGATATCAATACTGTATGTAAAAACTCATGGTCATCCAGATCTTTTAATTTTACTCTTGTTAAATTAATTGCTAAAAAAATGTATACCAATGAAATAACAAACCCTAACACAAAATTTTTTTTTCTCGTTGTTATTGTTTTAGCAGGTCGTTCAGTCTTGAAAAGAGTTCTGCATAACGCTACACAAAATTTTAGGTATGCTGGCTGCTCCGCCCTTGAAGTCAAAATCCATTCTTTTGTTGTTAGCAGATTTCTATATTGCGCTTAATTTTTTATGATCTCCGTATTTTTGATAAAAATTCTATCAAAGTTGCACAACATGAATTTGAACCAAAGCTGAAAATTTATACACTTAAACTGAATTATTTTCACTCTCATTATTGATCCACAAAGAGTTAGAATTTTGGGGTTACAAATTTTCAATATCTGATTCCACGACTGCTCCGGGCACCCCTATTATTAACACATTTATAAACCATTGTAGAGAAAATTTTTAATATTTGTAAAATATTTCTTGCTCTTATTAATTTTTAGTGTATGTCTAACGCATATGCCAATTTTCATTGAAAGACATTCATTAGAAAGCAAAATACACGCAATGTCTCAATAATTTTCGAACAACCCTCGTATTAGTAAAAAATCAGCAGAGTTAGAAAGGTCAGATCACAAATGAAAATTTTACACACAAACAGAATCTATGAATTTACAACCTTGGCCTTTAACCTTTTGACCTAATAATAAATGGATTGTTTTTTAGGCCATTGGAAGTTGTATTTTAAAATTTCACTGCAAAATCTTAAAGTCTTCTTGAGATATTGCATGGAAACGAGTGTCCCTTTTCCCTCAACCAACATGCTCTAGATCTGCTCATGCGCTTTTTTTTCTGTAAGTGGGGGATACAGATTCACTGAATTAGCTGTTTTTAAAAGTAGGTAAAACTTAAATGTGAAAGTCATATGCTTACAAATTACAGTACGTTGGAAAAGTTATAACACAGATACCGATAATGCATTTATAACAGGCACGGATCCAGGAATTGAAGTTAGAGGGGGCGCCAAAAGTAGGCAAGGGGTCTGCAAAGCCCTGTTGGGGGCCCAGGGGGCAAAGCCCCGGAAGCTCCTGGATTCCAGAATTTTGTAGGGTAAAAATGAGGTCTATCAAGTATACATATTTACATTTTCTAGACGAAACGTAAATTTTGACAATTTTAGCGGGGGGGGGGGGGGGGCGCACGAAGGGTGTGCCCCCCCCCCCCCCCCCCTTAAATCCACCACTGTATAAGTGAACCATTAAATTTATAACTTCTCTCAGTCAAAAATTATGACCGTTTCTGTGGCAGACAAACAGAAGCCAAACAACAGGTGATTACTGATCAGAAATACATGAAGCAACTATATATACATGTATCACACATGTCATTTCTAACTAATACAGGGAAAGGTTTTTCTAAGTTGCAAGAACTAGTTACCAATTCTTTTTGCATGAATTATGCAATAATATATGTTCAAAATAACTAATACAGTAAAACTCTGAACACGGACATTGCAAATTCATAGATATAGCGACGTCATTTGGATCACCCACTTTATAAATTTAATGAATTTCTTATACGTTTATAACGAAATACGGATATAGGGAAGTAGTTTCAAAGGTCCAAGCGACTTCGTTATAACCGAGTTTTGCTGTACATGTACAAAACAAAGAAAAACTGCAAACTAACACCTTAAAGTTGAAAATGCAGATGATTCCCTGAAGTTGAATGAATACATTGGTTAAAGCTGAACACGACTCGTAAATAGCCAAATTACATTGAAATCTGCGGACCAAAACTGTAGAAGGAGTAGGATTTTGAAAGTATTTCAAGGAAATTCTATTTGTAGTAACCACGGCAGCACCATTCCTTGAAATCAACACCAATAAAAGAATACTGTGAACCAACTATTATTCGCGCCATCTTTTGGTCGTGCATTGTCAATTCAAAAAAAATTATAGACAGACAGATGGACGATGGACACCTTTCTATGGCATAAGCTCTTTTGGTCTATGACCAGTAGAGCTAAAAAGCTCACTTAAGTCATGGATTAACATAATCTACATGTAAAACATAATATTCTTTTACTTGCCTCATAATGTAACATAAAATTCTTTTCCTTTGCACCACTAGAAAAAAGAAATGAGAACATGAAACCGTAGTTGTACCATATAAAACTAGAACTGTCCAGTAGGGACAAATACCCCCCGCTGGGTTTTTCAGAGAAGGTGCCAATTCAAAAATACTTTATGGATCTAGAGGTGTTCATAATTTACTTACAAAATTTGCAGTGAAATATAATTGCATGCTCATCATGTTTCTTAATGAATGAAACAAAGGTGCAACCAAATGAAACATCAATACTAATACATTGTAATTCTATTGTAACATTATTTTTTTATTTTATCTTTTTATTTCTGCATTTAAAAATACATTGCAATTATGTGTTATGTCACTCTGCAAACTGATTGTTGAAAAAAAATCATATTTTATAAAACCAAATTAATCTTGATAATTTTTATATCAAATTCATTTTGAAAATAAAGAGCTGGTCATCCAGTAATGAAGTGCTTTGACAGACAATAAATTACAATTAAGAAAATAAGAGAAGAGTTAATTCTTGTGCCCGATTCCCAGGAGATAACATATGGTTCATAATGAGATACCTTAATGTTCAACTTCCCACACCAAACTCATTAATTTATCTTTAACTGGATGCATGTCCAGTCATTATTCCCAAGAAACAAATGAAATTACATTATCTTCTGTGCAATGAAAAAATGTTTTTAACACTTGATGATGTTTCTTTTTTTTCAGTTTTTATGAGTAGTTTTAAGCTGTAGTTAACGTTTTTGTACAGATATTCTAGATTCTATGTCTCAAACCTTATACATGAGCCCAAAATGAACAAGTCAATTAAAATAAAAAATAAAACCTGTAAAATGCATAAAAATGAACAAAAAGAGTTGAAAATTCCAGGTGCACACCTTCATATGGTGAATAATAAGTGTACAAATTTTCAGATTAATCCTTGCAATAGTTTCTGAGAAACGGTCCGGACAAAACCACAAAATAAAAATGAAAAAACACCTGTAAAATTCAAAATAATAATCAAATCAAAATGAAAATTTCAGGTGCACAACTTCATATGGTGAATAATATGTGTATAAATTTTCAGACAACTCCTTCCAATAGTTTCTGAGTAATGGTCCAGACAAAATCTTGTCTACAGACAGACGGACATGGTGATTCCAATATACCCCCCCCCCCCCTAAACTTCGTTTGCGGGGGGTATAACAATATTACAATCAATTTTCTGAAGACTAGTTTTGAATTCTTTTTATCAAATACACTATAGACTACATGTTACTTGTTTGTCAACCTAATTTCACTTTGAACGAAACATATAAAGAAACACAGGTGTGGGTATTATTATTATCCCTACTTTCATCAAAACAATTGTGGATTGAAGCAGATTTATGAATGTCTTGCTAGATTGTTTTGCCCCTTGTAAATTTACAAATGATCTTGGAATAGCTCAATACATAGGCACAGATTTCATTTAAATTTTACTCGAAAATATTGCCTGGAAGCTATTTTGAAAAACAAAACAGATTTCATAATACACTTACGAGGGGTTATCAAAAAGTTCGTGGACTGACGCTATAAAATTTGAACTATGTAGTCTGTGACTTAAAATTTTATATGGAACATAAAACAACAAACAATAAAGAAATGTTGAAAATTTTAGCTTGATACATTTATTATTTGCCAAATCATTATAAAATTAAAACAACAGTATATGATCACTGGCGCTTTCACTGTTTAGTATCATGACGTCCGACTACGTCATTGTTTTTCAATGTCTGCTTCTTCTACCTCATATACACTTATTTTGACGAGATTTCCTGGAGCTGAGTAAGGATAAAAACCCGACTTTACAATGTCATGAACAGCGGCTTTCAATGAATATAAAATTCCAAATGGATTTATACATTGGGAGAGATCCTCACTTGATTGTGCCAGCATATTTTGCTTTTGGCAATTCAATATCAACAACACATGATCAACGTCATTTTTTGACGTGTTTGATTTGTTCATACCTTGATTACAAATCGACATTAACTGTACATTCCTTTTCTCTCCAAATCTATTTTGACATTAAAGGACAAGTGCTATTTCTTTGTAGCCAGTTTAAACATTTCTTTGGTCTATACCAGTTTTTTTCAGGGGCAAAACCTTATAGAATGTTGGAAAAGGAAACCCCTCCCCCCTTTTGACGTCATTTTCAAGGCCTTATTTGTTTGGATACTTCACATAAAATTTATGATAAAATTTCATAGAATTTCCAGAATGAATTAAAAATTTCATATTTTATGAAACAATTGTGTCCCAACACACACCTGAATTAATGGGACTTTTGTATGTCAAATAATCATATCATAAGAGTTTTTCTCTGTCTCACATAGGTCGCAAAAATGTCGTGTTGGAGGTTGCGACTGGACATACCATTGCTTACAAAAACATTACTTAATTATTGAAAATTAAAATTTATGATTTATGGTTTATTCTTTAGATAGAAAAGATGATGCTGAATAGATACATGTATTTCAAATTTCATGGATGTAACCAAAGCGGTTTTAATTTTATGGCTCTAGTCCAAGAACTTTTTGATAATTAACCCCTTGTAGTAAAGTATTGATTGATCCCAGTGAGTTATAATCTCTCTTATTAGAGAGACAATGAACTTTAATACATGAAATAACAACATTACCTGATGAGCTGTGCAACAGGATCAAACTTTAAGGACATGTCTAAAGAATCATAAGCCATGGTGCACAGAACCTAAAGAACAGATTAGAACAGATTTAAAACGTGTTTGTGGTATGTGTAATGTTTGACACACAATTATTTTTTCTTTTAGCGGATTATATTGAAAGAGAGAAGTCATCACCAAGTTTTGACACAAAGACTGCCATAGTAATTCCCATATACCATCCCAAATTCATTGTAGGAATGTCTTTTTCATAAAAATATCCCTCAGACTGGAAAAAAATGAGAGTAGAAAGGGACCGTTTCTAAAGAGCACACATGATATTGTAGTTTTTGTAACTGACCTGTGTTTGACCCCTCTGGAAAAGAGAGGATCCATGCAGGGGTTTGAGGACGTCTACGCTACAGGAAATGTTTCTGAGCTGTGTTAAACTTCTGCCATCACACCTGGTCAGGTTGTAAACAAAGATATCATAAGCATAATGACAATTAATCAATTAATAGTAAATTGTACACAATCAAACCTCATTATCTTAACTTCGATGGGAAAAATAAATTCAAAGGTATTTAAGATATTAAGGTTGAATTTCATGTTAAAGAGGCCACAGATACATATACAACACATATACAATTTATACATAATACATATTGTGGCCCAGCCCTACCCTTTCAGTTCATAAATTGAAGAAAAAAAAACTTCTGATCCCACCCAATTTTTAACATTTCTTAATTTTCTTTCTTTGAAGAGAATGTGGCTTTTCATGGACAAAAGACTATATATGTGATTAAAGTCAATTTTAGCCCCAATAAACTAACATTTTTAAAAGTGATTCAGATATGAAAAATTTATTTTATTTTGTAAAAGAATTTATATTGGAGGTATTTTCAATATTGTATATCTAACTAAAGGTACTTTTAAGAATTTGATTTTCAATACAAAGAATAAAATACCTTTTTCCTGTGGTAAAGATACTCTCCCTGAAGACTTGTTTAATACACTTCTGAATGTACTGATTTAAATCATCTTCTGTCATGGAGGGATAAAGATCTAAAACACCAAAAATGAAATGATTTTATCAGTAAAACTTTCATCTTGAGAGAGAAGATCTGAAGCATGGCAGTAAGTACTTTGCATGATGGGTATTTTTTGTAAGAAAGCGTGGCTCTTCATTTGAATGAATCCAAATTCCTTTCACCAAAGAATGGATTGTGGAATACAACGTCTTAAATTCTAAAATGTGACAACTCTCAAACTGAAATCAGACTCAGATTTCGTATACTACCTTTTAATTCATTCATCACACTATTGACAACATTCTTTACAGCCAAATCTCTTGAAAACTGGAAAAAAAAATACGAAAGTGTAACCTTAAAAAAAAAAAAGACATATTTTAAGCATAACGTGTGAAATTGTTATCCTGCGAAAAAAACATTGTTGACCAGGGTGTTTAAGGGTTAAATTTCACCTCTATGTGATATAGCGTAAATAAAGGTCTAACTTTATTAAAATTGTTGATATATATCCTATGGATCAACAATATTCATTAATTAACATCATTATTTTAAAATTTCTGAGTAGTCTCACTTTTAAAAGTTTACATTGTCTAAAGACAAGCATATAATGGACAAGTTTCAATCAAAATTGACCCAATTTAACGTGATCTTTTCCGAATTCTGTTAATTTCTATCTCCAGTGTATAATTATGTTGAATTCTTTCTAAAACAATTGGCTACAATACCTTATCATGATTATAATCTGTAAACACTGCAGTCAACTTTGTGTTGTACAACCTGAAAATTAAAATAAATTCCTTCAGTGTCTTTCAAAAGCAAAGCCTATTATAGACAGTTTCCCCTAGAAAATGTGTTTATCTCCCCCCACCAAAAAAATTCCTAATTTCAAAATGTTTTCTAAGATTCCTCTTAATTAAAATTCATTCAGATAAAAATGACTGCTTTTTGAAAATATGGATGAAAAACACAGACAAATTTTCAATTCTCTTAATCCACATATCAATTTTAAAATACCTGTAGACAGCTTCCTGTATTTCTGTATCCTGAAATCTGGGAGGTAGACGTTTAGGTATATACTTATTTTCGCAGGCCGTTTTTCTCAGATCCTCGATACTGTCGATGATATTAAATGACTCTTCGTAACCGACCTTAATGGCTTCCTTAAACAAATCGTAATCAATGGCATTGGCACCGCCCTCCAACATAACTGTTAAAAAAAATACATTATTTAGGATTTTCTATCCATATTAATGTCAATCAAAACACATACATACAAACCACTACATGTTTAAGGATTACAAACAACTCAAATTAGGCCATAAAAAATTAATTTCTAGGTTCTCAGGCTCTCCCTCATCTTTTCCAAGGGGGCTTCATTGACCCTTTTTGTTGCTAAATCAATAAAAATAAAACAACAAATCACCTCCCTCATCATTTTTTGAGGTTTTTACAATGTAATAAGCTGCCTTATCATATTTTGAAGGCAATAAAAAAGTAAAAAAAAAAATGCCCCCCTTCCTCATCATATTTCTTGAAAAAAAGGCCTGATAACCAAGGAATTAACTTTGCATGGCCTTAGTTACTAGTATCTAAATCACTGATATTTTGAGTACATAACAAGGGATATTTTGTACCCGGGTATAACCTTTTCCCTGTTAATTAACTGGATGTAGACATTTGGTCCCTAGTTAATTTTTCTGTAGTGTAGTGTCATTGTAAGTGTGTTTACCCATTCCCTTTTAACTGGATTAGTAATGAGTTCCTGAATTTTTTTTGTAGCACCTGAGGCCTGTTCAATAACGAGAGCGCTCAGGAACATTTTTATCGGAGGTTTAAGGAATTTGGCAAGCGCTTGCAAATGCTTGCTCTGTTAAACAGGCCTCTGGTTTCATGGTCAATGAGTTTACCGATTCCTTGTTTACTGGACGTTACCACGAGGTTGATTTTACTCTGCTCCAGCTCATGGCGAAGTGGATTTATTACAAATTTATCATCCACATATCCAACCCTGACAGCCCCTGCAAGAAAGAAGAATCAAACATTTTACAAAGAATTCAATACAGGTCAAACGTATGTATTTGTGCACTTGAGTATCTCCATTTTAATTATCACAAGATGGATGAAAAAAATAATAAAAAGTAAAGATTATTAGTTTTAAAAAACAATTTGTCCTAAAGCATCTGTGAAGTTAGTTGATTAATATTTTATAAATAGACAAAAAGGAAACCTACATACCTACAGGACCGTTCCATTGATACTGTACGGAGGACACGGCTATGGCAGCTGATGCTGTATACAATAAAAGAAAATATACAATAAATACATGTAAAGTATACAATAAAAGGAAATATACAATAAATAAAATATACTATAAAAGGAAATATGCAATAAATACATGTAACATATACAATAAAATGAAATATACAATAAATAAAATATAAAATAAAAGGAAATATACAATAAATAAAACATACAATAAAATGAAATATACAATAAATAAAATATACAAAAATAAAAAAAATATATGACACCATAATAAAAAATAAACCATAAAATGAAATATATAATAATATGAAAACAATTCGATATTCTCACATCAAAATTAGAAATACATGTTGTATTGCTAAACATTTCAGAGAATTATTAAGTTAACATACCTGTTCGTTTACTATAAATTTGACTTGCTCCAACTTTTTTCACAATGGTGAATAAATAATTTATCTAGTGATTGAAGAAAACATGAATGATGTACAAGTACCTGCATTGATGCTGAGAATCGTGGGATCATTTTCTCCATCAACTGCTAGTACATTACAACACACCTAGTGAGAAATTGTAAACAATAGGCATGAAAAATAAATAAAATTTAAGCTCATACATAAATAAATAAAATGCAAAATTCTTCTTTAACAGTTAACATACCAGGTATACTAAGGCTTAAAAAATTCAAATTGTAAACAATGTGTACCTGAATTTCCCTGCTACTTTCATCTGGAAAAAGAGGTCTTATTGATCGATCTGCAAAATTAGAATAGTTAATGAGTGCTTTTAACCTTCCACACCAAAATTTATCTAAATTAAAATTTTTTTTTATATAATCAAAAACATGATGTTGTATGTCTGTTTTATGATATTTGTACATTTTTACCCACCTACAATAGGGAGAGGGCGAAAATAGGATGATCAAGCCTGCTGCCAACTCCTATTCACCCTAAGATCAGTGAATAAAATATTGTTTAAATTACCCACCTACAACACGACTGGTAAGGATTTCACTCTCTGATGGACCCCGCTCTCGACGGAAATAGTTCATAGGAATCCTCCCAGCTGCTGCTGCTTTCAGTCTGTAATCCACCTGTAATATACAAGCATTATATGGAAAGTTAAATAAACCATGAAGAAGTCTCTTACTGTAACTATTTATCCAGTGACAAAAAAAAATAAATTTTATATCAGGTTGCAGTTGATTTGGTGAACATGATATATGTAAAATTTACAATGCACTTTGCGCAAATAATATTGCGTTGTATACTGCACCTTTTTTTGCATTACGGGATCTGTAGCATTTAATATGGTCAAAAACAAATATATAAAATCATAATGCTACAGATCTGCAGATAATCCAATAAAAGCTTTCATACATATTTTAGAAAGATTCTTCCCCCCCCTTCAATTCATGTTTCTTGGGAAAATTTAGTAAAAAATTTTCATTATTCATAAACTTTAAATGCTTGTTACAAAGATATTTAGCTCAATTATGACATTACAATAAATGAACGACCAATCTCATAATAGTGACATTGAGTTCACAGTGTTTAACTAAGAGCTAAGGTGTATGAAACCCACAGCATATTTTACTGTATATAGGTATCAGAAGGGTCAGTCTTATACATGATATAATAGTGACGTACTGGACACACTCACAGTTAGAGGAAGAAATGAAGATGGCTGAGATAAATTTTTTGTCACTGCTGTCACAAGAACACTGGTTTCACCTTGCTGAAAAAAATCGATAAAAAGGATAAACTGTTTGTAATTCAACGTTCTCAAAAAGTGATTAACAATAAATATTCTAGGTAAATGGAAATTTACAAAATCTGCAGATCATATGATACTTCTATACCTTTATAACTGCTGCACCATCTGCAAATTTGGCCAGTTTCCCTGTTTCTATTGTAAGTGTTCTAAACAACAGAAAAGAAAGGAAATACAGTATTAAGTCACCAATTTTCAATTTTTCAAGAAACATTGTTATTTACATCACTGCCCATAGCTTTCTACTTTCAACCTTTTGATGGACTTCATACTATGCAGAATGGGATCAACGTTTCAAATGTAAATTCACTAAATTGCCAATCAAAATTTAATCTTGAACTCCCTACTGCACAAGACCTTCTAAATGTTCTATAAGCATTACCATGAATCAATCATTCACTTATTAAGTGTAAGTTAACTTCTCATTCACTTATTATATTTGAAGCAATATAAAAACTTATTTGCAAAAATTAACGTCATGTGGTTTAGCTCATACACCGCATGATAACATCAGCCAGAATTTTCTCTAAGAATGATATTACCCGTTTCCAAGATTCACAGATGTTGACGCAGCTGATTGAAATCGTTTAATCACACCACACCACTTGTATTTCAGCCATTTCTTTGATGGCACTTGAATTAATTTTGACATTGTTTCTATAATTAACTTCTCATTGAAGTTTTCATCATCTTTCACGTTGACGGCCAAAACGCAAGGGCGCAGACATTTTGAAAAAAATATGATAGCTTGAACATGACGTTATTCGAGTTGTTTTTAATCTCACAATTTAGTCAGTTTTCCTTCTTTTATCACAAATGCTATCTTTTGACGTTCGCATTTTAAACTCTTAGTTTCATTTTTATTACTTTAATCAAAATTTATATGAAAACATAAGTCTTTGTCCTTTATATGAAAATACGAATAGATCGTTCATTCAACTAATAAACGTTTTTGAAAGCGCGCGAATTTTGTATAGTGCAGCAATATTTTGACATTTGTGGACAAAAATTGAAGTAAAGTATTGTACCAGACTAGAAAAATATACAAATAAGCCATGTTTTCTGTATTTAAACCAAAAAAGATTATTTTACAACGTTACTTTGAGAAAGCCGTCTGCTACATTGATGTTGATATTGTGTGTTTTGAATATTTATGTCGCAAGTTTGAGCCACACTTTCCCCTCCTGGCTCCTTAATCATTTTTTCATCGTTGATACTAATAGTAGTTCACACAGTCTATAATTTATCATAATATTTGCCTATAACCTCAATATATTTATTTGTGCACATAGTTATAGTTTGAGAAAGAGATTACCCAAAGAGACTCAAAACAGGATTTGTGTAAATTTCTTGTGTTTGTATTTTTGAAATGCTAACACGTAACCTTTTATTCATGTCATTATTTATTTTACCACCTGTAGCTCTTTAGAAAAAATGCCTTGGGATATTGTCAGTTCCGATTTTGGAGGAGAAGAAACAGTCAACTTTGGTCCGCGAGAGGAGTCAGGGTCGGCACTGTACCAGATTGATACCCTGGCTACGATATCGTCACAGGAAAAGGTTAGAGGCATAGAAATGATGTCATGTTTTAATTTCAGTATGGAACATGAGAGCTTGTCACTTTATTTTGCCTTCTTACTTTTTGATTAACGCTTGGTTTTATTGGTAGCTGTGGTCAAAAAGTCAGAAGACAGATAAAATCCGCCAAGCCAATGAAAGTAGACAGCAAGTCTGTCATTTCTACTTACATTTTAAGAGATTTTCTACAATCTTTTATGATAAATTCCTTGCTTATTTCCTAAATTATGTGACAAGTGAAGATAAGCAAATTAAAACTTTCCATTGAATATGTGTTGTTAGACTTTCCAAAGAGTAAATTATGATTTCTGTTGTTGAATGTTCTGTATTTATATATATGTATATCATGTACATTACTTGTGCTGCATATAAATTTAAATGCCCTCTTTCAGAACTACTGATAAACATGTAAATCATAATCAATAAAAATCCATATTAACGCATTGAATGACTTTAATTTGTTGAATATACTTGAATTTTTGGTCCTAATTTTGTAGGAGGCAGAAGTTCCCCACATCGTGAGTTCAGTGAGAGGAGAATTAGCTTGTCTGTCTGTAGATAGGCATGTCTCTGTGTTCACCGATTGTCAACACACCACCACTCTGGCTTATGGTGAGTTAACTCTGTGTGATTTGAGTGTCAGCAATGTGATGCTGTTGAGTTTTTAATCAATTTTATTTTTAATGTGCAGATAAAAGACTGGAAATCTTCATCACTGCACTGCTGCATGCAGTTCAGCTGTACAAAAGTTCTTATTTGTGACTTTTTAAAGTCACTAACAATATTATTTTAAAAAATTATCACTTTATATTGTCAAAATGTCAAGACAAATTTTGATAAGGAAGGTATTCAAAACTAAAATTTAATGAAAGAAAAGGAACCAAAAAAGAAAAAAAAAGAATGTAAGAAAAGGAACAAACAAAAATCAAATTTTCTTTCAATTTAAAAAAAACAACAATTTGATCAATGTCAGAAATTTATGGGTCGTTGGTTCTTTAAAAGATATTCAAGATTTTTATTAAAAGATCATTTTTCCACATTTGAAATCAAATATTTTAGTTCTTTGGTTTATTAATTTCATGACTTGACTTTTGTAACATCTTCAATGTTTTGTACACACAGATGCTGTCATAGAAGAAATGGCCCTGAGTGAAGACGGGGTTCTAATGATTCTGGGGCTCCATATTCTGGACATGGAGACCTGTAAAATGATCTTCTCTCATGTAAGTACCCACTGTCTACTGTAAAATGATCTTCTCTCATATTACACAGTGGACACATGATATTCTCTCTATGTAAGTACACACTGTAAAATGATCTTCTCTCATGTAAGTACACATAAAATGATCATCTCTCTGTAAAATGGTCTGTAAAATTCTCTCATGTAAGTACACACTGTCTACTGTAAAATGATCTTCTCTCATGTAAGTACACAATGTCTACTGAATGTATAACCTCAAAATATTTGTTTTCCTTTTGATTGCATTTTTATAAACAAATCTGACCATACAATATCCTTGATATCAATTGGAAAAAATACATGTTTGAACTATAATACAAAAAGCATCTGTATTAAGATTACCAAAAAAAAAACCATGTACTGTGTACATGTATTTGCCATTTCATTACTCATTATTTAATGAATTCATATTTTATTGCAGATTTGAATACTGAAAACATTTTATTCTTTCAAAAAATAATAAATTTAATTCTTTCATTTCGTTGTAGATTGTTACACCGCCTAACAGAATGGGGAAAACATTTAGTCGGATCAAGTGTTTTGATGCAGGAGAAGGTAATCCATGTCTTAGATGTACAAAGTCATGTAAATATTAAAGAGAAATCTGTAATGTGCAATTTCATATCTGTATTTATCTTCATAACTTCCATGAAAACTGCCTTTAATTTTTATTTCATAGGAACAATATGAGAGATCTATGTGTTTTTATATAGTGCTCGCATTGCTATTTTGTTATTAATTTTACATGTCTTAACTTCATGTTAATAATTTAATTTATATATAAAATTCTTTATATCTGAAGACAACACTTGTGTTTGTAAACATGGGTTCAAGCTCTGTCGTTAATGTTTATGTTTACCAGGTGTGTTCGATTTGCTAACATTGCACACATCACTGAACACAACCTGAAAGCACTTGTCTATTGCATTTGTTTTCGAAATTTCTCTTCTGACTTTTCCTGATTAAAATTTTCTTATATTAATACTGCACAGATTTCTGAATTCTATGGAATTTGATGTATAAATTTTGTAAACCAGTATTGTGAAAGTTGCGGATGTAAAACACTTTAAACATGCCCGATAATTATGATTTTCTAAATGTTCAGTTATAAAGTTATAAATATAAAGTTTCTACACATGTTTTTATAATGCTTATCTTTCTGAAATGCTCTTGCAATGTGTACATGCACAACTGTCAATCATAAAATTCTACCAAAGACAAATTGTATACCATGTACGTATGCTTTAAGTGCCTGTAATAATTTCAGGTTTGTACAATTTATTTGTGCTGGCAGTCAGTGGAGAACTAAAAATATTGAAGAGTTTTAACAAGGAAACATTCTTGGCTGGAGGAGGTGAGGTCCTTTATTTATATCTAGGGTATGTCTATGGTACAGCCATGGTATAGATGATATTATATCTATGGTATAGATAGATTTAATAACAAGTAAACTCTTTTTATTATCATTTTTTAGAAATTATGTATAAGTATATTAGTGTATCTTTTCTTTAGAATGGTGTCACTTCATGTTGGTAATGAATTCTGCATGTATAATACTGTACATCTGTGAATAAAATATTTGTGTACATGTCCATTACATGTATTTACAAGGTTCAATTTTATAGATCTGAAAGTATGATGGTACATGCCTTACATTTATAATAATATGTACATTTACATTTGTAACCACTATATTGTAATTAATACCCTTCATACGTTGTATCATTGTATCTATAATTTTTTCAGACGGGATTCGTACCGTGCTGAAGGAGAAACTTATCTCCACCAATGTTAGTGACGTCCACTCCTTAGTAACTGACCTACTGTGTTTGAATGACTGCTTCATCACCATGGTAATATGTAAACTGTGTTCAGTAATTTTGCTGTTTGACTTGCTGAAACCCTCTCATAAAAGAATATAAAGCATGATAATGTTTTTCCTAATTAACCTTTTTTATGTTAAATATCGATGAAGACCAATCCCGATAAGTATTTTTGTCAGATTGTTTATAATAGACTTTTCTGCATGCATTGATTTATACACTGTACATGTAGGTACCTCACATTGAAAATATGTGTAATTTTGCAAAAACTTACATATCATGACTGGCTATCTTGCTAAGCTGATGTTGAAAATCATTGGCTCAGAGTTCCCGAAACTAGTCAAAAATATATCGGACAATTGTCCTGTAAATATTCAAAACGAGTTGTAAAACATTAATTTTTTGTATGTAAATTTAACATATTAGAGTTTGGAAATTTTGTCGATATAATAAATAATATGTGTAAATGAAAAGATGGCAAATGCAGATTTTTTTTTTAGATTTATTGAAATATTTTCTATTAATTCTATTCATCGTATTAGATTATTGGTATTATGTCCTTTCTGAGAGTTTTTTTATTTTTTTAAATAAAATATGCAACATTGTTTAATATTTTCAGATATTTCTGATAGTTAAAACGTATTATACAACCTCCACACAGTTAAAAATATGTACTGATGATATAAAAATATGCAAATTATCATGAAAATTATGATTTTAAGTGAATTTTTGTCAGTTTTATTATTAAAGTAGATTTTTTTGCAAAGGGGAAAAACGTGCATGTATTTTTGCTATCAAATTGGAAAAAAAATCCAAAAGTTGGTATAATATGTACATGCTAATAGATTAAATTATAGAGAAAATAATAAATGGTTACAATGTAGTCAAGCAGAAATAGCAGGCAACTTTCAAATCTTGCAAAACGAAAGTAGATTGTCACATTTTTTTACTGTGCTGCATATAATTAAAGGGAAAAAATTTGTTTGACAGTGTTTTAACTGTTTTTCTTGCTTATGGAGATTAATATTTTAATAAGATTAACAATTTATTGAAGAATGCACGAGAATAATCTGGCGCGCCCCTGACGTTTTTTTTATTTCCTTTAGTTTTGCATTTGTTAATTGTCAGGACAATTGAATTAAATGATTTTGTTAAGATTATTTGTAATTGTTATAAAAAAAGTCTGTAAAAAAAACCATCGGACATTTTGCATTTTTACCGGTCCCATTCAAAGTGAATTGAACTCTGTTGGCTTTTGAAGTGTGTCGCATATGCTTGATTGGGGGCAAAATTGTCAAGAATTTGGATTTAATTACAAAACAGCTGACTTGTTTGGTTGTAGGGGATTGGAGATGGAATTATGGGAGTTTGGGAATGGGAAGACAGGGAAGCAGTGTTGGATGAAGAAGTTGGAGATTACTTAATCTCAGGTAAAAGTTGGAGATAAGGTAATCTCAGGTAAAAATTAGAAATCTTTTAATCTCAGGTAAAATTAGTGATAGCTTAATCTTCATGAAAATTGGAGATTAATTTCATGAAAAAAAAAATGGTAAAAGATGATTATATATTTGTTCGTGTTAAAAGAAATTAATTTCAAGTAAAAGTTGGAGAATACTTTATCTCAGGTAAAAGTTGGAGATTACTTAATCACAGTTCTAGATTACTGTATTTAATGTAAAATACACATGCATGTTTTATAAAATACTCATCACATCATGAAAATAATAACAGCATGTATAAATTAATTATAATTTTTATTTTAATTTTATGGAAACTGTAAATCCAACAGTTCTAATTTCAGCCTCTGGAATTGTTCAAGGAAAAGTCACAAGTGATGGAAATTTCTTATTCTCACTGGATACAAAGGTACATGTATATGTTTGATATCTATCAGTGACAATGGGTCATATAAACAAGTACAGATTGTTTTTTATGATTGTTTTTGTTTTTAGGGTAATTTGTGTCTATGGAGCACCCAGGCCTGGTTTCTTCTGAATCAGTGGACAGAGGTCAAAGTTCAGGAGTTTCAATTATTAGAAACAAGAGAAGTTCAGAATCAGGGGTAAGTATGGTGAAAGTTTAGAATCTGGGCGTAAAAAATGCAAAACTCAGAGTTATGTATTATTAGTCCCTCAGTCTGTCCTACACGGTTTTCATAATTTTAGTTCTTAACACAATTAAAATATAAAGGTATACCCAAAACCATATGCATAAAATCAGGTGTACATTATTCCATAAGAGAAGTTTATCACTTGTGTCAAAATGTCTGTGGGCCTTTTGTATTCAATTTGACTAGAATTAGAGCTGAAGAACACTTAATTTTTTTTTCAATGCTTTATTATAACATTCCAGGTTACAGGACCTGCGGCTAGCTCTGATCACCACACCAGTAGAAGGCCACAGTACACTCAGGATCCAGAGTCTGCCAAACTTTGAGAATATCTACAACTTACAGCTGAATGCCCCCTGCTTCATCTCAGACTGTCTGCCCTCACAGGTAAGGTTATTATGTATCAGATGTTCACAGGTAAGGTTATTATGTATCAGATGTTCACAGGTAAGGTTATTATGTATCAGATGTTCACAGGTAAGGTTATTATGTATCAGATGTTCACAGGTAAGGTTATTATGTATCAGATGTTCACAGGTAAGCTTAGAATGTATCAGATGTTCACAGGTAACATTATTGTGTATCAGATGTTCACAGCTAAGGTTATTACGTATCAGATGTTCACAGGTTATTATGTATCAGATGTTCACAGCTAAGTTTATTATGTATCAGATGTTCACAGGTTATTATGTATCAGATGTTCACAGGTAAGGTTATTATGTATCAGATGTTCACAGGTAAGGTTATTATGTATCAGATCTTCACAGGTAAGGTTATTGTGTATCAGATGTTCACAGGTGATGTTATTATGTATCAGATCTTCACAGGTGAGGTTATTATGTATCAGATCTTCACAGGTGAGGTTATTATGTATCAGATCATCACAGGTAAGTTAATTATGTATCAGATGTTCACAGGTGATGTTATTGTGTATCAGATCTTCACAGGTGAGGTTATTATGTATCAGATGTTCACAGGTGATGTTATTATGTATCAGATCTTCACAAGTAAGGTTATTATGTATCAGATCTTCACAAGTAAGGTTATTATGTATCAGATCTTCACAGGTGATGTCTTATGTATCAGATCTTCACAAGTAAGGTTATTATGTATCAGATCTTCACAAGTAAGGTTATTATGTATCAGATCTTCACAAGTAAGGTTATTATGTATCAGATCTTCACAAGTAAGGTTATTGTGTATCAGATCTTCACAGGTAAGGTTATTGTGTATCAGATCTTCACAGTTGAGGTT
Source organism: Saccostrea cuccullata (assembly GCF_032062105.1). Taxonomy (NCBI): domain Eukaryota; kingdom Metazoa; phylum Mollusca; class Bivalvia; order Ostreida; family Ostreidae; genus Saccostrea; species Saccostrea cuccullata. The sequence continues at coordinate 404,760 of NW_026930231.1, forward strand.
ATTGTGTATCAGGTCTTCACAGGTAAGGTTATTATGTATCAGATGTTCACAGGTGAGGTTATTATGTATCAGATGTTCACAGGTAAATTTTAAATCTTCACAGGTAAGGTTATTTTTATATCAAATCTCCACAGGTTATTTTATTATTCAACACAGTTCCTTGTTATGTTTTGTCTCTTAAAATTTGTTGATCAGTATGGTGAAGTGGATTTGATTAAAGGGAATGAAGATGTTTACGAATGATTTGTTAATAAACTTTTTTGGAAAAAAAAAGCTTGGTTTAAGACTGTTTGGTTAAGAAATAAATAAATGCTTGTTACATGTGCTTAAGCTTCATAATAAATATTGAATGTATTTTCTTTCAGGAATATTTATTTGTAGTGGAGTGTTGCCCTGATGTAGAGTAAGTGTTTGTGCATTTCATCGTATTCAATTATTCATAGGTTTATCAATTTCACTTGAAATATGAGATACCTAGGATTTCATTAATGTCAGTTACAATCTGTGTTTAGATGTCCCAATCTGGTGTCAACAGTAAGATTCCGTTGTCTGACTGAGACCAATCCAGAAACCAGGTAACTATAGGAAATGAGTGAAGTTTTTAAAGATATGAAATAAATAGAGTTTTTGTTATAAATTTCCATAATGCTAGCTCTTCAGCTTTGGCCACTCTGCTTGTATGTAATGGCTACATGCACTTAAAAGATTTTTGTGTGATTCCTCACAAATTTGTTTGTTGTTAGTTATTTATCATTGAATTTATTTTACTTCAGACTATATCATATCCTCTCCAAAAAGAAATTTGAAGAAGCAGTGCTGTTTGCCAAGATGTATCATTTAGAAATTGATGTAAGTGTATGACTGCCTATCATACAAAAGTTTAGCAAAACTCTTATAATTTATTATATCATGTGGCATTCCTCCCTTTTTGTTTTAGCATGTATACAAAGTAAAAGTGAATTACCTGCTGGAGCAGTTGTCTCCCTGGAATATGAAGAAATATAGAGAAGAGACCACTAATGACCTTATACAACAACTCTGGGAATGTCTACAGTTTGTCAAGGTTAGGTTTCTAAGATACATTTATATTCTTTGTTCATTTCTGGTATATAGAGTCATGTATGCATATATTGACAGGTGCCTCTCTCTTTGTGCATCACATTTATGCCTATCTGTAAAAGTAGTAAAAATATGTGCTGTATCAGACTTTTATCTTGTTAATACGCTGTATATGGTGCTAAATTATGCTGCTTTGTAATGAATGACACAAATAGACACAAATCAAGTTTTAAAATGGTTTAAATAGAACTTGATCTGTAAATATTGCTCTTAAATTTTGCTCTTAAAATTTTCTGGGTCTTATGTCCTATGTTATGAAATGTTAATAAATGTATAGAAATAAAGGACAAATGAGTACTAGAGTTAAATTTGTTTTCAGTCTTTACAGCTCTGTCATGAAGTTATACTGTGTGTTTGAATGTTTCAGGATGATTTAGAGCTGATAGAGAACTGTATGAACTCAGCCCTCCCTACACTGGTCCTCACACAACAGATGTTGGAGCACTGCAGGAAAATGGTGAGGGTCTTTAATGAAAACATTTACCTAACAAATGCATGTTTATCAACCCACCCACCCCCCTTCCCAGAAAAAAAAGAAAAACAAAAAAAATCCTAAAATTAAAAATAAATTTGGGAGGAGAAACAAAGAACATTATGTGTAAAGTTTCTCTTTAACTTTGATTAAAAATCTTCTAACAACAGTTTTACAATTGTAGAAATTACACATTGCAAACTGGAAAAAAAAAATTGAAATTAAGGTTAGAAATGTTTGAATAATTGTTCAATTTTTTTTAGGGATGTCAATTTTACTCGGACAGCTTAGTCGAATAGTCGGATGCTTTAGTCGAACGATAGTCGAATATTCGTTTAATTTTAATTATTTTTTCATATCATTTTCATTGTTTGTCTTTTACAGACTAGTTTACAATGTCCGGTATTTAATCTACGCTATCACCATTATACAACGAATTTCTTAATTGTAAACATGTACATAGTACAATTATAAATACTGTTCATCAATATGTATCCAATGTATTTAATTTCAAAATAAATATATAAGATTCACATTTTATCTAAATGTAGGATATCAAACGCCCGTATTTGTCCTTTCATTACATAACAGTAGTGTACACATGTACCCGATAATTGAAGCCAATTTCTACGTGTCCATCAATGATCTTTGACAGGTAAACAATTAGAGCGTGGCTCTTATGAAAACAAAGAGAGAGCAAGAGCTTGGGATAAATTTTAATTATAAAAATTTATGCAAACAATAAATGATTGTATGAAATAAATATCAGAAAAAGAAGACACGGTTTAATTACTCTCATAACTGACCCCAATTTACATGTATTTACAATTTTGTAATAGCCGTTTAATTAGGGTCTTCCGCTTCCTTCGGAAGACCCTACTGTTATTCTATTGTTTCTTATTATTCTTTTTTTTTTTCCCGCTCGATTTTTGACAGGCGATTTCTCAAAGACCTTTCGACCGATTTTTATGAAACTTTCAGGTTAGATACCTTGTGTATACACCTATTTATACCTGTTTACAATTTTTTGATACATGCCTTTCTTTGTGAGTTATTGCCCTTTAATTGATAATTTTTGATGTCTCGTTTCCACTAAAAATCTCAGGAAGGACACATGATATTTCCATGAAAGTTGGAGAACTTGTAGCCAATACATTGTAGATGTGCAGAACGATAAAATTATAAGCTGATTTCTTAAAGCTCGGAAGCTATGTGACGGCAAATTTTAGCATCTTTTTTTCCTTGAAATTTTGCTTCTTTTTGTGTAATAACTTCTGAACCGAAAATAATTTGGTAAGAAATATATAACAAAAGTTGTGCGTAATTACAAGAGCTTTCATATAAGATCAAGGAAAAGGGGCTGGCCCCTATAATTAGGGGTTAATAGCTCATACACGTTTTTTTCTGATAGCTAAAAATATTGGTATATTATGAAAATGTTTGACTGAAATAATTTCGAACTTATTAAATCTTGCCATTTGATATAAAAAGAAATAAACTTCAAGCTATATTTAATTGTTTTTTATAAAACAAATATGTGAGAAACCTTTCAGGAACAAGTTGTCCACTATAACTAGCCAAGCCTTTACAGCATGTGTACTGTATTAGTTGATGCATCTGAAAGATATAGTTTTGATTCGGTGTTTTTCTGTTTTCTTTTTATTCAAATAATTAAAAATATGGTGATGTACACAACAATAATTAGTTTAGAGGATTTTTTTTCGGGGTCTTTTGCTTGTAAACAACGCGCGGCATTGTGGGAAATGTGAAGGTTCTAAGACGCGATGTACTAAAAACATGATTTGACCTGATTCATAATTGTCAGTAAATATTCAAAATCACTTTATGTAAGATAAAAACATTAGGTAAATATCAGGTCTTTAGTATATCCGGTTTTTAGTGCGTCCCATCGAAACCGGACACATGTTTTGTTTACAAACTCAAACTGAAATCGAGAAATGATGTGAAGTTGAAAATTTTTTCACCATACAAGCCGTATGTAGACATGCACGCACATTTAATCTGCAGCTACGAAGTATTTTATCAGTCCTCTGGAGCATTATTCCAAGCAGAATTATCCGATTTACAATTTCTTGTGTGAATTGTTTACGAGGAAATCCCGACTGTCCTATTATGATGAACACTCTTGATTCTGTTTCGGAGTTCCCAGTGATAAATGTATCGAGTGATGAAAGAGTTGACGGTGACATTTAATGTATGATTGGCGTGGACCATGGGAATGAAGGTAAGAATTTTTTAACCTAAAATTTACAATACTATGGCCAGTTGATGGCAGCTTAGATCTTTGATTTTTTTTAGAAATACTTTAATACACAGACTCACCGATATATTGTTTGTTTACAGTTCAGACGCTCTCTATTAACCATTTAAAATCCAGACAGCTTTATATTTTATTTAAATATATGTGATCATGTAATTTCAACAAGACTCGCATTCAAAGTCATACTTTAATTCACATTACACTTATTGTTACAGTGTATATTCTTCAACTAATATGTTAATGTTGCGACTGTTAGCAGTCTAGTCGAACCCTCAAACGGGGGTATACCCTCAAACGAGGGTTTTCCTTCCCTAAATGCAACGCACGAAAGCGGAATAACGATAACTCTTCTTATTTAAAAAATAATTTTTTTAAAAAAATCATAAACATACAAAAATGAATTGTCTACACCTTTGTTTTCAATTAAAAAAAAAAAATAAAAATGTTTTCGTTTTTATTTACGTCATTTCTGAGGCACAAAAGTTTGTTTACAGGACAGAGGAAATTCGGACATGCACACAAGAAAGTGTAGAAAAATAATAAATAACATGCTAAATACACAAGATTTTTAATACCGGGGAAGGGAATTATATGTAGTTAAACTTTAAGCAAATGATTTTTTGTTTATTCATCCGTTTTATTAAATTATGAATAAAAAATCTAGTTGTATCAAGCATGGAGGTCAAGGCACAGAATATGCTAACTTTGGAAGAGAAAAAGTCTCGATTTTTGCAATAAACATATACTTTTTCACAATACAATCTCTTTAAACATCTTTAATCTACCAAATTTGAGTACATACAGAGCTACGAAATAATCCATCACTTTGCACGAGCATATTTTGTGGACCACACGTTTTTCCGTGAAAACGGCACTTTTTTAGTGTCTGCGCATGCGCCATACCCCCGTTTGAGGGTACGGTTTTCCTCCTTCCGTTTACCCCCGTTTGAGGGTTCGACTAGACTGGTTAGGGTGAGGTCATATACTTATTCAGTTTAAATTTGGCTCAGGTTTTTCAAACTGGACTTGACATTTGGTGCATCAATGCCCTGTTCACACCGAGAGTTTAGTTCAAGTAAGTTTAATTCGATCGAAATAATTTACTGCGCATTAAATTACTTCGCATTAGCTTTGTGTGAACACTAAGGAAAGCTAATTCGAATCAAATTTTGAGGCATGCGTAATATGGCAAAATTAAGTCAAATGCTACATGTTTATGGTCAGTTTTAAGTACTTGTGGTAATTTTGAGTGAAAAACTAAGGAAAACAGTGTTAATCACTAGAATGTTTCTAGAGACACTGTGATATTATGTCAAATACATCTGCTTCTGCTTAAGATGACATGATTTGTAAATGATGTCATAAAAGCCTTACTGACGCCTGACTGTAGAAGTAAAATTTTTAATTTGCATTTGTTTACTTTGCCAGACCTGTTTACTCTTACGATTTCGCCGTATTTTTTACGGATTTTTAGTCTAAAATACGTCTCACGTTTTGCCATTATGAAAATACGGAAATCAGAAACAAGTTAGTTTGGAATTTAACAGTTAGTTTTCGTTATGATCTGTCGTAGATTTACTTTATTTATCGCTAAATAAGAGAAAGATTTCAAACACCTAAAGCGATATCAGGTTGCCAAAACGCTACAAATGGTATTATAAAATGACCTTGTTGTTAAACAATGTTTTAGTAGCCAGAAAAGCAGTTTTTCTCTTAATATATGTAAAATTGATGGAAAGTGAAATCTTACTGGCAAATGCCAAATCTCACGGACAAATCTTAAGAAAAATACTGAGAGACAACGTTATGGGTAAACAGGTCTGCTTTGCATTACCTGTCATGTAAACACAGTTTAATTCGCATTAGTTTACTTCGCGATAATTTACTGTGAATTAAACTCTTCGTGTGAACAGGGCACTAGACTTTGAAGTCACATGACGTCGCAGTGTAAGTTAGGCTTACATTAGCAGTCTAAAGCTTTAAAAGTGCTGACTTGAAGGAAGAATGTTTATTTTCACTATTTATCTGTAATTTAACCATTAAATCAAGGTGAACTTCTTTTTTGGAAACTTTTGGTCATGATCTTGCAAGAATGTAGCTTTAACATGTTAAAGAAGCAAAGTATTGGGAGTCCAAAGTTAGGCCAGCATTTTTTTTATTTTTAGGTTTACGAACATCAGAATGAAAAAGTCCTGTAGGAGGAGGAAATAAAAAAAAAAATAAAATTATATTTTGGATACATTATCGACTTTTCTACATTAATTTTTGCTTCTTTTTTATGCTCTCCTAACAGGTTTCTTGCCACTGGACACATAAGGGTTGCAAAGGGGAAAATACAACCTTTAATTGTTTATTTCATCATCTACCAGTTGGGGGCAGTGATGTAAATCTTTTGATGTTGGACAAAATACAGATTTTTTAAATCTCTTTTAATATATCTTCATTTTTGTTTTTAATGTGTGTTAGGTAGAAATTAATCTAAAATATTAATTTACTCTAGACCTAGAAAAGTAATAATTCCTTTCATAAAACAGACAGGGAGTATTCCCAAGGAGTATTGAGGAGTAGGGTGGAATTTTTTTCAATTAAGTGTAAAATAATTTTTCTGGCCGCCATAACCGAAACTATATGCCTGTATATATTTGTATATTCTTGTTTTTAAATAGTTGAAATATTTCATTTCTGTAGGCTATTGTTTATTTCTTCCTCAAATGGATTTAACTTCTCCCATAGTTTTATTCATTACATCTGATGCATAAGCGACCCTTTTCTGAAGAATGATGCTAAGACTGTAAGCTATGACAGAAACATAAACAATGTCTCTGACAATAGCTACCATGGGCAGTTTTAAACCTGTGGGAGGAAAATAATTTACAATTACAGACACAGTTACTTTTGAATACGGATACATAATTATCTCACCAACATGTCACTTTGCAACAAAGTCGTCAGCATTTTATTGTTCTCTGAACGGGTGAAACGTTTTGAATGGCACTCCTACCGATAAATATTTACATTAAATCAAGCTTTAGTGCTGCTATGGACTTGACACAAATCTCCCTTCAACCCGCCATGTTCATTTAAAACCAGAAGTACGAGTTCGTAAATTTGAAATCTCGATCCCGACTCAAATTTGACATCGGAAAGAAAAAATTCTGTTTTTCTCAATTTTATTTTTTTTCTGAAAATGCAAAAACTTGAGCGGCGGGTTTGTAAACCTAAAAATAAAAAAATGCTGGCCTTACTGCAGAAAAAAATTTGTGTGGATTAATGTGCAAGTCATAATTTTCTCTTTGCCAACTGGCGTTGTCATATAAGCTCGCATTATGAGCAGCGCTTCGTGCTCGCTATAATTGATTGATTGATTGTATAATGTTTAACGTCCCTCTCAAGAATTTTTCACTCATATAGAGACGCCACCAATTGCCGGTGGAGAGCTGCAAATTTTAGTCCTATGCTCAGCACTCAGGGCCACCAAGCAGGGAGGGATCTTTTTATCGTGCCAACACCTACTGTGACACAGGACCTCTGTTTATACGGTCTCATCCGAAGGACCGGTCTCCACGTCCCACAGTGGGATTCGAACCCGCGACGTAAGGATTGACTCCTAACTTCACAACTCTAGAGCAGATGCTCTAACCACTATGCCAGGCGGGCAACTATAAATACCTGTAGCTGTTCAAATAAAGTGTTTAGTATCATAATTTATTGACAAAAAATGGCACAAATGTTGTTCAGTTAAATTGCAAAAGAAATTTATTAAAAAAATTGTAATAAAAAGTTTGCTTTTTTTATGTGATAAGAATGCAAGAATGGTTTGTTTGTTTATTGGCCTTTCAAAATTTTTTCAGTCATTTTATGATGCCACTACTTGGGATAGTAAGCTGCAAATATAGACTTGTACTCAGCACTTATTGCCTTTGAGAAGTAAGGGATTTTTTTTTATGCCAACACATACTGTGACACAGAATCTCGGTTAATTTATACAGTCTCATCGGAGTAACCTGGCTCAAGCATTTCGCAATGGGATTTGAACCTGCGACCTAAGTATAAGCTTCTTATTGATACTTTGATTGATAATGTTATTTGAGAATTTTCACTCATTCACTCATTTATAGATGTAATATATACTGGTGTAAAGCTTCAACTTAGTCCTTTATTTGGAACTCAGGGTCATTGTCCTAAGTAAACATGTACTGTGAGGTTTTTAAGGTCTCATTCACTTCAAATGCTGGGTTCATGGTTAAGGAACATTACTGTGTATATGTTTTTGTCTTAGGTTTGATGCAGTTATGAAAATTCCGGTGTCCCGATAAGGCAACTTGTAAAAGTGTAACAGCGTGTTAGCTAGGAACAATGTGCTAATACAGTGTTCTCAACACTGTCAGGCTAAGGCAACTTAAAACAACATGCAGTTGTGACGACACAAAACGTTGCCATGTTAACACAACTTTACACAATCTATTATGTCTAAGCTTGACGGCGTGGTGTAAACAGCCTGCTGAAGCATTGTTACAAACGCACAAGTACATTGTCACCGTGTTGTCCTTGAAACACACTAGCCCACTGTCAGAAGTGTGGTAGCGCATTTAACTTCACGCTAGCATGTAAGTGTCTTAAACCAGCTAGCATGTTGTCATAGACCTTGTATCATGGTGTTTTAAATGAGCCACATTGTTAGTTTGCACTAGCTCATTGTTCCTTATGTGATAGTGTTTTGTGACTTCATTAGTACATTGTTCCTAATATGCTGTAACACCTTTACAAATGGCCTTATCCTGACACATAAAAAATCATAACCGGATGTACATGTACCACCTTTCTGACTGATTAGTCGGTTAACAACTGTTAACCATTACCATTCCTAATAAATTTTAACATGAACAAGTACATGTAATGTACATTTCCTTTATTTGAAATCATGAAAAACTAATATGTTTTTTCATTACATCCTCAAATGACTGCCTGTAAACCTATATTCATAAATAATTATAGGGTAGTTTTACAAATAATACACATGCAGAAAATGTGACAGTATCTTATAAGTTGCACTTTAAAAAAAAAAAGTTCAATAAAAAATTTTCAATTTCTTTTTGATAGATGTGACTGTCATCTGAGTACTGAAATTTGATGCCAAGCATGGCCATGATTTGCCAGAAGACTGAGAAGAGCATATAATGGGAGATGACAGAGAATAAACAGCATAATGAAATTGAAACTGTCAAGTCTTAGTTTAAGAAGATGTCTTTAAATATACCATATTAAATTTTGATTTGAGAAACAGACATGAATCCACAAATATTAATATATCAATTATTGCTTTCACTTTTTCAAGAGAAATAGATTTTGTTACAGAATCTATGTTTAGTTTGGAATAAATGTTCTTTTTAAATGTGTGTCAGATCTTGCATGTTTACATCTGTATTGAGGTCTTCCGTTTCCAAGGGAAGACATACCAATTCTAATGGTGAAGATGATAAAGGTCTGTCTTCAGCAGTAATATATAAGATCTAATATGTGTATTTTTTCATTATAATAGAAGGAAAGTTGTTATTTTTGCACTTATTTTTGCATTTTTAACTTAAGCATTAACATTTGTGCATGATTCAGCACAAAGGACATGCACATGTTGTTTCAAACAAGATCAAAGAGATGTCCAGTCCCATTTCAAAGTCAACAATCACAGTTTTGCTCATATACTGTTAATGTATTACATTTGGCGTGTATGATATTTGGCGGAAATTCAATTTTCAGTAAGTTAGCGTAGATTTGATTTAGCGCTGTCTGAAGTTGCTATTTATAAAAGTTAATATACAAGACATTTACCGATGTACTTGAATTAGTGGACTCTGCTTTCCGCCAAAATCGCTAAATAGACTACATCGCTAAATGTAATATGTTACAGTAAGCTAAAGCCGTAGTAAATTTTTTAGAATTAAAATTCACCCTTTATCATCTTTATCTTAAATTCTTCAGAATTCCATTTTCCACTTGGCACAGAGAATTCTTTAGTGTAGGGGGATAAAATTTGTTTATATGAAGGGCAGTGCTTTCAAAAGGAGATCTGTTTGTTGAATGTCAAAAGATCTCTTTGTTGAATGTCCTATTCAGAGAATTTTACTACACTCCTATTGAGATACCACCATTTGCCAGTGGAGGGCTGCAAATTAGACACACACATCACATTCCTATGTATTTCTTGTAAAAGTATTGGTCTTCTAACTGATTGACAAAAAATGAAGATAGTTTATCAGTTACACATTGGGTTTACTCACTATCTAATTATTCTGTGTAAAATTAATGTTCTTAAAGCAAATTTTAAGAGGGGATGTATCAAAACACTGATATTTCTCTAGTATGCCATACTTCACTAACATGATTGTATCAAAGATGATATATGCCTACAAATCAAAGTTAAAATATGAGGGAGAATGAATTTTTGGATACAGTTTCAATGCTGTTGGAGTGATTACCATTGGATTATTTATCCTCGTGCTCACTCCACATTCAGACTTTAAGAAAGGGTTTGCTATTTGGGTCAAAGAAATAAAGAATGGTACCAAAATTGACAGTTGAAACATTTCACTTTCTGCTCATCGCTAAGAAGGAAGACCCACTCGTTGCTTTGCAACGAGCTTTGCTCTAGTTTAAAATATTCTTTCTGGATAGTTGTATCACGTCAGTTTTAGTTTGAATCTACAAAACTAAACAAATACATGGCTTATGTCGTCTCCATTTAAAACAGTAAGAGGTAGACAATCATATATAATATAAACATTTTCCTTCCCAATCTGTTTTTTTTTTTGAGTACTTAACTTGAAGACTGTGCATACATATGTTTGACTTACATCATGTTTGATGTTACACTGTTTCACGTAACCTTGATAACACTGTTTACCTTTTTTAAAGCTATACCAAAACTGTAGATTTTGATGACATGTTTCTCGAACATACATCGACGTACAAATAATTTCCTTTGAACAGTTATACCATACCCTTAATTTTACATTTGAAAATATTGATCTGTAAATAAATGAAATGGGCCAGTATAAGTTTATTGCCTTGAATTCAAAATTACTTTGATTTTTAACGAATAATGGACTAAAGAAATTTTAGTCGATAGTGGGTATGATCGAACGATAGTCGAGTACTCGAATATTCGTTGACATCCCTAATTTTTTTATTTCCATAGTTGATGGAATTTCCAGAGCAGAAATTAGATTCCAAAGGCAAGAAAAAGCAGCACAGTTTGATCACCAAGGTAATTATGGAGAGCTGTTTTAAAATGAGAAGTTGGAATGGTTTAAAAAAAGGTACCAAATAAATGATGAAAAAGGAATTATTAACAGAGAAAGAATTTTGAATACAATTTTTTTTGCTCCAGTTGAATGAAATCTCCAGAAGATTGAACACCTATCATATGGCATACAGCTCTAATCAGTACAGGTACTTAATGAAAATAAGATGAACTTTACGTTTTATAATTAATGGTACGCTATCCTAAAAAAAAAATACAACATACAGATGTAGAGTTTTTATTTTCTTTTTTTAGTGCTGAGAACTGGGACCATTTCAGAAAGGCTGATCTACTAGAGGAGGCCCAACACAACATGAGGATGGGGAATCTTAGTGTGGGTCTCACCATCTGGGTCCAGCATCAGGTAAATTAGGGGAATCTTAGTGTGGGACTAACCATCTGGGTCCAGCATCAGGTAAATTAGGGGGAATCTTAGTGTGGGACTCACCATCTGGGTCCAGCATCAGTTAAATTAGGGGAAAGTGTGGGACTCACCATCTGGATCCTACATCAGGTAAATTATGGGAATCCTAGTGTGGGACTCACCATCTGGGTCCAGCATCAGGTAAATTAGGGGAATCTTAGTGTGGGACTCACCATCTGGATCCTACATCAGGTAAATTAGGGGAATCTTAGTGGATCCAGCATCAGGTAAATTAGGGGAATTTTAGTGTGGGATTCACCATCTGGGTCATACATCAGGTAAATTAGGGATATCTTAGTGTGGGGCTCACTGTCTGGGTCCAGCATCAGGTAAATTAGGGGAATCTTAGTGTAGGACCCACCATCTGGGTCCAGCATCAGGTAAATTAGGGGAATCTTAGTGTGGGACTCACCATCTTGGTCTTACATCAGGTAAATTAGGGGAATCTTAGTGTGGGACTCACCATCTGGGTCTTACGTCAGGTAAATTAGGGGAATCTTAGTGTGGGACTCACCATCTGGGTCCAGCATCAGGTAAATTAGGGAAATCTTAGTGTGGGACTCACCATCTGCATCCAGCATCAGGTAAATTAGGGGAATCTTAGTGTGGGACTCACCATCTGCATCCAGCATCAGGTAAATTAGGGGAATCTTAGTGTGGGACTCACCATCTGGGTCCTACATCAGGTAAATTAGGGAAATCTTAGTGTGAGACTCACCATCTGGGTCCAGCATCAAGTAAATTAGGGGAATCTTAGTGTGGGACTCACCATCTGGGTCCTGCAGCAGGTAAATTAGGGAAATCTTAGTGTGGGACTCAACATAAGGGTCATACATCAGTTAAATTAGGGGAATCTTAGTGTGGGACTCACCATCTGGGTCATACATCAGGTAAATTAGGGGCATCTTAGTGTAGGACTCACCATCTGGGTCCTACATCAGGTAAATTAGGGAAATCTTAGTGTGGGACTGACCATCTGGGTCCTGCATCAGATAAATTAGGGGAATCTTAGTGTGGGACTCACCATCTGGGTCCAGCATCAGGTAAATTAGGGGAATCTTAGTGTGGAACTCACCATCTGGGTCCAGCATCAGGTAAATTAGGGGAATCTTAGTGTGGGACTCACCATCTGGGTCCAGCATCAGATAAATTAGGGGAATCTTAGTGTGGGATTTTCCATCTTATATACCAGAGAAAGTGAAAGCTGTAGAGATACTGTACATTATTATTATGCCCCCCTTCGAAGAAGGGAGGGCATATTGCTTTGCTGCTGTCTGTCGGTCGGTCGGTCGGTCGGTCTGTCGGTCTGTCGGTCCATTTAGTTTCCGTTCATTTTCTTCATAACCGTTGCACATACTGAAATGAAATTTGGTATACAGGTATATCAGATGAAAATCTAGGTCAAGTTCTGTTTTGGGTACGATCACACCATAATTGACAGAGTTATGCCCCTTGGACTTGGAAAAAATCCAATTATTTGCAGTTTCCGTTCATTTTCTTTGGAGAGGTTGCACATATTGAAATGGAATTTAGTATACAGATTAGTCAGATGAATATCTAGGCCAAGTTCTGTTTTGGGTACGATCGCACCATAATTGACAGAGTTATGCCCCTTGGACTTAGAAAAATTCCATATTTTTGCAGTTTCCGTTCATTTCCTTTTGAAAGGTTGCACATATTGAAATGGAATTTAGTATACAGATTAGTCAGATGAATATCTAGGTCAAGTTCTGTTTTGGGTACGATCGCACCATAATTGACAGAGTTATGCCCCTTGGACTTAGAAAAATTCCATATTTTTGCAGTTTCCGTTCATTTCCTTTTGAGAGGTTGCACATATTGAAATGGAATTTAGTATACAGATTAGTCAGATGAATATCTAAGTTAAGTTCTGTTTTGGGTATGATCTCACCATAATTGACAGAGTTATGCCCCTTGGACTTAGAAAAATTCCTATTATTTGCAGTTTCCATTCATTTTCTTTTGAGAAGTTGCACAAATTGAAATGGAATTTAGTATTCAAATCAATCAGACGAATATCTAGGTCAAGTTATGTTTTGGGTATAATTACACCATTTTTGACAGAGTTATGCCCTTTTGGACTTAGAAAAATTCCAATTTGTGGGGAAGGGGGGGGGGGGCATAAGTGTTTTACAAACATCTCTTGTTTAGATGTTGTTTTGTAGTCTGAGTGGGAGAGAATCCTGAAGCCTGGTGTTGTAGATGCCTTCCTGTCCTATATATCAGAGAAAGTGAGGGCTGTAGAGATACTGGACATTATTATTGAGATGGTGTTTTGTAGTCTGAGTGTTGTTTTGTAGTCTGAGTGGGAGAGAATCCTGAAGCCTGGTGTTGTGGATGCCTTTCTGTCCTACATACCAGAGAAAGTGAGAGCTGTAGAGATACTAGGAATTCTGAAGGACAGCATCATACCTTATGTCATCAGACTCATCCCAGATAAACTGGTCAGGAGCCTATTTTCCATCCAGTATACATATTGTTTAAATTTACAAATTTGAAGTTATTTTAATATTTTGTTTTCAAAGTTTTCTTATGCTTAATTCAGTAAGATATTTTACATACAAAATAGATGTAAAGGGAAAAATATCAGATGTAAGTTTTGTTGTAAAACGTATGTCTGAAATCCTTTGTTGATACTGTGGTTAAACTTATTTTGTAGGAAAGCTTAGTCTCCTGGGTCATCAGAAAAGCCACAAATTTGGAACTCATGGAAAAGGTAATAAAATTAATTATTTATAAAAAAAAAATTTGCAATGCTTTTAATTCTTAAGATTTACATTCAAACTTCTCACTATGTTTTACGATAACTTTTTAAATGAACTCCAGATATGAAATTATATAATATTATTCAATAATCATTACTAGTAATTTCTATATTGACATTCATTATTTCATCTTCCTAATAGTCAAAGAATAAAAATTAAAAAAGAATTAAAATACAATTAAAATCAAAAATGATTCAATTTAAGGAAGGCCCATACTTTTACGGATCCGGTTTTAATTTTACACATCAATATAAAATTCTGATTATCACTTGTCCATTGAAATAAAATCTTTTTGGGTGATTGAAAATGTTTAGCAAGTATATACTTGTTTACTATAGTGTAATTGTACATACAAAGCATCTAATATATACCTTATTAATGGAAACTAACACTTTGCACTCTGTCCATAGGATCCATATATCATTTGGTACATACACAGACACAAAATTCTTAGTTGCCTTTATGGACCAAAAGCTTTTTAATTTTCTTTTAAGCAAACTCACTTGAGATCTATTTTTATTGATTTTTATCTTTATTGATTTTAAGTCTATATCATCCATTTAAGTTTTGCTTTTTTTTTTAATTTTGCAATGAACAATTGAAAAAACTGATATTCCAAAAATGGGGGTATACGTCTTCAAAAGATAATTTTGTTAAAATTCTCTGGTCAATCGTAATAAAGTATGTGTTTTTGTTAACTTTAGGTATAATTCTTAATAGTTTTAAAGAAAAAATGGCATCTAAACAGTTAAGATTTTGAGAATTATAAAAACTAAAGAGATTTTGAGATTTTTTTTGAAGGACATGGGTAGACTCAACGTCAATTTGTTAATGTTTTGCAATAAAGATTTCAAATATTCTCTTGGCAAATGAATATGTTTGATTTTCATAAGTTTTGACATAAATTTGATGTGATTTGGTGCATAACTAAATAAAATATGATATCACACTTCTTTATGTTCCATTTTGGCTCTTGAATTTTTAGAGGTATTTGCGCTGAGGCATGTTGTATGAAAATTAACCTGCAAAGATATGTCTTTTATGGGTGTTTTATTTAGTTTAAGACTTATTCAAGGTATTCAAATTAAAAAATTATCAGTTTGACAGAAAATTCTGAGAGTATGGACCAACCTTA